>NC_052635.1:23621830-23924861 GCF_016161935.1 Mauremys reevesii | reverse complement strand
CACTAGCAGGACCAAGTACTGATTTTGCCCCAGATCCTTAAGTGGCCCCCTCAAGGACTGAACTCACAAGCCTGGGTTTAGCAGGCCAATGCTCAAACCACTGAGCCATCCCTCCCCAATACACCCCCCTCACAGTCTTCCAAAAGCTTCTCTGTAAGACAGTGCTTAAGGTTACCATGGATACTCTTACAAAGGGTAAGAAACACACACATGATAGACCACGTAACTCTTACGCTCATTGCACGACACAGGCTCAGACTCAGATAGCTCTATGGCTATTGCCCTCCTTAGAGAGAGTTCTCCTCAGCTTTGCTCTCAGCGACCTCTGTAACATCCTGTCTAGGCAATGAGCAAAAACAACTTGGTCCTCTTTCATCAGTGTGTATTGATCTAATGCCATCCTGGTTCTCTGGGGTGTCTAGAAAGGCGTCATCCAGTTATTGAGAGATTTTTTTTGGATATGTTTTATTGGATGTTTTCTAACTCCAATATTCTCGCCCTCTCAATATTTTATACCCTATTTACCCAAAGCTTGGTTCCACAGTTCAAATCATTCAATGGAGAGCCCCCAGCCTCATATGAGGCCTCTCCCGTTATAGGATCAGATAAAGGGTAAGCATCACATTTGCCAGATAGTCTCACGATTGCTTGGGTCTCCTGATCAGGTTCTGGAGTCTCCAGCAGCAGCAGCTGGACCAGAGGACTCCCCTTGACCTCCCCTTTTTCCACCTCAGAATTGTTGCCAAGGTTGTTCTTCCTTTGCAGGTGCCCATGCGCTAAAACTAATTTTGTAGTTCTCATGGGGTGAAGGAATCCATGTTTCCTCTCCACGTTGCCCCAATTTCTGAAAATATGCTCTTGAATGAGATGGCTCTTTCATACTTCGAGGGCTTTCGGGATGGTGCTCTCAAACAGCCAATGGCTAAGCACTAAAGGCCAGGAGGGTCAAGTACGGAGCCAAACATAAACAGCTTCTTTTCATAAGTAATTAATGAGCAACAAGATATTTCTTTGCATTATCCCAGTCAGTTTAATTCTTCCCAGCAGAATTGCGCAGGAAAAATCACTGTCCTCCTTACCACAGGAGAAGTCTCCTTTCATCAGTTCACACCTCTTTCTACCAGGTCCTTGGCAGAGTCTGGAAACGTAGTGGGGGAACTCCTCATCCCTCACTTCTGTCAAACCCTGCTCCTCAGCCTGCATAGAAACAAATATTTAAAGTATCACAGAGTTTAAGAATCACACTAGTTAAAGATGGAAAGACCAGCTAATGTACAGTCTGTCTGGAGTAACCTAGTATGGTGTACATTGATAGCGGCTAGTATATTTGATCAGCCTGTAGAATATTCAGTGATTTATCTAGTTCTTTCCTAGGGCTTTGTCTAGTTTCAAATGTCTTGAGGATGAAATTTCTACCTCTTCTCTTGGGAAACCATCCTCATAGTTTAACAGTCTAGTCTAATCTAGGGCCCTAGATACCGACTTAGGATTTTTATTTAGTCTAAATTTGCCTTTTCTTAATTTTATCCTGTATCTTCACATTTTGTTCACGTAAATGGTTGGGTTTGACCCATAAAACCCTAAATGGTTTAGGGGACTTGCTTACCCAGAAGATGCCTCTCTCCTCAGGTCATACTACAGCACTGAAGTCTCTTGAGCTAAAGCCTGTGTTGCCTAACAAAGTCTTTAGGCTAAATTGCCCTCTCACACGAGCCAGTGTCCTGCTGTGCTTCGGGTCCAGCCAGCTCTTCCTCCTGAGAGCTGATTCCCTCCCTCCCACTCATTGTTGCCTGTATGAATTAGTACAAGCACACTGCACTCTGGCCAGTATCATGCCACCATAAATCAGAAGCAGCACGGTTCATTTTCTTAACTCGAATGTTATGTGCTGCTCGCCATCTCTTCCTGGGCTATTTTGAATTATTTTCACACTGACACCACCTTGCTGATCCCAGTTGGGTTCCAGAAGCTTTACAGAGCAGAGAGAACTTTGAAATACAGTCTTTGGAACAGCAGCTGTTTTCTGTTGAAAAGACAATTGTTCTTTCTCACCATGTCCTGAATCCCTACTAACATCTTAATTGGCATTCCAGTCCATAATAATGGGAGGTCCACAAATCTTGTCACTTGACTTGAATTTATTGTCAAGAGTGCACCTGTCTTCATTAAGAGTTCCATTCGTAATCTGTAACCAACATTCAATGGCAAATCCTTACTAGCTTCCACCATTCTGCCCCCATAGATTCACTGTTCAGTCCTAATTTAAGTAATGGAAATACTTCCCTTCTCCATCCTGCAAACAAATGGTGTGAACTGTAGTGTGTTCCCATACACAAAGAGCAACCAGTCAGTATTTGTGACTTTTAAAATAGCTTAAGGTAAAACAACAAAATAAGAGAGAATGAAAGCAAGGTCTCCAGGAGAGAGCACAGTATGTGTATCTCCTTTGTAACAGCTGTATTTGAACTGAAATCAAAATGGCAGCTGCATCTAGCAGATTTTTCTACATTTTAAAGGTGCAGTTCACAGAAAATAGTGTGTCAACCCAATGACCCCCCACAGCTTTTCTGTCAGGTTTATGCTGCTCCCAGCTAGTTTCACACTCAGAAGTGAGCACTATTGTGAGGCTAATACAATGTAGCCAGGGCCAGCTGAACAATACAGGCAGGAAAACATCATTGGTGAGTGCATATTAAAATGTCAAGAAAAAATACGTCACCTCTATGAATAACACCTGGAAATTAGAGGTTTTAAAGACTTTTGATTATTAGTTGAAAACTGAGCCTTAAATCATTTTAGCAATTAAATATTGGGGAATATCAAAAGAACAGGATGAGTGAAAACAAAAAATTGTGACTGCCTATCTGATCCTTTGTGGGGTCATCAATACTGAGTTGGTGTGTCTACAAGAATAGGGTTTTCACTATGCTGATGTAATGTATCTGTTTAGTTCTTGGTTGCTATAGCGAAGGTGTGGTAGAAATTGATTAGATGAGTAGTTTTCAACCTTTTTTCCTTTGCAGACCCCTAAAACATTTGAAATGGAGGTGCGGACCCCTTTGGAAATCTTAGACCTTGGCTGTGGACCCCGGGGGTTGAAAACCAGTGGATTAGATAGAAATCTTCATCTTCTAACACTTCTGCTTCCTCTCCCAGCTGGAATCTAGAAGCATAGAGGCACAACAACTTAAAAATAAGGGGAGTTAGAAAAGAGTTAACTCAATGGTTGTGTAACTCAATGGTTTTACAAAGAAAAACAGTTTCTGGTTTGTTTTAAGCTTTTGGCAAATGTGTGTTTGCGTGGAGGAGCATTCTTTTTTCTGAGCCGGTTTTTCCATCAGTAATAAATACCAGAAGCCAGATACCACTGAGTTTATATTTTGTTTATTCAGTATGTAGATTTTGCAAGCAGGGGAGCTGCAGGGTATATTAGGTTACACCTGAGTTCTGTAGGGTTTCTCACTGTGGAGAAGAATATTATAAAAATTGAATTGGTGTGTTTGGTGTTACAAAGTGTGTTGGGTACATGGTAGGTTTGTGTAAGTATACGTAGACCTAAGTTTGTATTTTTAACTATACTAACTACAGCAACTATTGTGTAGGGATTTACTGGTAGTAACGTCATGTATGTAATAATAATGCATTGACCTAGTGTGTGTGAGGCTGGCTTCCTAGTCTACGGCTGACCCCAGCAGCTATGCAGCTTGCTATTCTTTGTAGAGATAAAGGAGTTTGTCTTTAGCAAAAATGGTAGAGGTCTGTGCTTTTGGTGTGGAAGGCCTAGAATTGCATTTATTCAGCAGGGATCAGCACTGGCCATTCTAGGGACCAGGCAAATGCCCAGTTGCCCTGTGGCACAGTCCTGGTTTTACCAGGGCCGCCCAGAGAGGGGCGCAAGTGGGGCAATTTGCCCCAGGCCTCGGGCCCTGCAGGGGCCCCCCCGAGAGTTTTTCGGGGGCCCTGGAGAGGGGTCCTTCACTTGCTCTGGGGGCCCCGGAAAACTCTTGCGGGGCCTGGGCCCCTGGAGCTTCTTCCGCTCTGGGTCTTCGGCGGCAATTTGGCGGCGGGGGGAGGGGTGGTCCTTCTGTCCCGGGACCCGCCGCTGAAGTGCTGGGTAAGACCCCAGACCCCCTGAATCCTCTGGTTGGCCCTGGGTTTTACTGCCTTTCTATATACCTCAGGAAATAACTCTGCAAAATTCTCTCATTTTTCTGGGAGGTTTGGCTGGTTGCATTTCAGGGAGTCAGATTTTAGAGTGTGGCTAACCAGACTGACAATGTTTTACCTCAGTCCAGATGGGTAGGAAAATCTGTGGGAAATCACTCCAAGGTCAATCTACTAAAGAGAATCTGCTGGTTTAAAGACCTGCTAAAAATTCTTGCAGATATCTGCTTTGAAACAGATTAACACCAAGTCTCTGCTTTCCTTGAACATGTTTTTCATTCTGTTCATGTCTTTCACTAGCAAATTGTTTACAGGCGTATTTGGGAGTTTGGTCAAACTTACACCCATTGCTCCAACCAAAAGCCTTTCTGTTCCTGCTCTGTGCATTTCATAGAATCATAGAATCATAGAATTCAAGATCAGAAGGGACCATTATGATCATCTAGTCTGACCTCCTGCTAGATGCAGGCCACATAAGCCGATCCACCCACTCCTTTAGCAAGCGACCCCTGCCCCATGCTTCGGAGGAAGGCGAAAAACCTCCAGGGCCACTGCCAATCTTCCCTGGAGGAAAATTCCTTCCCGACCCCAAATATGGTGGTCAGCTGAACCCCAAGCATGCAGGCAAGACTCTCCAGCCATACCCTCTGGAAAAAGGTTATATCATATCATTGACCCATTGTACTATTTACCAGTGTTGCACTTAATTGACCTATTGACTAAGCCCGTTATCCTATCATACCATCTCCTCCATAAACTTATCTAGCTTAATCTTAAAGTCATGGAGGTCCTTCGCCCCCACTGTTTCCCTCGGTAGGCTGTTCCAGTATTGCACTCCCCTGATGGTTAGAAACCTTCATCTAATTTCAAGCCTGAATTTCCTGACTGACAATTTATATCCGTTTGTCCTCGTGTCCACATTAGCACTGAGCTGAAATAATTCCTCTCCTTCCCTGGTATTTATCCCTCTGATATATTTAAAGAGTGCAATCATATCTCCTCTTATCCTTCTTTTGGTTAAGGAAAACAAACCGAGCTCCTCAAGTCTCCTTTCATACGACAGGCCTTCCATTCCTCAGATCATTCTAGTGGCCCTTCTTTGTACCCGTTCCAGTTTGAATTCATCCTTCTTAAACATGGGAGACCAAAACTGCACACAATACTCCAAATGAGGTCTCACCAACGCCTTATATAACGGGACTAGCACCTCCTTATCCCTACTAGAAATACCTCGCCTAATGCATCCCAAGACCGCATTAGCTTTTTTAACGGCCACATCACATTGCCTACTCATAGTCATCCTACGATCAACCAGGACTCCTAGGTCCTTCTCCTCCTCCGTTACTTTTGTCATCCCTTCTCAGATCTAACGGGAACCATTTGGCCTAGGCTTCCAATTGGATGGTAACCGGGCTTGTAAGGATGTAACAGGCAAGAGTGATGCCGAGGTAATATGCATACCCCTGTCACTCCCCCTTTTTTTCCCCTTCAGCTCACCTCTCTGCTGAAGCACAGCTTAGAGTTCTGTCTTTTGAGAACAGTAGAACACGGAGTTAAATCTCAAAGCCACGGGATGCCAAACCCTGAATGTAAGTGTTAATAACAATGGCCAGTCAGCCTCAAGGAGAGAGTTCCATACAATTCCTTAGTGAACAAACATTTAATACATACACAAACATTGACAAAGAGTATTTGGAATACTTTCAAATGACTTCTTAATCCAAACAATTAGGCAGTAAACCAAAGCTGGTCAGAAAAATTCCAACAGGTTTTTTCATGAGATTTTTCAGATTCATTGAACTTGAAACCATGTTTTAGAAGGTTTAATTTTGCCAGAGTTCTGACAAAGCCCTGCCTTCCAGGATTCCATGGGAAACTTGCCTGGTTTCCTGCCAGCGTGCCTGCCTGGCTCCTCAGCAGCCCACTAGACAGACTGCCTTAAAGTTGGAAATCCCAGGGCTAGAAGCCAGAAGAAAACAAAGCTTGAATCAGAGCTGACTCCCTATCACCCTGTGATGAAGCCACTGAACGCTGAGGGGTCAGCAGAGGCCAGTGTGGTGAGTCTGCTGCTCTTTCCCTCCTGCTCAGGAGGATGGGTCACCAGCAGCGGAATGTTCTGCAGCAGCTAAGGGGTCATGTGGGGTGAGGCAGAGTGGGACCCTAGGAGGAGTGTGGTGTGGAAGGCAGGTGGTGGGTTGAATGTTGGGATTTCCAGCATTTGCTTCAGTTGTGATGCACCTGGCCTGCCATTAGAGACTGTGTCAAGGGAAGATAAAGGGTAGGCATCACATTTGCCAGATAGCCTCAAGATCGCTCGGGTCTCCTGATCAGCTGCTGGAGTCTCCAGCAGCAGCTGGACCAGAGTACTCCCTTTGACCTGCCCCTTTTCCACCTCAGAATTGTTGCCCAGGTTGTTCTTCCTTTGCAGGTGCCTGTGCACAACTAGCACTAAAACTAAGGGAGCATGTGCTAGAGCACTGGAGAGCCCACACAAAGGACGAACAATTACAATCCTGTACTTCAACAATAACCCTCTATAGCCAGGATGAAAATGAGATGGAAACACGTCCCTGAGAGTGCCAGATTTATGCTGTGGAGAAACACAGCAGCTGGCTGCTAGTACATATAGTAAAACCATGTAGGTTCATTTCAAAAGGAGGAAATGAGAGGAACATGACACCCCATGGACCCAGAGAAATGAGGACCAGGTCAGAACAAGAAAGATAGTTCAGAGGGGAAGCATAAGGAATATGGCTTCATTTTAAAGCCAGATGCTGAAGAGACAGTGCTATTGTTTTATGACCTAGGGATGAGTCAGGTTTACAAGAAGCCACAGGAAGTATATCTTTAGGAAGACCTCTCCGTCTGAGAGTGAGGAAGTGCATAAATCCTGAAAATGACAGTCAAGAGTTGCTCCAAAAAATCTAATAGTGCCTTTTAATTTAACTACAGTGACTTTAATTGGATCAGTATAACAACAATAATAAAATAAATCCAGACTACAAAAAAGATCCATTTATAATCTGAGAGAATTGGTCTCAGTCTCACTTAATTTATGGGTTCAGTCTTCAACCAGCTTCAGCTGTGGCTGCTTGCAACTGACAAGTGTTTTTTTTTGAGCTCAGCATCCAGGATGTTTGAGATCTTAAAAGTGCAGTAAACACCCTCAGTGTTTAAAGTTCCACATGTAACCCACATGTCTTTATACTGCAGAATTTGATTCATTCTTTTCCCCCTCAAGGAAAGGGAAAGAAGCAGTGGGGAGGAGACAGAATTTTCCAGGCTAGAATCCTTGCATCTATGCACATATGCAGAGGACAGAACAAGAAAGCTAGAAGGTCCCAGAAACATCTAGAAGTCAGGCATGGCAGTTACTGGATGTGTTCAGTAGTGGTTTCTGAAGCACTATAGAAAATTTGCATTGTGGACGATCCACTTGGCAGGTCACACTCAATCACTCTCCCAGAGCTGAGCCAGTCAGAGAGCACAGGAGTAGAGATGGATGTGGGAAAGGTTAATAGGAGTTACAGACCGTTCTGTGGGTTCAGTGGCTGGTCCACACAGGACCAAGAAATGAGTCTGCTGTGAGGGGTGGCTCCCAATGCCCGTACTTCTCTGGATATAGGTGAGTGTCATTCCAGCTTTCCTTAGGGAAGCTCTCCTTTAGGCTAATGTTTGGTCCACTGTGGTGTATTTTATGTACCTAGAGGGAGAGTTGGGAGGAGAGCATATGTCAATCCTAGGTTATGTCTACACAACCGTTGGGGAGGTATAATGCCCAGTGGGGAAGACAAATGCACTAGTTCTGCTCAAACAAGTATGCTACAATAACAGCCCCAGTAGCAGCCCCGGGCTTGCTGCACAAGTATAATCCTCCCTGGATATGTACTTGGGCAAGCTAGCCTGTGCTACCATGGGCTCACTGCAGTTTTGTGGTGTAGATGTACCCCTGGGAACTACTCAGCTTGTGGAACATACATTTAACTATTGGCCAACAGCTTTAAACTGGGATTCGGTCTTAAAGCGACCAGGCAGAGCTGAGCAAGGAAGGGTTTGTACAGCCTTACCTGGTCTCAGGATATGTCTATGCAGCAGTAGATGTCTATGCACATCTACCTGAGCGATTCCCAGCTCAGATAGATGTACACATGCTAGCTCTGCTTGAGCTAGCATGCTTAAAATAGCAGTGTGGCCAAGGCTGCGTGGGCAGTGGCTCAGGCTAGCTGCCTGAATACATACCCAGGTTGTCAGGCCTCCATAGCCACACTGCTGTCTTTAGTTTGTATTGTCTACCCATGCTGGAATGCACCCTCCCAGATGCTGTGTAAAAATACCCTTATGGGATGAAGATAGCATCCTATAGAGCAAGAGTCTTAGAGAGATCCAGGGAACATGTATTTTATATGCTGAGCCCAACCCCTGTACCACTTTGGCTATAGGCTACAGGTTCCTGTTTCACTAGCAACTGAGTGACCAGTCAGCTATTCACCCAAAGGCTGGAATGCTACTCACTGTAGCATTTGTTTGCTAGTAGGGTTCTGAAATGTCTGAAAGGCTGCCCCCTGAGATGCTGCTTTTTTCTCAAGCTCTGAAGAGTCCAGGTGACGCACACTAAGTCTTATGGTCATGCTGAAGCCTGAGAAATCATCTCGGAGGGAAGATCAGAGGGGAATGTGTTTGTATGTGCTAAAGCACAGAAGTGTCAGTGTTACATGGAACCCTTCCAATGAAAATTGAAGTGTGTGACAGTAACAAAGGGGAAGGGCGGGGGGAGTATGTATGAGGAACACCAGAAGATTTACTATCTAATAATTTTTGTTTAAAAGTTGTTCATAGTATTCTGAATACTATTTACTATGTTTTCTGTAGGCAGGAAACATTTCTTTTACTAAAGAAACCTGTAGGGCAGTGCTTCTCAAAGTGGTGGTCCACGGACCAGTGCCGGTCCGTGAGCCATCGGCTGCCGGTCCACGGTGAGTTTCCTCATAAGAGCATCGAATAGGATAATAATATGCCACCGGTCCCTGGCACATTGGAAAAAAAATTGCTGGTCCCCCACATCAGATAGCTTGAGAAGCACTGCTGTAGGGTACTCTCTCTTTGAAGTTCATTGGGAACTACTGGTTTCAGAGTAGCAGCCATGTTAGTCTGTGTCATAAACAGTTAGTTAAGGGTTAATGTTTTTGTCTACCTGTAAAGGGTTAACAAGCAGTACCTGTGGACACCTGACCAGAGGACCAATGAGGGACAAGATTGTTTTCAAATCCGTGTGGAGGGAAGTTTTTTTCCCTGTTCTTTGTTTTCTTAGAGAGTATCTCTTGGGAATTGAGAGAGTCCAGACATCTTAATCAAGTCCTCCCAGGTTTCTACAATAAAGTCTTCTATTCAAGCTAGTGAGTATTAGCAAGGAACTAGTATTCTTATACTTTTATTTCTGTATTTGCAATTCTGTGTTTTGCTATAGAATTTCTTTAAGTCTGTACTGTGATTGCTTTTACTGAGAAAGAAAGGAGGGGGAATTCTCTCCAGAGATTGATAAGTTTAGACCCTGTATTGTTCCATCTTGGTTACAGAGACAGTGACTTTTCTTCTTATTCTTCATTAAATTCTTTTCTATTAAGGACTTGGTTGATCTTTCTTTGGGTGGATTCTCAGGGAAAGGGGAGGGGGAGGTATCCCTCTGTAGTTAAATCCCGGTGTCTCTCCTAGGAAAAGGGAGGGGGGAGGAAGCAGGGGGGAATGGTTTATTTCTCCTGGGTATAAGAACTCCATGGATTTGGGGCTCTTGGGATCCCCTAGGATTTTGGGGAAGGATTGTGTCTCAATCCACATACCTGATTGAGTGGTGGCAGCTTTTACTAGATCTAAACTAGGATTTTAGTTTAGAGGGAAACCAGTGCAGGTCCCCACATTGGAACCCAACAGCTCCAAGTGGGGGTGAGACCTATGACATGGTGGCAGCGGTCTTCCGGACCCAGAGAGAGAGGCACAGCTTTTCTACCAAAGGCACTCTGAGTCAGTTTCAGGGTTAGAAGGATTTTCAGTTTTTTGCAGGGCTTTCTGTTACAAAGCCCTCCTGCTGAGCGGTGCTTTCGTCCATTGTGATACGAGGTACCACTCAGGATTCCCTAGGTGTGGGGAAGTGCTCGTCAGAGCTGATTCCCGTCCAGCGGGAAAAACAGGTTTGGGTGGGGAGAGAGGAAACCTCAAGCCAGATTTTTTTTTTCTCCTGGGTCTTTTGAAATGCTCAGGAGGCAGGAGAACACAGATCCCTGAGGGAAATAGACCAGACTTTTCTCGCAGGTATTGTTAGCAGCAGCCTTTCAGCTGGGCTACTTAGTACAGCAGCTCAGGGAGAGAGGGAGACAGAGAATTTTTTTTTTTGCTCCTCTTTCTCAGTACAAAGCAGTACATTCGCAGACCACAATTTGCAATACAAGGGATTGAGTTCTCTTCCTTTAGTCAGTGATAGGCAGGGTTAGGGACTGTCAAGCAACACAGACAGTTTCCTGACTGCAGAGGGGTGCGGCCAGCACCAGAAGCCACAGACATGACTGACAACTGTGACCAACTGGAGCTTGCTCGAGTGAAATTACTAATCCTGGAGGCAGAGAAAGAGAGGGAAGAAGCGGCCCAAAAGAGGGAGGAGGCTAACCACAAAAGAGAGATGGAAGCCAAAGAGGCGGACCTCAAAGCCAAAGAGGCGGACCACAGAGCCAAGGAGGCAGACCACAGAAGACAATTGGAGTTACAAGAGAAACAAATGGAGATCCAGAGGGAGGCCCACCAGCAGGCTCTGGAATTAGCAAAGGCTAAGCAGCAGGAGCCAACCAATCCAACCCCTCTTCTAACTACTGATCCACCTTCTCGGAGAAAATTTCCCGCCTACAGGACAGGTGATGACGTTGAGGCCTTCTTAGAAAACTTTGAAAGGGTCTGCATTGGGTACAGGATCCCTGAAGACCAATTCATGGTAGAGCTGAGGTCACAACTGGTGGCAACTGAAATGCCTAGGGACAAAATGAACGACTATAGACTGTTTCTAACCAAGGCCAGATACAGAATGGGCATAACCCCTGATCACGCCCATCAGCGTTTCAGAGCCCAGAAATGGAAAGCAGAGGTGTCATTTCCAAAACACGCCTTCCACCTTGAAAAGCATTATTTTTCCTGGTTATCAGGAGCCAATGTTCAATCCATAGAGGACCTACACCTCCTGATAATGATGGAGCAGTTCTTGGATGGTGTTCCTGAGGACATTACACGCTACATACAAGATGGAAAACCAAAAAATCTCACTGAGGCAGGGGAGATTGGAGCCAAATGGATGGCAGTTGCAGAGAACAAGAAAGCTACTGTCAAGGGGAGCGAATCCCACAGGGTACACACCGACACTAAACCCTACCATCGAGGACCAATCAAGCCCACACCTACAACCCAAGGACAGCCACAACCTACTTCTTCTTCTACCTCACCAGTCTCCAGTACTCCTCATCGGCCCAGTGACCCGTCAACTGGGCGATGTTTTAAATGTAATGAACTGGGGCATATCAAAGCCAAATGTCCAAAGAACCTAACCCGAGTGCAACTCCTTGCACCTTCACACCAGAGAAACCCAGACCTAGATGTCTCTCAAATACCCTTCCACTGTAGGGAAACTTTGAGAGTGGACGGAAAGGAGGTTATCGCATGGAGAGACACTGGAGCACATGTGTCAGCTATCCACCGAGCCTTCGTGGACCCAAAATTCATCAACCCAGAGGTCAAAATAAAAATTTCTCCATTCCTGTCACAATCAGTAAGCTTACCTACAGCTGAGTTGCCTGTCCAGTACAAGGGCTGGTCAGGAAAGTGGACTTTTGCTGTCTATGACAATTATTATATCCCCATGCTACTAGGGGAAGACTTGGCCACCCACGTTGAGCACCCCAACACAGTGGGAGTGGTTACATGCAGCCAAGTCAGACGAGCTGCCGAACCCATCCCTGTTCCTGAGCCATCCACCAAGACCCCGTCTGTGTTACCAGAGACCCAGACAGAGGTGGTGCAACCGGATCCCATGCCAACAACTACAGCAGCCATAGTACCTCCAGTCCCAGAACCGGAACTGGAAGAACAACCAGTGTCAGCACTGACTCCAGCGCTTGCAACTCCACCGCCAGAGGGCACCAATGAGCCTGAACTGGCAGAAACAGCAGACAACCCTACCCAAGAGGCTCAGCCAGAGCCTGAAATATCACCTTGTGCACCAACGGAGAGCGGTTCACAGTCAACAGAAACAACCTCTTCACCTACATCGCTTCCAGAGGGATCAAGCCCAAGTCCACAGTCTATGGAGGAACTGGTGTCTCCAGCCTCAAGGGAACAGTTCCAGACTGAGCAGGAAGCAGATGACAGCCTTAAGAAAGCTTGGGCGGCGGCACAGAGCAACCCACCGCCTCTCAGCTCTAATAACCGATCCCGGTTTGTTGTAGAACAAGGACTTTTATATAAAGAGCTTCTTTCTGGCGGACACCAGGAAAGCTGGCATCCTCAAAAATGGTTGGTGGTTCCAACTAAGTACCGGGAAAAGCTCTTAAGCTTAGCCCATGATCATCCCAGTGGCCATTCTGGGGTGAACCGAAGCAAAGACAGGTTGGGAAGGTCCTTTGACTGGGAGGGGATGGGCAAGGATGTTGCCAAGTATGTCCGGTCTTGTGAGGTATGCCAAAAGGTGGGAAAGCCTCAAGACCAGGTCAAGGCCCCTCTCCAGCCACTTCCCATAATTGAGGTCCCATTTCAGCGAGTAGCTGTGGATATTATGGGTCCTTTCCCAAAGAAGACCCCCAGAGGAAAGCAGTACATACTGACTTTTGTGGACTTTGCTACCAGATGGCTGGAAGCAGTAGCTCTAGGCAACACCAGGGCTAAAACTGTGTGCCAGGCCTTAACTGACATTTTTGCCAGGGTAGGTTGGCCCTCAGACATTCTTACAGATTCGGGAACAAATTTCCTATCAGGTACCATGACAGACCTGTGGGAAGCTCATGGGGTACATCATTTGGTTGCCACCCCCTACCACCACCAAACCAATGGCCTGGTGGAGAGGTTTAATGGGACTTTGGGGGCCATGATCTGTAAATTCGTAAATGAACATTCCAATAATTGGGATCTAGTGTTGCAGCAGTTGCTGTTTGCCTACAGGGCTGTACCACATCCCAGTTCAGGATTCTCACCATTCGAGCTTGTGTATGGCCATGAGGTTAAGGGGCCATTACAGTTGGTGAAGCAACAATGGGAGGGGTTTACACCTTCTCCAAGAACTAACATTCTAGACTTTGTAAGCAACCTACAAAACACCCTCTGACACTCTTTGGCCCTTGCTAAAGAGAACCTAAAGGATGCTCAAGCAGAGCAAAAGGTCTGGTATGATAGACATACCAGAGAGCGTTCCTTCAGGATAGGAGACCAGGTCATGGTCTTGAAGGTGCTACAGGCCCATAAGATGGAAGCGTCATGGGAAGGACCATTCACGGTCCAGGAGCTCCTGGGAGCTGTTAACTACCTCATTGCATTTCCTAATTCCTCCTTAAAACCTAAAGTGTACCATGTTAACTCTTTAAAGCCCTTTTACCCCAGGGAATTCCAGGTCTGTCAGTTTACAGCCCAGAGAGGAGATGACGCTGAGTGGCCTGAAGGTGTCTACTACGAAGGAAAACGAAATGGTGGTATGGAAGAGGTGACCCTCTCCACAACCCTGGAATGTCTACAGTGGCAACAGATCAAGGAACTGTGCACTCACTTCGGCCCTTTGTTCTCAGCCAACCCAGGACGGACTGAGCAAATGTACCACACCATTGACACAGGTAATGCTCACCCGATTAGAACCCCACCCTACCGGGTGTCACCTCATGCCCAAGTTGCTATAAAACGGGAGATTGAAAACATGCTGGAGATGGGTATCATCCGCCCTTCTACCAGTGCATGGGCATCTCCAGTGGTTCTAGTTCCCAAACCAGATGGGGAAATACGCTTTTGCGTGGACTACCGAAAGCTTAATGCGGTAACCCGCCCTGACAACTACCCAATGCCACGCACCGATGAGCTCTTGGAGAAATTGGGACGTGCCCAGTTCATCTCCACAATAGATTTAACCAAGGGGTACTGGCAAGTACCACTAGATGAACCCGCCAAAGAAAAATCTGTGTTCATCACCCATGCAGGGGTGTATGAATTTAATGTGCTTCCGTTCGGACTGCGGAATGCACCCGCCACCTTCCAAAGGCTGGTAGATGGTCTACTAGCAGGGTTGGGAGAATGTGCAGTTGCCTACCTCGATGATGTGGCCATTTTTTCTGACTCATGGCCCGAACACCTGGAAACGGTCTTTAAGCGCATCAGGCAGGCAGGACTAACTGTTAAGGCCAAAAAGTGTCAAATAGGCCAAAACAGAGTGACCTACCTAGGGCACCAGGTGGGTCGAGGAACCATTAACCCCCTACAGGCCAAGGTGGAGGCTATCCAAAACTGGCCTGTCCCACGGTCAAAGAAACAGGTCCAATCCTTCTTAGGCTTGGCCGGATATTACAGGCGATTTGTACCACACTACAGCCAAATCGCTGCCCCACTAACTGATCTAACCAGAAAAATGCAGCCAAATGCAGTTAAGTGGACTGATGAGTGTCAGAAAGCCTTTACCCAGCTTAAGGCGACACTCATGTCTGACCCTGTGCTAAGGGCCCCGGACTTTGACAAACCCTTCCTAGTAACCACCGATGCATCTGAACGTGGGGTAGGAGCAGTTCTAATGCAGGAAGGACGGGATCACAACTTCCATCCTGTCGTGTTTCTCAGCAAGAAACTGTCTGAGAGGGAAAGCCACTGGTCCATCAGTGAGAAAGAATGTTACGCCATTGTGTATGCCCTGGAAAAGCTACGACCATACGTTTGGGGATGGCGGTTCCAGCTACAAACTGACCATGCTGCGCTAAAGTGGCTTCATACTAACAAGGGAAACAACAAGAAACTTCTCCGCTGGAGCTTAGCTCTCCAAGACTTTGATTTTGAAATACAACACATTTCAGGAGCTTCCAACAAAGTTGCTGATGCACTCTCTCGTGAAAGTTTCCCAGAATCAAGTGGTTAAAAAGTGTTCTTCACATGTTTACATGCTTAGTAGTATATGTAATACTGCATGTGTTTCAGTAATCTGTTTATTTTACAGTTCTAGGAGGAAATCACCACCAGTAGTTCCCACTGTTGGCGATTTGGGGGGCGTGTCATAAACAGTTAGTTAAGGGTTAAGGTTTTTGTCTACCTGTAAAGGGTTAATAAGCAGTACCTGTGGACACCTGACCAGAGGACCAATGAGGGACAAGATTATTTTCAAATCCGTGTGGAGGGAAGTTTTTTTTCCCTGTTCTTTGTTTTCTTAGAGAGTCTCTCTTGGGAATTGAGAGAGTCCAGACATCTTAATCAAGTCCTCCCGGGTTTCTACAATAAAGTCTTCTATTCAAGCTAGTGAGTATTAGCAAGGAACTAGTATTCTTATACTTTTATTTCTGTATTTGCAATTCTGTGTTTTGCTATAGCATTTCTTTAAGTCTGTACTGTGATTGCTTTTACTGAGAAAGAAAGGAGGGGGAATTCTCTCCAGAGATTGATAAGTTTAGACCCTGTATTGTTCCATCTTGGTTACAGAGACAGTGACTTTTCTTCTTATTCTTTATTAAATTCTTTTCTATTAAGGACTTGGTTGATCTTTCTTTGGGTGGATTCTCAGGGAAAGGGGAGGGGGAGGTATCCCTCTGTAGTTAAATCCCGGTGTCTCTCCTAGGAAAAGGGAGGGGGGAGGAAGCAGGGGGGAATGGTTTATTTCTCCTGGGTATAAGAACTCCATGGATTTGGGGCTCTTGGGATCCCCTAGGATTTTGGGGAAGGATTGTGTCTCAATCCACATACCTGATTGAGTGGTGGCAGCTTTTACTAGATCTAAACTAGGATTTTAGTTTAGAGGGAAACCAGTGCAGGTCCCCACATTGGAACCCAACAGCTCCAAGTGGGGGTGAGACCTATGACAGTCTGTATCCACAAAAAAACTGGAGTACTTGTGGCACCTTAGAGACTAACAAATTTATTTCAGCATAAGCTTTCATGAGCTACAGCTCACCTACTTATCAAGGTTCTCTGTACAATGACCCTGAGACTGAACTCTGTGTAATGCTTTCTTAAATGCGGTGCATTTCAACTCAGCTACTTTGTCACTAGATTTAGTGACTTTTTGTTTCCCTAGTGAGAAAATAAGTGACCAGTGACACATCTAGCGACTTTCACTGACACTTACAATGACATTCAGAAAAAAAAAGTCACCAGTAGTGCTAATAAAATCCATTCCATGCTCTTCTTACTACATTTGGTTGCACACCAAGTTAAGTCTCAATCGAGCATATACTTGGAAGGAATTGCATTCCAGGGTTTTTGGGCTGAGATCACTATAATCTGCAAGCGAGGCTAATTATATACTTTGCTAAAGCAAGGCGCACTTTGGAAAGAGCAGCACAAACAAACAGAGTTTGTTTTTAGTTGAATGTATTCTTTCTTGCTGCTCCATAGTAGGTAGCACACCCTGTCAGGCAGGGAAAGATGGCTAATGAAGTGGGCAGGGCTCTGGGCTATCCCTTTCACTAATCTGTTGGCTCATATCCAGGCTGGCAAGGAAGGGAGGCTCGGCTGAAATTAACCAGTTGAATTCTCTGGACAGAGTGACCCTTAATAAATCTGGGTCTGGCATTTTGAAGGCAATGTAGTTTTGCTGCTGAAACAATGACTGTCTGTATCACAACCAGATTTATATGGCTCATGTCAGGCGTCAAAGGAAGCACACACACTGCACTGACATCAGTGTGGCTACTGAAAGTACATCTACATTACAATACAAAACAGTTTCTCCGAGCTCAGGTCAATCGACTCAGGCTTACAGGACTCAAGCTGCAGGGCTGAAAATAGCAATGCAGATGCTTGAGCTGGGGGTCAGGCTGGAGCCCAGGCTCTGAGATCCAGCCCTCTCGTGGGATTTCAGAGCCCAGGTTCCAGCTCAAGCCCCAGTATCTACATTGCAATTTTTAGCCCCGGAGCTGAAGCCCCGTGAGTCTGAGTCAGCTGACCTGGGCCAGCCACTGTGTAGCCATATTGCAGTGTAGACGTAGTCTCTGAGTGCAAGTCAAGGCAAAATTTAGTCCATAGTTACTATTACATATAGCGGACTAATTGGTAAACCCTTACAAGCCATGTGTGAGTCAGTGTAAATTCCATGGCTGCATGCAGTTTTGTCAAATGTGAATATGTCATATGCCATGTTACAGGCACCATTGTCTTCTGTGCTACACTGTTTTTTAATGGACCAAACTGGGTTGCTTTATTGTCTTTCTCTTTTGGTTTTAAAATAGCCTATAAGTATCTTGCATTGTCACAGTTAGAATGTTTTTCAGTTAAAGCAAACAGTGTATTTCCTCCTCAGTGGTTGAGAATTGCAGAGCTGCCTTAAGTTGGATGTAGGCGGGGATGGAGAATTCATGTGTGCGAGGTCCCTAGCTCCCGCAAATCCTGATTCCCACAACTGGTTGTTTACTTGGGAAATTCCCAGAGGATGGCAAACTGCACTGTCAGTTTGGAGAAATTAAGGTAATGAGATCACCAATGCTTTTGACCAGATTTTACCTGAGAAAATTGTTAAAGATAAGTGAGTGCAGTCCATCCAATACAGCTGTCAGTTAGGGTCTGATCCAAAGCTCATTAAATCAATGGAAGTCTTTCCATTGTCTTCAGTGGGAGTTGGATTGAGCCATTAGTGAATACATATGTGTGTTTCTCTGTCTTTATGTATATTACATGAATGATATATGGTGTAGCCCATTTATGCAGAATATACCACCATATTGTATAATCTGTATATGACACCTTTTGGTGAACATTTTAGTTACAAAATATATGATTGGTTTTCATATCCCTGATCTTATAAAGCCGGGTTCGTTTAGCACCTGAATGCAGCTGAACAAGCCTGGGCAGAAGAGACAGAAAGCTCCCATTTCTGGCTCTGGGGAGTCAAGTGATACATAGAAGTGCTTAAACCCGCCTCTCGGGCATGACTGAAAGTTCTCTGTCCCGCCCCTTTATTGTACTGGAAATACTGGTTAGGAGCCAACGGGCTGAGCAATTTTCATTCCTACTAACTTTAGTGTGCGCGGTATCCTAAACTCCCATTGAAATCCATGGGCATTGGGGGTGCTTGGCATGTCACAGGGGGTGCTCAGCTGAGAGGTTCTGAAGACCTCAGGATCTTAGGTTGGAAGCTCTTTGGGACAGGGAGTGACTTGGCTGCGTGTGCTGTAAAGCACTGAGCTCGTTCTCAGCACACTCTAGCGAGGGCGCTATCTAGGGTGGCCAGCTTTCTAATTTGTGAAAACCAGACACTGAGTGCCAGAACCTCCCCCACCCACTGCTCCACCTCTTCCCCCAAGGCCTCCACCACTTTCCCTCGAGGCCCTGCTCCCGCTCCTCTTCCCCCCCCACTGTCACTCGCTGCTCTCTCCACCATCCTCACTCTGCCAGCTGAGCAGGGGTGGAGGGGTGACTGGGGCAGGATTTTGGAGAAAGCCATCCATGCTCCTAGGGTGAGTAACTGGGGCAAGATGGGGGAGATGCACTCGGGAGGTGGGGGGTGATTGAGGAAGGGCGGGGGAGGGAGAGCCGTTCTTGGGGCAGGACAGGAGCCGCCAGTACCTCTCTCTGCTAGAGTCTTTGCAGAGTGTTTGTTTCTCCAGGCTCCAGCAGCAGCTGCTGCTCTTCCTGCCCACCTGGTGGTGGAGGCTGGTTACTGCAGGTAACCGGACTTTTAGTGTCCGGTCAGCAGCATTGTCCAGATACTGCCAGGTGCAACCCTAGCCCTACCAAATTCATGGTCTATTTTTGTAAATGTCATAGTCATAGCATTTTTTAAATCTTGCTTTTCAGGGTTTCAGATATTTAAATCTTAAACTTGTAACAAAACCTCATCTCATTTCACATCCCTCCAAAAGAGCTGCTTCTGCCACCACCCGTACAAGAAATAAGGCCACAATGCCACATTTTTTTGTTGGCACTTTATTTTTTTTTCTATTCCCAGTCTGACTGCTAAATTAAAATGGATTTAAGGCTGAGAGCCATATCAGTAATTTAGGGTAGAATATATTACAAGGCTGTTGTAATTTATGTCCAAAACAAGTGGTACAAACTCAAGGAATTTGGAGTTAAGGCTGAATTTATTAGAAATACATGTAATGAAATGCACAGTTAGAGCAGCCAGAGAACCTTACGCCTCTGCAGAGACTCCAGTAATTTAGATATGGAGTTATTGTTCTGTGAACATACATGGCCTCACTGGCACCTGACTGCCACCTCCCAATGAGACCGGCCGTGCGACCTCCAATGTGCCATCTGTCATCAGGTGGTCTGCCTGTGTGTGCTCTCTCTCTGCTGTCCCAGCTCTGTGCAGGTAGTTGGCACAGCAGACCTTGCTCGAGCTGCCCAATAACCACAGACTCAGTAGTAGTGAAGGAACTTGGTCAGGTTTATTGTTAACAAAGCAGGGTCCTAGTATCCCAAAGACTCTGCAGGACCAATAATACATGTATGCTTGTCACAATGGACCAACTCAGTCAGTAGTGGGACTTTCCACTGCTCCCTAGCCTGGCCAAAGACACTTCCTCTGCGACTCCATTTTATACACCAAGACAAACAAGTTATGTATTGCCCCTCTGACATGGTCAGTTACCACCCTCTACCTTGTACGTGTTGGTTCAATCAAAATATCTCTATCCATCACACTGTCATCCTGACTTGATCTTCAACAGGGGTCAATATGTTCCTGTTATCTCTGGGGAATGTGTTTGTACCCACTTGGTATCGGGGTGTTCCAGTATTCTGGAATGTGTTTACATGAGTGTCCTGTGCCCAGTACTTCTTAGGAATGTGTGTTTTTGCAATATCAGCCCTGTTCTTGCCAGATTCTGTGAGCCTGCAAACAGGCAGAGCCTGACTTCTGCTAGCTTTGCTTCTTTGCTTTATATTAGCAGGCTTGACCACTACTTTAGTTCAGGCCTCAGGCCTCACTCCGGGCCTCTGATACAAGGGCTTATATCTCAGGCTCTCTTTCTACCACACCTTGTGTTGGATGGTTTTACACTAAGGGGAATTGTGGGTTTTTTGTTGTTGTTGTTTTTGTCATTAGGGAAAAAATCACCACGCTGTCTCAGAGACAGCTATTTTTAATGTGTAGGAGAAAGCAGCTGCTGATGGAGATGGCTAAGTGACTCTGAGACTGGATGACCCCATCAGTGAACAGAGACTTCATAGTGCAGGGAACCCAGGGAGTCAAAATTCTTGGATGGGGTAGGGTTGAAGCCCCAAATCATGATTGTGTCCCAGGTGTCCTATATGATGGCCCCATTCATGTGCATTGAGGTGGAGGGAGGCAGTTAGCCACCATAAAACAGAGCTTTATCAGGATCAGTTTTGGACACAGGCTATACAAGTGGCCACTTGGGTTCCTCTGTTTGGCCTTGCAGGCCTCCATATTGTCTTGTGCCTGACCTATCCCTCTGACAGTGGGTTATTACATCCTAAATCAGCCTTTGATGCAACTGCACAAGAGATGATGCCTCATTTGCAGGGCTTAGCAGGGATTATTGCATCTTGACTCCATTCACTCCATTTCTGAGAAGATCTGAAGGATGAAATGGGAAATTGCTCAGTCTTCTGTTGGCCTCTCCCATATGGTGACCAGCAGGGTTCCTTGCTACAGCCGCAAAACCTGCAAGACATTTGGAGCTACTGTAACCATCAGGGCAGTTGTACACACACTACGTGCTGTCTTTACCACTGAGTCTAGATTTCCTGATCTCCCAGTGCCAAGCTAAATTAGGGTCCTGGATGGGATCTACAGCATCTGGTTTAAATCCAGACAAGCACATCTGGTAGAGCTGGAGACTAATAGCTCATAGGTATATGAGCATTCCCTCCCTTGAAAGGGCATTCCCACTCTTTGGGCGTAATCCAACTCCAACTGTAGTCAATCAATGGCAAAACTCATTCACCTCAATGGGAGCAGAATAAGGCTTTGTCTTGGAGTTTTACTGGGTTCATCTCTGTCTGGATTCCCAGAGACCATTGAAGGCCTGAAGTGTGCTTTACTGCCCAGAGACTGTGACCATAGACTTTGCCAGAATTATTCATGCCTTTGTCACCTCCAGGAAGGTGCTTTGGCCCTGCTTAGAGTCACCATTGGCAGAAGCTGGAGCTAGTGCAAAATGAGGCCATGCCTACTTTTGAGTGGGGTCTTCCTTTTCCCCTGTGCACACTATCTCTAGGTGCTCTTATCCACCAACACAGCTCCAAACACCAATCTCCCTTTCTACTGATAAACTACCCCCACCCTCCAACACACAATTGCATAACAGTCCTGAGCTTTGACTAGCCGCTCGGGTCAAAAAGGGGCAACACATCTCCTTGCAGACTCCTGTACCCAGTGGCAGATGACTCTGTCACACACAGACAAGCTGACTAGGAAAAAGCACTTAAGCATGTGTTTAGGACAGTACATAAGTGCAAGGCTCATGCTGAAATCTGATTAATTTCAGTGAGATTTACCGTGCACTTATTTACTGCCTTGAACAGGGATGCTTTCCAGAATCATGGCCCCAGGCAGGAAGAGAATTTAATCTTCTGTAAATTGCTGAGACAGTGTATGAAAGAAAGCCTGAAGTGTCTTTAAAAATAAGAAAGGAAGGAGTATATTTCTACTTAACAGAGCAAATGCAACTGCTGTGGGCAATGGTCAGCAGCTGCTTAGGAATATTATATTTCACCTCCCTACTCATCTCATGGAGACATAATTTGCCACAGAAACATAGGAATTGCCAGACCAGATGAGACCAATGACCTATTTAGTCCAATATCCAATGACAGGGACCAGGACCAGGTACTTTAGAGGAAGGTGAAAACCAGCATAAATGGACAGTTATGGAATAACCAAACAATAGGGGATTTTTTTTCTGCCTCTAGGCAGTTAGTGGTTGGCTTGTGCCCTGCATGCTGAGAGTTTATAACCCCCTATGTGTTTATCCTGTCCAATGTAAGTACAGAGGTGCTTATCTATCTATCTATCTATCTATCTATCTATCTATCTATCTATCTATCTATCTATCTGTTGAACCTTTTTTCAAATCCTACTAATCTACTGACCTCACTGGTGTCTTGTGTCAATGAGTTCCACAGGCAATGTGTTTTTATAAATGCCTTTTGATTTCATTGATTGTATTCTTGTTCTTGCAGCTAATGAAGGAGTGATCAGGAGTGCATGCTCCCTTCTCCTGGCTATTTTGTACACATCTGTCATATTCTCTCTTATTCGTTTCCTCCTGAAAGCAGACAGTCTTCATCTCTTCACTCTTTCCTCATAAGGAAGCCGTTCCAGCTCTCTAGTCATTGTCCTTGCCTTTCTCTAGTCCTCTCCTTTATTTGGATCATACCATTTCTGTGCTCTCTCAAATAACTTATTGGATCATGTCCTTTTCAATGCTGTGATGAACACAGTGCACCCAATGGATTTCCAGCTACTCCTGTGAGATAGGAAATGTGGCACAGCTATTGCCTCTCATCCAGAAACCAGGCCGCATTAATTTTTTTTGTGGGCCTGGTTCCAAACATATTCGTGTGCCCCTATGGGGGCAATGGAACATGGGTGGGGGAGGTCGGTCCTTGGAGCGAGGGGCCAGTCGGGGCAATGGGGCGGCCCCGCTCCACCCACTGCGAGGACACTGTTTACAAGCTGGCAGTCGCCAGATGCACACTGGCTCACCCAGCCCTGTGCTGCCAACGTGCCCCTTCCCCGTGAGGGTGGGTTCAACCCCTGGACTTGCTATGCCCAGCACCATCCCACACAAATGCATAGTGCCCTGAACACCACCGCAGTTGCCCAGTACCCCACACAGACCCTCCTCTGCCCAGCAATCCAACATGCACAGATCGCCCCATCCCACTGCCCAGTACCCTTCCCCACAGCCTCACCACAACTGCACAGTGCCCCCCCAAGACCCCCACTGCCTAGCACCTCGAAATACACAATCCTCCCCCACTGCCCAGCACCTCCCACCCTTTCACATCCCAGCATCGCCCCCCTGCCCTGCTGAGCTAGCGCAGAGCAGGGATCCCCCCTCCCAGCACAGTGCTAGGGGGCAGGACAGCTGAAGCTTGGGAGCAGAGAGCGGCCCCATCCCTCGGGGCCCCGTCCAGCCCTATCCGCCTGGCACTGATGGGCCTGGCGGTGGAGGAGGCGTTTCCTTATCTGCCTGGGAAGCCTCCAACTTCACCAGCCCGCTGCTTCCGCAGAGCGGCAGGGAGAGGTGGGCCCCACCCCCGGGAAGCCCAAAGTGGACAGTCACTGGCCTGGAGCGGCAGCAGCTGAGGGCTCCTCTCCACCCCGGCTCTGCCCACGTCTGCCTGCCAGTGACAAGGGCAGAGAGGAGCCCTCAGCCAGCCGCCAGCTGAAAGGAGCCAGCAGTGGGCAGTGGGGAGAGGTCAGGGAGTGGGAAGGAGCTGGCAGACAGGAGCAGGGCCAGAGAGAGAAGCCCTGGCCGGCCGGTTGAGAGGAGCGAGGGTGGGGTGGGGCAGGAGCTGGGGGGTAGAGAGGAGCCAGCTGCTCTAGGCGCAGCGCAAGTGGAGCAGGCTGGGCCGGGCTCCTTTTGAGTGTTGGCCCGGTGCCAGTGGTGCCATTGTAAACCTAATACAGCAGTGCACAGACAATCCAGGAAGTTTCTGGAAAGTGTAGGGGACAATTTCCTGGTGCAAGTGCTGGAGGAACCAACTAGGGGAAAAGCTCTTCTTGACCTGCTGCTCACAAACAGGGAAGAAATAGTAGAGGAAGCAATAGTGGATGGGAACCTGGGAGGCAGTGACCATGAGATGGTCGAGTTCAGGATCCTGACACAAGGAAGAAAGGAGATCAGTAGAACAGAGACCCTGGACTTCAGAAAAGCAGACTTTGACTCCCTCAGGGAACTGATGGGCAAGGTCCCCTGGGAGAATAACATGACGGGGAAAGGAGTTGAGGAAAGCTGGCTGTATTTTAAAGAATCCTTATTGAGGTTGCAGGAACAAACCATCCCGATGTGTAGGAAGAAAAGTAAATATGGCAGGCGACCAGCTTGGCTTAACAGTGAAATCCTTGCTCATCTTAAACACAAAAAAACAGCTTACAAGAAGTGGAAGATTGGACAAATAACCAGGGAGGAGTATAAAAGTATTGCTCAGGCATGCAGGAGTGAAATTAGAAAGGCCAAATCACACTTGGAGTTGCAGCTAGCCGGAGATGTTAGGAGTAACAAGAAGGGTTTCTTCAGGTATGTTAGCAACAAGAAGAAAGTCAAGGAAAGTGTGGGCCCCTTGCTGAATGAGGGAGGGAACCTAGTGACAGAGGATGTGGAGAAAGCTAGTGTACTCAATGCTTTTTTTGCCTCTGTCTTCACAGACAAGGTCAGCTCCCAGACAGCTGCACGGTATGGGGAGGAGGTGACCAGCTCTCTGTGGAGAAAGAAGTAGTTCGGGACTATTTAGAAAAGCTGGACGGGCACAAGTCCATGGGGCCAGATGCGCTGCATCCGAGGGTGCTAAAGGAGTTGGCCGATGAGATTGCAGAGCCATTGACCATTATCTTTGAAAAATCATGGCAATCAGGGGAGGTCCCGGATGACTGGAAAAAAGCTAATGTAGTGCCCATCTTATAAAAGGGAAGAAGGAAGATCCAGGGAACTACAGGCCAGTCAGTCTCACCTCAGTCCCTGGAAAAATCATGGAACAGGTCCTCAAGGAATCAATTCTGAACCACTTAAAGGAGGGGAAAGTGATCAGGAACAGTCAGCATGGATTCACCATGCCTGACTAACCTAATTGCCTTCTATGATGAGATAACCGGCTCTGTGGATGAGGGGAAAGCAGTGGATGTGCTGTTTCTGGACTTTAGGAAAGCTTTTGATACAGTCTCCCACAGTATTCTTGCCAGCAAGTTAAAGAAGTCTGGGCTGGATGAATGGACGGTAAGGTGGATAGAAAACTGGCTAGATGGTCGGGCTCAACGGGTAGTGATCAATGGTTCCATGTCTAGTTGGCAGCCGGTATCAAGTGGAGTGACCCAAGGATTGGTGCTGGGGCCGGTTTTGTTCAATATCTTCATTAACGATCTGGAGGATGATGTGGACTGCACCCTTAGCAAGTTTGCAGATGACACTAAACTGGGAGGAGTGGTTGATACGCTGGAGGGTAGGGATAGGATACAGAGGGACCTAGACAAATTAGAGGATTGGGCCAAAAGAAATATGATGAGGTTCAACAAGGACAAGTGCAGAGTCCTGCACTTAGGACGGAAGAATCCCATGCACTGCTACAGACTAGGGACCGAATGGCTGGGCAGCAGTTCTGCAGAAAAGGACCTAGGGGTTACGGTAGACGAAAAGCTGAATATAAGTCAACAGTGTGCCCTTGTTGTCAAGAAGGCTAATGGCATTTTGGGTTGTATAAGTAGGGGCATTTCCAGCAGATCGAGGGATGTGATCATTCCCCTTTATTCAGCGCTCGTGAGGCCTCATTTGGAGTACAGTGTCCAGTTTTGGGCCCCACACTACAAGAAGGATGTGGATAAATTGGAGAGAGTCCAGTGGAGGGCAACAAAAATGATTAGGGGGCTGGAGCACATGACTTATGAGGAGAGGCTGAGGGAACTGGGATTGTTTAGTCTGCAGAAGAGAAGAATGAGGGGGGATTTGATAGCTGCTTTCAACTACCTGAAAGGGGGTTCCAAAGAGGATGGATCTAGACTGTTCTCAGTGGTAGAAGATGACAGAACAAGGAGTAATGGTCTCAAGTTGCAGAGGCGGAGGTTTAGGTTGGACATTAGGAAAAACTTTTTCACTAGTAGGGTGGTGAAGAACTGGAATGGGTTACCTAGGGAGGTGGTGGAATCTCTTTCCTTAGAGGTTTTTAAGGTCAGGCTTGACAAAGCCCTGGCTGGAATGATTTAGTTGGGTTTGGTCCTGCTTTGAGCAAGGGGTTGGACTAGATGACCTCCTGAGGTCCCTTCCAACCCTGAGATTCTATGATTCTATGAATACTGTCCTGAAAACGCTAGTAAGTGGGGGGTGGCTGCACCACCGTTGGGAAGTGTGATTGCAGCGCATGTAGACATAACCAAGATTGCTTTGATTTAGCAAGATCTGAGGTAACTCCAGTAACAGTAGCAGTGAAGCTGCAGCATCATGGGCTAGCCCTGCCTCCCTAGAACCTTGGGTACATACTTGTGTGGCTGCCAGCTTGCTCCTACAGCTCCACCGCTATGGTTACTTGAGCTAGGTTTGATCAGATATAGCAAAGCTAGCTTGGGTATTGCCTACACATGCCGCAGTCACATTCCTGATTGCAATGTAGACATAAGGGGGAACAGCCCAGCCGGTGAATGAACATCCTCCACTGCCCTGCACCTTAGCCATTTGTTTACACCAGTGCAAAGTGAATGCAGTATTGCTGTCTGGTGATATTGGGGTCCCTTTCTACCTGTCTCATGAAAACTTGTCTCCTGAGGTTGGCAATACTATAGAATGGAAAGTGGATGTCAAATGCTATGAAGTCAGAAGGGTGGCACGTTGCACGCACCTTGCACTGGTTTAAATAATACCACGAAGTGGGAGGCAGTGGTGCATCAAGCGGGTTCTGTATAAACCAATCTGGCAATATATCTGCCAAGATTGATGAGAGGTGACACAAATTTGTTGCATCCCAGTTTCCGCAGCCAAAGAATTAGCAGCAACATAGAACATAGAAAAGTAGAGACTTTTTCAAAGCCATGCAGCTGGATGCAGCATGGGAGAGCGTACCAAAGGGAAGAGGAAATTGCTGGAAAGAAAAGCTGAGTCATCTCCCAAAATCATATTCTCTGGAACTGTGGTTCTCAACCAGGGGTATGCATGCCCCTGGGGGTACACAGAGGTCTTCAAGGGGGTACATCAACTGATCTAGATATGTGCCTAATTTTACAGAAGGTTACATAAAAATCACTAGTGGTCAGTAGAAACTAAAATTTCATACAGACAAAATGAGAAAGTCAGCAATTGTTCAGTAACAGTGTGCTGTGACACTTTTGTATTTTTATGTCTGATTTTGTAAGCAAGTAGTTTTTAAGTGAGGTGAAACGCAAGACAAATCAGACTCCAGAAAGGGGTACAGTCATCTGGAAAGGTTGAGAACCACTTCTCTGGAGTATACGAGCCTTGTTCCTCATATTTCGCTTAGCCTCCAACTTCTGTATCAGCTTCAAACTTGGCTACTTTGTGCTCAATACCCTCTACCAAACTGCATGTAACAATCCACCTAAAACAGTGTCCTGGAGTAACTGCCCCTCCACCTTGAAAATAGTCCATTTGTGGCTCCCCACTAGTTTTCCATTGAGCAACCTCATTTAACTCTTCCCCAAAACTGGCCAAAAACTCTTTGAAAAGCCATACTTCGCTCCTTCTACTTGGCACGGCAGAGATCTTGAAAGACCTCCAGAAGAATTTTCAAGCACAACTTCCTTGCCTGCCCCCTGCATCGGGGACAAGATTCTCAGCAGGTGTAAATCAAAGGAGCTAGGCTGATTTACAGCTCTAACCCTCTGTCAATCGACAAACGTTATCATCCATGTGTCTTTTCAAAACATCCCACTCTGGTCTCTTCATTTTATGAATGAGGCTCCTCCACCCCAGAGAAAATGGCATAAAGTTCCCTCCTCCCTGTTTAAAAAAAACTCTTCAAACAGAACATGGGAATTAATTGCTAGGTATGTGTTTTATTCATTTCCATACTCTATAAATGCTCATTCAGTGTGAGCAGTTGCTGAAAGAGTAATGTAATTAAGGCTGATACAATCAATACTATTAAATTGTCAAGTTCATTTGTGCCATTAATAAAAACAATCAAGCCGCTATTTATTTTGTCTTAATGACTGTAAATACTTTGTTATAAAGTATGCATACACACACACACAAACAACTATGCATGAGATATGAGCCTTTACCTTTCCACTAACCACAAATAAGCAGCTATAGATTACAAGGTTAGAATTCCATGTTTGGGTTTTGCTAGAGGTGGTAAAAATTTTCAACTGAAAAATTTTCCTGTTAGAAAATGTGGTTTAATTTACATTGAAAATATGAATATAGACAAAAATGTTTGATTTTTCCAGCATTTAAAACAGAAAAATTGTTTCGTTTCAATTTGAAATATCATTTCAGTTTTTGGAAACTCAAAAAGTTTGGTTTTCGGTTTTCAGTTTTTGAATTTTTGTCTCCCTTTCTCTTTTTTTCACTCCCCCCCCCGGAAAAATGGGATGAAAGGTAAAAGAGTGTGTGAAAGTAGGGGATATCCATTTTAATACTTATTTACTGTTTTTCAATTTTCGAAAGTTAGAAGACAGTAAGTGTGTGAAAATGAGTAAAGCCACTTTTCACGCTTTAACTTTTTTCATAGGAAAAACGGTGGCCTTTCCAATCAGCTTTAGGTTCTGGGGAGATCATAAATCAGCCATCAGATTTTGTATGTGAAACCTCAGCCTCCTTGTTGAAGCCCTGGATGTTCTCTACTTTCCCTGTTTTCCATCCTTCCATACCAGTGTATTTTGTATGGCACCCATCATTCTTTAGGCAATCAGCCACCATCCTTCAGCCAAAGGGCCACATGGATTCCCTTCAGAGCCATTAATGTGCATCCTTAATCCGCCCGAAGGGGCACCGTGGAGAGACATAAGGCCCTCTTTCCACCTCCACTCCCATATCGCTACACCCCCAATGTGGACTGGCCTTTGAGTACACTGTAGCTGTATATGGGTGTGGGCTGCTGGAAGTCTCTCCTACCCTTTCTTATTTTTCCAGCACTTCTTGGTTTCATTTTGGGAAATATACCTTTATGGCACCATACAGTTCCTTTTTTAAAAAAGAGGATTTTTTGAAACCATTTTAATTATTTTATCCTTTGGGAATCATTAAAAATAAGTGAATAAATATAGATTTCATGTCTTTCCTCATTTTTAGAGGAAAATATGCATTGTTTTCCAGTTAGTTTCTAACCCTGCCCTTTTGTGGAAATCTACACTGAAGAGTATTAAAATGTAAATTAAAGATATAACAACAATCAAGGAGCACATGCATGTACATTTCTTTATCAAACTGGTGTCTATGCTGCGCTGTGAAGATACTGCATAGCAAGCTGGTGCACTGTGACATCCCATGTGCACCCTGCTGCAGTGCAGTGGAAGTCCTGCAGTGTAGCTTGGCTAACTACTCCTTGAAAGCGTAGTGAGCCAAGCTGCACTGCAGGACTTTCACTGCACTCTAGCAGTGTCCGCACGAGATGTTACTGCGTGGCAAGGTAGTGTGCTGTACATTCAGATCCTGGCTTGCTGCACAGCAACTTCCTGTGTAGATATGGCTTTAGTAAAGGTTCTGGGTGAAGGCTCTGACAAGTTCTCATTGTATCTGAGCACTGCACTCAAAAAAAGCATTTTCTTTGCACTCCACATTCCAAAATGTCATCTGACCATTACTGTGGTTGTAATGGCCAATTAGGACATTTTCTTCTGGTCTGTGGGAATACCATTTAGGGACATTATAGGTCAGATTCTGTCAACCTTACGCGGAGTAGGTCTGTGGCAGAGTAAGGTACTCCTCAACCTGGATTTGGCCCTGTGTGCCTGCATCTAGTATGTATGTTTTTTCTGGACTCCCTTTTTTCCATGCCCAAATTTTGTATAGACTCCTGAATCTGTACATCTGATTAAAAGAAACAACTATGAACATTTTAATAGACTCCAACCTTGCAAGATTTATGGCAGCCAGCAGGCGAAGGAATGCACCCTGGGGGTTGGTCTGTCTCTGTTTAACCTCTCCTAGGTTTTTCTCTTTTTTAACTTTATAGAGAGACAGATTGACAGACTAATCACCTGCTCTCCGTCAACATCTGTCCTGTGTCTTGAGCTCTGGGTTTTTAAGTTCGGGTTGGGAGAGGGAGGCAAACATTTATGTGCAGATGTTGCCAGGATGTCTTCAGAGAGCAGCTATGTCTTTCATGTTTTCTCTGATTGCCATAGAACATCGTTCAGCCCTGTATTTGGCAATAATTGGCTGAAACAAAGTAATATTACCCCTGTTGGCATCTAGGCAGAGAATGAGCAGATGTAGGCATAGGACCCTCTCCAGGCTGCTGTCATATGCTTGGGGAAAGCAGGCATGGCACGAAGGCGAGGGTGAGGAATGCTGGACGGACCTGCATTCTGATATAGCAGGCTGACAGATTGCTCATACAAGCACTTCGGGGGGGGGGGGGGGAAAGCCCTGGTAGTGTTAGTTGGGCCAATGGTACCAGTGGTCCGTTGATGACTGTCAGTGTCCATGAGAGGAGGGAAAGGGCTGCAGAAGAGAGACAAAGATGTGGAAGACATAGAGTCTGCAGTCAGAGAAGAAAGCGGGTGGACATAGAGAGCTGAGGTGGGGTGAAGACCACCCTCAACATTAAAACCAGTTTCCAGCCCTGCTCCCACTCTCCCCACCATGACTTCCCAGGTCTATTCTTGATGATATGGGGGAGGATGATCCCCCACTGACAGCATTATGCTGCTGAGTGTCACCAGAAAAGACACGAAGACTAGGAAGATCTCTAAGATCAAAAGCTAAACAGGAGTTCCCCATACGCTGAGCTACTGCTGGTAAGTAAGATCCCCAGGAGTCTGGGTGCCCTGGAACTGGCTGTGCTGGTGCTGAGTAGTGTCATAACGCTGCCTGGTCCTAGCTCGGAGGATAGGACCAAAACCATGTTATATCCTGGCTTTACTCCAAACTCCCTGGGCTATACTCCATGTGTGGAGAACTGACTGACCCTAAAGCCTACACTTACAGCATAGTATCCTGGTTCTAATATAACATGTGGTGCTATCCCCACAGGTAAACAACATGGTGCTGTGGTAAGCAGACTGTGAAGAGCTACAAAGGGATCTCACAAAACTAGGTGACTGGGCAACAAAATGGCAGATGAAATTCAATGTTGATAAATGCAAAGTAATGCACATTGGAAAACATAATCCCAACTATACATATACAATGATGGGGTCTAAATTAGCTGTTACCACTCAAGAGAAAGATCTTGGAGTCATTGTGGATAGTTCTCTGAAAACATCCACTCAGTGTGCAGCGGCAGTCAAAAAAGCAAACAGAATGTTGGGAATCATTAAGAAAGGCATAGCTGATAAGACAGAAAATATATTGCCTCTATATAAATCCACGGTATGCCCACATCTTGAATACTGCATGCAGATGTGGTCGCCCCATCTCAAAAAAGATATATTGGAATTGGAAAAGGTTCAGAAAAGGGCAACAAAAATGCTTAGGGATATGGAACGGTTTCCATATGAGGAGAGATTAATAAGATTGGGACTTTTCCGCTTGGAAAAGAGATGACTAAGGGGGGATATGATAGAGGATTATAAAATCATGACTGGTGTGAAGAAAGTAAATAAGGAAGCATTATTTACTCTTCATAACACAAGAACTAGTCACCAAATGAACTGAATAGGCAGTAGGTTTAAAACAAACAAAAGGAAGTATTTCTTCACACAACACAGTTAACCTGTGGAACTCTTTGCCAGTGGATGTTGTGAAGGCCAAGACTATAACAGGGTTCAAAAAAGAACTAGATAAGTTCATGGGGGATAGGTCCATCAATGGCTATTAGCCAGGATGGGCAGGGATGGTGGTCCTAGCTTCTGTTTGCCAGAAGCTGAGAATGGGTGACAGGGGATGGATCACTTGATGATTACCTGTTCTGTTCATTCCCTCTGGGGTACCTGGCATTGGCCACTGTCAGAAGACAGAATTCGGGGCTAGATGGACCTTTGGTCTGACCCAGTGTGGCCATTCTTATGTTATAAACACTAGGTCCCCTGTTGTGTTAACCAAACTTGTTTTAATGCGGCCAGTTTCATACTGTAGATGGACTCTGACAACCTAGGGCATTCAGCCCGAGTCCTCCTCACAGACACTTGCAGCCTGTGGTGAGATGTCACATTTCTGAAAGAAACAAATCTTCCTTGAACTGGAACCTGTTCCCCTTCAGTTCTGTTTTAATATACAAAAATGAGGGGGTTAGTTAAACAAAAGTTAAAAGGTACAGTGACTAAAGTGAAATCCCTGCAAGTTGCATGGGCCCTTTTTAAAGACACCATAATAGAGGCCCAACTTCAATGTATACCCCAAATTAAGAAAAACAGTAAAAGAACTAAAAAAGAGCCACCGTGGCTTAACAACCATGTAAAAGAAGCAGTGAGAGATAAAAAAACTTCCTTTAAAAAGTGGAAGTCAAATCCTAGTGAGGCAAATAGAAATGAGCACAAACACTGCCAACTTAAGTGCAAGAGTGTAATAAGAAAAGCCAACGAGGAGTTTGAAGAACGGCTAGCCAAAAACTCCAAAGGTAATAACAAAATGTTTTTTAAGTACATCAGAAGCAGGAAGCCTGCTAAACAACCAGTGGGGCCCCTTGACGATCGAAATACAAAAGGAGCGCTTAAAGACGATAAAGTCATTGCAGAGTAACTAAATGGATTCTTTGCTTCAGTCTTCACGACTGAGGATGTTAGGGAGATTCCCAAACCTGAGCTGGCTTTTGTAGGTGACAAATCTGAGGAACTGTCACAGATTGAAGTGTCACTAGAGGAGGTTATGGAATTAATTGATAAACTCAACATTAATGAGTCACCGGGACCAGATGGCATTCACCCAAGAGTTCTGAAAGAACTCAAATGTGAAGTTGTGGAACTATTAACTAAGTTTTGTAACCTGTCCTTTAAATCGGCTTCGGTACCCAATGACTGGAAGTTAGCTAATGTAACGCCAATATTTAAAAAGGGCTCTAGGGGTGATCCTGGCAATTACAGACCGGTAAGTCTAACGTCAGTACCAGGCAAATTAGTTGAAACAATAGTTAAGAATAAAATTGTCAGACACATAGAAAAACATAAACTGTTGAGCAATAGTCAACATGGTTTCTGTAAAGGGAAATCATGTGTTACTAATCTATTAGAGTTCTTTGAAGGGGTCAACAAACATGTGGACAAGGGGGACCTGGTGGATATAGTGTACTTAGATTTCCAGAAAGCCTTTGACAAGGTCCCTCACCAAAGGCTCTTATGTAAATTAAGCTGTCATGGGATAAAAGGGAAGGTCCTTTCATGGATTGAGAACTGTTTAAAAGACAGGGAACAAAGGGTAGGAATTAATGGTAAATTCTCAGAATGGAGAGGGGTAACTAGTGGTGTTCCCCAAGGGTCAGTCCTAGGACCAATCCTGTTCAATTTATTCATAAATGATCTGGAGAAAGGGGTAAACAGTGAGGTGGCAAAGTTTGCAGATGATAGTAAACTACTCAAGATAGTTAAGACTAAAGCAGATTGTGAAGAACTTCAAAAAGATCTCACAAAACTAAGTGATTGGGCAACAAAATGGCAAATGAAATTTAATGTGGATAAATGTAAAGTAATGCACATTGGAAAAAATAACCCCAACTATACATACAATATGATGGGGGCTAATTTAGCTACAACGAGTCATGAAAAAGATCTTGGAGTCATCGTGGATAGTTCTCTGAAGATGTCCACGCAGTGTGCAGGGGCGGTCAAAAAAGCAAACAGGAGGTTAGGAATCATTAAAAAGGGGATAGAGAATAAGACTGAGAATATATTATTACCCTTATATAAATCCATGGTACGCCCACATCTCGAATACTGTGTACAGATGTGGTCTCTTCACCTTAAAAAAGATAGTCTAGCACTAGAAAAGGTTCAGAAAAGGGCAACTAAAATGATTAGGGGTTTGGAGAGGGTCCCATACGAGGAAAGATTAAAGAGGCTAGGAATCTTCAGCTTGGAAAAGAGAAGACTAAGGGGCGATATGATAGAGGGATATAAAATCATGAGTGATGTTGAGAAAGTGGATAAGGAAAAGTTATTTACTTATTCCCATAATACAAGAACTAGGGGTCACCAAATGAAATTAATAGGCAGCAGGTTTAAAACAAATAAAAGGAAGTTCTTCTTCACGCAGTGCACAGTCAACTTGTGGAACTCCTTACCTGAGGAGGTTGTGAAGGCTAGGACTATAACAATGTTTAAAAGGGAACTGGATAAATTCATGGTGGCTAAGCCCATAAATGGCTATTAGCCAGGATGGGTAAGAATGGTGTCCCTAGCCTCTGTTCGTCAGAGGATGGAGATGGATGGCAGGAGAGAGCACTTGATCATTGCCTGTTAGGTTCACTCCCTCTGGGGCACCTGGCATTGGCCACTGTCGGTAGACAGATACTGGGCTAGATGGACCTTTGGTCTGACCCGGTATGGCCGTTCTTATGTTCTTATGTTAAATACTCTGTCAGCCCGTCAGCCTCCATCCCCCCTCCCTCACACTCCCTGTAATGATTGACTTGTGGGCCACAGTGCTTGTTCCATGAGGTAAACCCCAGCGTTCATTCAGGTCTGGGGAACACAAAGCCAGCGAGAAAGCTTCAAAGACTCTATACTTCGCTTGCAATACACACGAGAAAAACAGGTTGAAACAAACTCTGGAGCAGTTAATGACAGAGTTCCAGCACTGCCTTCCTGCTGTGGGTTTAGCAGTTTGGGTTTCCTACTCGGCAGTAGCAGACAGTCTGAAAAAGCCGGCAGTGGCAGAAGGTGCAGACATCACAGCACGGGGGGGAGGGTGGCTTGCAGTTTTTCCAAGTAGCCACACAATTAGCTGGGAGTGTGGGCCGGGGCCTGCGGGATTTTCTTTTCTGGGTCTTTCTCTGCAAGACAGAAATGAAAACTTTTATTAACTCTACAGCAATCCTAGATCATGAATAAAGCATCAATATCTGAGGGTCGCTCATAATACTTTGCCCATCTACAATGTCTTTTTATGTGAAGATCTGAGAATATGTTTCAAACCTCACAACACCTCTGCGAAGTTGATATCAGCCCTGTTTTATAAACACAGAAACTGAGTCACAGAGAGGTGAAGTGAAACCTGGGAATAGAACTCAGGTTTTTTGGCCCCTAGACTGGTGCTTTAAGCACAAGTCTAACTGCCCCCCTAAGAGAGTTTGTCAATTTTTAGGGCTATATTTTTAGTCTTCTAAAATTATTCCATAATAGCAGGGTATAAAAACAGCCACCACCCTGCATGTAGGCATGTGCAAATTGCTAGTCAAGTATGTACCCAATTCCTGCATGGAAACCCCTATTTGCAAGAACAAATGCAAGTTTTTAGGTGAGCAAACAAAATCTCTTGCAAATCTTCTAGCCTACTTGTGGAGATATTTTGCAAATGCAGCTCCTCTTGTCTATGAGTCAATACAAGCAGAATCTTTCTGTCCCAGTATGCAAAAGGGGGGAGGCACCTGGGACCCCAAAGCTCCAGGTACATAATGAGCGGCATTCCCATTATTAACACTCAATTTTTTTCAGAGGGCTAAGACTGAGGGTAAAATTTTCAGAAGTGCCTATGTAATTCAGAAGCTTAAATCCTATTTACTCTGGCAGGGCTGTCCCTAGGGGGGTGCAGGGCCTGGGACATAAGCACCAAGTTTCTAATCTGCCGGGGGTGTGTGTGCTCCCTCCGGCTCTGCCTAGGCCCCACCCCCGCCTAGGCCCTTCCCCCATTCCATCCCTTCCCGTAAGGCCGTGGCCCTGCGCCTGCCAGGAACTGAGAACACCAGCGCCCGCAGCCTGCAGCCCCGGAGTTCTCTGTCCCCGTCAGGCGCGGGGCTGCGGATTGTCACTCCTACTGGGCACTAGGCGGGCTCTGCGCCTGCTGGGAACAGAGAACACCGTGCTCACAGCCTGAGTTCTGTGTCCCTGTCAGGTGCGGGGCTGCGGCTTCTCTCTCCTGCTGGCGCACATAAATGCCCCGGTGGGCACCACGTTGGGGACCACTGCCTTACAGTGTTAAGAGAATAGTCACGCACCTTGGATTCTTTCTTCTTCTCTGCCTCTTTTCTGCTTACTTTTCGGGATGTTTTGGTTAATTCTTCAAAGAGAAAATAAAACATAGCATGGAGTTAAGTGTGTATTTACTGTGAGGCATATGTGATTGTTTAATTCAAGCCTGGTCTACACTAGGCGTTTAAATCGGTTTTAGGAGCATAAAACCGATTTAACGCCACAACCATCCACACTAGGAGGCACCTTATATCGATTTTAATGGCTCTTTAAACCGGTTTCTGTACTCCTCCCTAACGAGAGGAGTAACGCTAGTATCGGTATTACCATATCGGATTAGGGTTAGTGTGGCCGCTGATCGACGGTATTGGCCTCCGGGCGGTATCCCACAGTGCACCAGTGACCGCTCTGGACAGCATTCTGAACTCGGATGCACTGGCCAGGTAGACAGGAAAAGCCCCGCGAAGTTTTTAAATTCATTTCCTGCTTCCCCAGCGTGGAGAGCTCATCAGCACAGGTGACCACGCACAGCTCATCAGCACAGTTAACAATGCAGTCTCCTGAGAATCAAAAAAGAGCCCCAGCATGGACTGCATGGGAGGTACTGGATCTGATCGCTATATGGGGAGAGGATTCAGTGCTAACAGAACTGCGTTCCAAAAGACGAAATGAAAAAGTATTTGAAAGAATTTCTAAGGCTATGACGGATAAAGGCCACAGCAGGGACTCAGTGCAGTGCAGAGTGAAAGTTAAGGAGCTCAGACAAGCCTACCAGAAAACCAAAGAAGCAAACGGAAGGTCCGGGGCAGGTCGAAAAACATGCCGCTTCTATGCTGAGCTGCATGCAATTTTAGGGGGCTGCGCCACAAGTACCCCACCCCTGATCGTGGATTCCGAGGTGGGGGTTGTAATCTCTGCCATGGCTGAGGATTATGCAGACGGGGAAGATGAAGATGAAGAAGAGGAGGAAGACCTAGCAGAGAGCACACAGCACTCCGTGAGCCCAGCATCCAGGAGCTTTTTATCACCCTGACGGAATTACCCTCCTCCCAGCCCTCACAAGCCACTATCCCAGACAATGACGCCATGGAAGGGAGCTCTGGTGAGTGTACCTTTGCAAATAGCAAACATTGTTTTTTAAGCAAGCCTTTTTTAATGATTGATTTGCCCTGAGGACTTGGGATGCATTCGCAGACAGTATAGTTACTTAGAAAAGTTTGTTAACATGTCCGGGGATTGAGAGGAAATCCTCCAGGGACATCTCGATGAAGCGCTCCTGTAGGTACTCCAGAAGCCTTTGCAGAAGGTTTCTGGGCAAGGCAGCCTTGTTCCGCCCACCATGGTAGGACACTTTACCACGCCATGCATGTAGCAAGTAATCAGGTATCATTGCGTGGCAAAGCATAGCAGCGTATGGTCCCGGTGACTGCTGGCATTCAAGAAGCATCCGCTCTTTATCTTGTTGTGTTATCCTCAGCAAAGTGATATCGTTCAGGATAACCTGGTTAAAAATCAGGAATTTAAGTAAGGGGGGTGGCCATTTTTCTACTGGGTTCGTGGACTGCAGCAGCTTAAAAAAAAACCTTTCCTGCACGTAGCGAAGCGGGGGGAGGGGAGGAGTGAAATGCCGATGATCTTTTTTGTGTTTGGTCACCGGTGATCTTCCCCAAGCTACCAGCCACACAGTGGGTGGGGGGGTGGGAAAGTTGTTGATTAGCAGGGAGCTAGCGTGGTATTAGCCATGCGTTGGGGGGGAGGGGTAAATCACCACAGAAGCCGAAAGACAGTGGCTTACCATGGCCGCATGCAAGCTGAATTCTGATGCCTGGACCTGTGTCTGTGAGATCTGTAACTCCAGAGCTGCAAGCACTCACTATTAAGATGAAAAATGCGACCTTGTAGGGAAATCACATGTGCTAGGTGAATAGTGCTGTTCACTGTGAAAGAGTATAACCATTGTTCTGTAAAATGTATCTTTCTAAATATTTATCTCCCTCATGCAGCTGCAAATTTTTCAACCATCCCTCCTCCATCCCAAAGGCTAGCACAGATAAGGCGGAGGAAAAAGAAGACGTGAGATGAGATGTTCTCGGATATTATGGAAGTTACACGCAATGAAAGAGCTCATCGGAATGAGTGGAAGGACATGGTATCAAATTACAGGAAAGAGGCCAGTGAACGTGAGGACAGGAGGGATGAACGTGAGGACAGGAGGGACAACCAAGATGAGAGGTGGCGGCAGGAAGACCGGCAGGAAAATCAGCGGTGGCGGCAGGAAGATCAGCGGTGGCGGGATGCAACTCTGGGGCTGCTGCGTGATCAAACTGACATGCTCCGGCGTCCGGTGGAGCTTCAGGAACGGCAGCAGGATCACAGAGTGCCGCTGCAGCCCCTGTATAACCACCCTCAACCCTCACCATGTTCCACATCCTCCTCACCCAGACGTGTAAGAACGCGTGGGGGGAGGCTCCGTGCACCCGCCCACTCCACCCCCGTGGACAGCCCAACCAGAAGGCTGTCGTTACTGTGAATTTTTTTTAATGGCCTTCTCCATCCCTCCTATCCTCCTCCCAAACCACACCCTTACTTCTCTCCCTCTTTTTATAATGAATTAATAAAGAATTCATGCTCTTTAAATGAGAGTGACTTTATTTGCATAAGTAAGCTGTACTCGAAGGGGGAGGGGGAGTTGCTTACAGGGACTGAGTCAATCAAGGGGGTTAGGTGTTCATCAACAAACACAGCAGTCACACTGTACCCTGGCCATTGATGAAGCTCGTTTTCAAAGCTTCTCTGATGCGCACCGCTTCCTGGTGTGCTCTTCTAATCTCCCTGGTGTCTGGCTGCGCGTAATCAGCGGCCAGGTGATTTGCCTCAGCCTCCCACCCCGCCATAAAGGTCTCCCCCTTACTCTCACAGAGATTGTGGAGAATACAGCAAGCAGTAATAACATAGGGGACATTGGTTTGGCTGAGGTCTGAGCGAGTCAGTAATGTCCGCCAGCGCGCCTTTAAACAGCCAAATGCACATTCCACCACCATTCTGCACTTGCTCAGCCTGTAATTGAACAGATCCTGAGCACTGTCCAGGCTGCCTGTGTATGGCTTCATGAGCCATGGCATCAAGGGTAGGCTGGGTCCCCAGGATAACGACAGGCATTTCAACATCCCCAACTGTTATTTTCTGGTCTGGGAAGTAATTCCCTTGCTGCAGCCGTTTAAACAGAGTAGTGCTTCTGAAGACGCGAAAGGCCATGAACCCTCCCTGGCCATCCCACGTGGATGTTTGTGAAACGTCCCTTGTGATCTACCAGTGCTTGCAGCACCATTGAAAAGTACCCCTTCCGGTTTACGTACTGGGTGCCCTGGCGCTGCGGTGCCAAGATAGGGATATGGGTTCCATCTATCGCCCCCCCACAGATAGGGAATCCCAGTGCAGAAAAGCCATCCACTATGGCCTGCACGTTTCCCAGAGTCACAACCTTTCGTAGCAGCAGCTTAGTGATTGCTTTGGCTACTTGCATCACAGCAGCCCCCACAGTAGATTTTCCAACTCCAAATTGATTCCAGACTGATCGGTAGCTGTCTGGCGTTGCAAGCTTCCACAGGGCTATCGCCACTCGCTTCTCTACTGTGAGGGCTGCTCTCATCTTGATATTATGGCGTTTCAGGGCAGGGGCAAGCAACTCACAAAGTTCCATGAAAGTGCCCTTACGCATGCGAAAGTTTCGCGGCCACTGGGAATTGTCCCACACCTGCAACACAATGCGGTCCCACCAGTCAGTGCTTGTTTCCCGGGCCCAAAATCGGCGTTCAATGGATAGAATCTGCCCCATTACCATCAGGATCTCCAAAGCGCAGGGGCCCGCGGTTTGAGATAATTCTGTGTCTACGTCCTCATCACTGTCATCGCCGCGCTGCCGTATCCGCCTCCTCCTCGCCTCGGTTTGAAGGTCCTGGTTCACCATAGACTGCACGAGAGTGCGCGAGGTGTTTAAAACATTCACGATTGCGGTATTGAGCTGAGCAGGGTCCATGCTTGCTGTGCTATGGCGTCTGCACAGTTCACCAAGCAAAAAAGGCGCGAAACGGTTGTCTGCTGCTCAGGGAGGGAGGGGTGAGGCTGTACCCAGAACCACCTGCGACAATGATTTTTGCCCCATCAGGCACTGGGATCTCAACCTGGAAATGCCAAGGGGCGGGGGAGGCTGCGGGAACTATGGGATAGCTACGGGATAGCTACCCACAGTGCAACGCTCCAGAAATCGACGCTAGCCTCGGACCATGGACGCACACCACCGATTTAATGTGTTTAGTGTGGCCGCGCACACTCGATTTTATAAAATCTGTTTTACAAAACCGGTTTATGCAAATTCGGAATAGTCCCGTAGTGTAGACGTACCCTTAGATATAGAACACTGTTTTTGTGCTGATGTCTTTACTGATAAGAAATAAAGTAGCTTCACTAACTTATCTTCTCGGAGCACAGTGTTTGTAAACTCAGGAAGCCCTTCTGTAGGAGCCATCCTTATATAAACATAATGGGTCTGAGCTCTGAGGCCATGTCTATACTACAAACTGTGATCGATGCAAGTTATATCAGCATATGGTGCCAGTTAGTATATTGCTTGTGTGCATTCATATCTGGCTGGTTATGTCAGCGCAGCATGTACTCACCAAGTGTGTTTGTCAATGAATAGTGCAGTGGCTATGTATCCCAGTGTGCAACTCGCCAACGTTTTGTGCACTGTCCTCTGGGAAATTTTTGCAGTGCATGGTGGGACAGAAACTAGGCATACAAGAGTGATTGAGAGCTAGGGGTCAAGTTCCCATCATGCACTTTCTCCATCCCATAATGCCATTTATAGTCCATAATTTTTGCACCTTTTTTAAAAGTCCCACAAACCTGGATGGCATTTTTGCTGGCAACCATTTCTGACTGAAGCTTGGATCCCGCACAGCTCCGCACTATTGTCACAAGCCCTGCAAACACAGGATGAATGCGCCTCCAGTATGTGCAGAGCTGCAAGAAGAGAACCACGGCGATGGGGAACTGACCATTTTGCAGAGGACAGATTGCTGTGGGACATTGCGCAAACCAGTTCAAAAGGTTGTCAGTGGTGGTCATGGAGCAGTTGCAGATGGTAGAGTGCCATGCCTGGGCCTGCGAAATGAGAACTGCCTGGTGGGATCGCATTGTAATGCAAGTTTGTGATGATGAGCAGTGGCTGCAAGAATTTTTGGATGAGAAGGGCCACATACATGGATCTGTGTGTCAAGTTCGTCCCAGCCTTTCAGCACAAGGACACCAGGGTGAGAGCTACTCTGACTGCACAGAATGGAATGGCAACACTGGATTGCTACTGATCAGACGGAAATCATTTTGGAGTTGGAAAAATCCACAGTGGGGGCTGTTGTCATGCGTGTGTGCAGGGCCATTAATCATCTTCTGCTACGCAGGATTGTGACGCTCAGTAATGTGCAGGACACAGAGCATAGATTTGCAGCAATGGGGTTCCCAAACAGCAGCAGTGTGATAGATGGCTTGTATGCACATCCCTATTTTGGCCTCAGTCCACCTTGACTGTCAACAGAAAGTGTGACCATTGTTGGATCACTGGGATGCTTCCCCGATATCAGTGTGAGCCGGTCATGGAAGGTGCATGTCATTTGCATTTTTAAGAACACAGGACTGTTCAGAACAGTGCAAGCCAGGACATTCCTTCCAGACTGGCGGATTACCATTGGTGATGTTGAAATGCCCGTAGTGATTCTGGGGGGATCTAACCTATCCCTTGCTCCCCAAGCTCATGAAGTCATACAGGGGCCATCTTGACAGCACTGAGGAAACATTCAATGACAGATGAATGTGCTTTCAGTAGCTTGAAGGGCTGCTGGTGGTGTTCACTGACAAGATTGGATCTCAGTGAGAAAAATATCCCAATGGCTATAGCTGCCTGTTGTATCTTGCATAATATCTGTGAGGCAAAGGGGGACAAGTTGCCTCCGGTGTGGAAAGCAGAGGTGGAGTGGCTGTCTGCTGACTTTGAACAGCCAGACACAAGGTCCATTAGAAGAGCTCAGAGTGAAGTTATGTGGCTTAGGGAAGAGCATTTTAAGAGTCAGCCAACAGTAATGTGGTGAGGTGGATTGTATTCTACCTGGCTCTGAAGTCTGGGGGCCTCTCAGGAATTGTGTGGTGCTTGGTGTACATTGATGAATATAACACTGTCTGTTAATGCAGCTATTAGTGTTGTGATACTTGCTGCACATTCATAATTATTACACTGTTTGTCACTGGCCCTATGAGTTCTCTTGCTCTGTTGTAGCCCTGAGGATTAATCTGTTGGTCTGTATAAAATGTCTTTTTGATAAAAGTGTGTAGGCTGCATAGATTAATAGAATTATTTACAATAAGCTATAATGCAAGATACCTAGAAACTTCTAGGCCAGACATCCTGGCCAATTTCCTCTGTGACGCTGAAAGCAACCTTTAAGACCCTTACTCAGAAAAGTAATAATAGGATACAAACCTACGCAAAATGTCCAGGGACTTTTTGAATGTCTGCTAACCTTTCACCTAGTTAGGGTGAAAAGGAGGGAATTTCTGCCCACAAATTTCACACATATATACCGCAGATGCGTACATATCTGTCATCCATACGCACATAAAAGGTCAACCTATGAAAACAGGTACCCTCACCTTTCCATGGGCAAAGACAAATTTGGGCATAGGAGGAAGGATTTCTCCCTATAAAAAGGGTGACAATCCTCCATTAGGTAGGCGATACATCTTTCTATTCTCCATCGTCTCACCCTGCCTACATCTACGAAAGCTGTCAAACTACTGATAAATTGTGGTGTTATTTCTTTTCAAAGTTGTAAGTATGAAATAATTCTTATTTCTGCTAAAGCATCTAAACTATAAAGGGTTTAACTCATAACCAGTTTCTTTATAACTTCCTCTATCAAAGGTGTGAACAACACCCTATTTGCTGCAAAGTGCATTTAGAACTGTGATATTTGTAACTTTGTAATCTCAAACTGCTTTTAACATTTTACATTTACTTCTTGTTTCATTGATTTTAAATAAAAGGTCTTAATTGACTAATTTTGTCTCAGTGTAATTTTCTGTCAAATACCCCAATCTCCTTGTATAAATTCTGTGAAGCCTGATTCAAGACGAACTTTATCTTCTGATCACACATATTGGCGAGCCATACCCATATTATTAATATCTATTAATTATTAATATTATTAATTAATTAGAAAATTAATTATTAAATAAAACTAAATTAAGTGGATAAATTCCACTGTCCCTACTAACCCTCCCCAAATCAGGCTACACTGTACAATAACTAATAGCGGTTTTCAGTACCGTTAGGCATTGTGCAGCATATGTGGTGTAGTAATGATGATGAATTAATTTCCAAAAAATAGAATTTTATTGAGTACCAAAAGCAATGCAAAAATATGTGCAATTTAAAAGAAAATGTAATAAAGACTTCTCAAATAAAGTATTTATTTATTAATACATAAGAACAGAACTTAACATGGGAAATAACATTCATGTCAATTTCAGTCCGTTTATGCTACAGGCACAGCAACCGTGGCTCTCACAGGCCATGTATGTGAAATTGTACTTGTCCTTACTGTTGCCCAGAGTGCAGTAGTAGGGGTACAGATGCAACCATGAAGAATATTAGGGGGTGTAGGGCGATGCTATAGTGGAATTATTGATCAACTGCAAAGGGAGGGGAGCCTGTGCTTACAGAACTTGCAGGTCAACAGAAGTCTATAACATCTGTGTTTGCTGCTGGAGAAGCCCCATTATGCCTGGGTGCTTCTCCTTTTCCTGCTGGGACTCCCGGGCTTTTCTCCTCTCCGCTCTTTCCTTCTCCATAGTGTCTGAAATATTCATCCTCCAGGCCCTGGGTCCTCTTCTTACTCCTCTGTACCATGGTCAGGCATTCCATGGGTGGTGGTGGGGGGGGAACCCCCTGAGGCCGCAATGGCAGCAGCAGCTAATAAAACACACAGAGGTACCATTGTGTTTATAGTCACAACGGAAACCGAACGTTAAGTTTCAGAGCTCCCATCCCTTGCTCCCCTAAAGTTTTAAACAAGACTTTCTTATTGACCCTTCAGCCTTGGAGCACGTCTGCACAGCCCAGCCATGGTTTGTATGGCCCAGCAGGGCCATGGGGAGAATGAGGAAGGAATTGTTCGCCTCCATGAAACCCCAGTTTATGAGGGTACAAGTGCAGGGCACTGGCACTGAGCACTGGCACCATTTCCCATAGGCAGTGGTGATTTTAGCTGGTATCTCCCTCCTGAGAGTAACATAGGCACAGAGAGCACAGCTGCTGCTGGTGTCCCACCTGGGCCCATATGCCAATAGCCTGTGTTCTGCAATGGTGCCTGCTGAAGTCATCATGGACTGGCGTGGGAAAGTGTCCTACTGCCAAGGAAGAAATAAAGCTTCCCTTCTAGAAGCCTTCATGAGAGGATTGCAGAGTATCTCCTTGAAAGTTTCACTGAGGTCTCTTAGGAGGATTCAAGGGACATCCCTATGTACACAAACAAAATACTCCGCATCCCCCTCTCACTCCGCCGGTCTACTCCTACAGGAGAATGAAAAGCAGATATCAACTCTACTTCTCTTTGTTTTACCGCTACCTCTTCTAGTACAAGTAAATTGTAAGCAGAGTCAGGATGAGCTCTACCCTGACATCTGGTGGTAGATTATGGGGAGTGCAGAGTGGAAGTTTCAAGTATTTGCATTAGCATTTCAGTTATTTGCATTGGCACTCCCACCTCACTTAGCATACCGCAAAGCAGCATGGGATGGTTATTTTCACAGCTGTGGGAGCCCCAATTTCGTTGTTATTGGGGCAGGAGCAATAAAATGTTGTCACCCCGATTAAGTAAATGAGGAACTACAAAACTGTCTTATGATAGAGGGTTTCATTATCAATTAAATAGCACTTGCTAGACAAGGGACATGGGTTCCAAAACCCAGTCAAGAGAGAGAGAGATAGGCAGAGGACAGATATTTGTACTGGGTGGTGTAGGCTTCTTGTGTGAGCCAGAAGCACCAGTTCCACCTGTGCCTCTCTCCACTGTGGAATGTCAGAGTTAATTTTTGATTCCCTTAAGAATCTAGATGCAGGTTACTGAGCTGAATTCACTGGTACTGGGGCTCCCCTACTATTATGAGCTGGAATCACTGAAGAGCAGGACTTGCTGAGCTGAGAGCACTGTGCTGATGAGTGGGGGAGCCTGAATCAATACCATGGAGCAGAGCAACTGGCAGAGCGGAGTGGAGCAGTTTGTGCAGCCACTGGGTGAGTGGAGCTGAGCAGCTCGCGAGGACGGCCGGAGCGGATCACAGGACAGCTGGTGGACCAGAGCAGCTGGCAGAGTGGAGCAGCCCACAGAGCAAGCGGAGCTGAGCTGTTTGTGGAGATGACTAGTGGAAGCAGAACCCCACGAAGAGGCAGGGCAGTTGGCCCGGAACCACGTAAGGTGCCCGTTTCTACCCAGGCTGGGGAGGGGGACCTCTGCAGAGAGACTCTTGACTCTGGGGCTGCATTGACCTGGGACAGAGACTTTTGGATTGTGGGACTTTTGGGACTGTGGGTGATTTGGGGGGTTGCTGGACTCAAGGGCCCAGAGAGAAGGACACGGCCCAATTTGCTGGGGTGGGTCTTTGCTCACGGTTTGACCTATGAACTCTAGTTGAGGTATTTTCCCAATTTAATGCTTGTTGTTTATCTCATGTGATTAAACCTTTTCAGCTACAACAAGAGTCTGTGCTTGCAAGAGGGGAAGTATTGCCTCCTTGAGGCGCCCAGGGGTGTGTGTAAGATTTTCCCACGTCACTGGGTGGGGGCTCGAGCTGGTTTGCATTACGTTGTGGGGAAGGGACCCCTAAGTATTGAACCTGGCCCTTGCTGCTATCGTTTCAGCCTGGCAGAGGGGTTACAAATTAATGAAAAGTTGATACCTGTGTCCTGGTAAGCTGGAGTCGGGTGCCATCTGTACATTTAAACATTGTAGCAGAAAATGCATTCACACATTTCCCTGAGATTCCTGCCCCTTCATTGGGCGTGCCCGTGCTTGGCTGCCAGGACTGGCTAGTCGGAGGTGGAGCCTCAAACAGGTCCTGGCTCGTGGCATAGCCGGATCCCCCGTCACATGTCCACCACCCTCCTCTTCCTCCTCACTGTCCACAGCAGGGATCTGTGTCTTGGGCTCCTTGGAGGTATCCACGGTGCTCTGTGGGGTGGTGGCGGTGTCTCCATCAGGTGTGACATGCAGCTTGTTGTAAAAGCAGCAGATCTGTGGTTTGGCACCACATCAGCTGTTGGCACCAGATCAACCATTGGCCTCCCTGACCTTCTGGTATGCCTGATGCAGTTCCTTCACTTTCCTACAGCAGTGCTGCTGATTCCTGTCATACACCTTTGCCTGCATCCTCCATGCATTTCTGCTCATAGGTGTCCACATTTCTAGAATGGGTCTGTATCTGTGCCTGCATAGCCTCTTCTCCCCACAGACCCAGGAGATCCAATACCTCCTGTCTACTCCAGGCAGGAGCATGGCTGGAGCTTGTGACTAACATGATCAATTGGGCAGTTGCACACAACAAAGGAGAACTGCTCTGTTAGCTGTGCTCACCAAGCTAGGCCATCAGGAAAAGGCATTTCAAAAATATGTGCGGTTTTCAAAGGATGGATGGGCATAGGCCAGGGGTATAATAGACCAGGGACGGCTAAGCCTCCCCTAGTGTTACTGCGGCCGCTGGACGCTGGTTGTGGGGTTTTCACTGAAGTTTTTGTTTATTATTATGCTCCATGCAGGTTCTGGGGTGGCTGAGGAGGTGGTATGTGCTGCTCAGCTTCCTGGGTTCATCAGTCATCTCCCTGGACTCCAGGGCGATTGCTGATAAAACCAGAAAGCTGAGTAACACATACCTCCTCAGCCACCCCAGAACCTGCATGGCACATATCAAAAGCTCAGGTTCTTCAGGAAGAGATGAGCTTTTCGTGCGAGGTGGTTTGGGGTCTCAGGAGGGGAAGTGTGGTGCAGCTTGGAGGGCTCCTCCGGCCATGGGGGAGGGAGGGGGAGGGGTGGGGGGGTCAGAGCTCCACTTGGCCTGAGGGGTCATCCGGCCACACGAGGGCTCGGAGCTCCAGCCATGGGGGGGGGGCGGGGAGGGGAGGCTCAGGACTTCTCTGGGAGGAGGGACTCTGGTCACAGGAGGGGCCTCAGGTGGAAGAGGTGGAACTGGGGGGGCGGGGCTAGCCTCCCCTAAGGAGGGCTCCTCCCGCCGCCCATGGGGATGGGGCTCGTGGTCTCTGTGACCCTTGGGCAGTTCACAATTGTGACCAAAGTAGTCAGTATCAGGCACTGTGGGACAGCTGCTGGAGGACTGTTAGGTCAACATAGATCATGCAGTGTCTACACTCACAATGCATCCGCCACAGTACATTGACCCTGGCTCAACGCTACTTGGGGAGGTGGTGTTACTGCATTGCCGTACCGGAGTGCTTGCACTGGTGGGACACAAAGCTGAGTGAAAGCAAGGGCAGGAGCTGGGTTGTGGAAATGGGGTAGGACCTGAGGGGTGGGGAGTGGATAGAAGAAGGGGAGTGTGGAGGGGCTGGAGTTTGGGTGTGTATAGGGCAAGGGGCAGGAGACAGAGATGGGAGGCAAACAGGAGCTGAGGGAGACAGAGACAGGGTGAGGGCACTGGGGCAGGACAGTCTATAATCCATTACAGCACACTCCCCTCCAGAACCTGTAATTGAACCCAGGAGTCCTGACTCTCTACAGTCCTCTACTGCCAACGCATAGCTGTGGAACTCACTGGCAAAGTGTGTCTCATCTCCCACTAATGGCATGGTCCACATAGAGGAAAACAGCTTACTACTGTTAACAGCTACTCCATTAGCTCAAGTGGTAGATGTTTATGCTGTGGAGCTAAAGATCCAAACCCTGCTGATGACCAAAGTCGATGGTCTATATGGTTCCACATGACAGCATTTTTTTCAATTTTTAAAGAAATAATTAATTGATGTATTAGGAAATTATACCCCCAAACTATGTTAAACTAGCCAAGTCAAGCACTCAGAAGATAGGAATTGCCAGATTTGCCCATGTGTAAGGGGACTGTTGTCCCCTTACTAACACTCAGTGGGGGTGTTTTGGTTGGCTAGCTCCCAGTACCAAAAGAAAGGGGAAGGGCCAATGAGAAATCAGGAGCCTGAGACTGACAGTCCCCAGGAACAATGGGAAGAGGCCAATGCTCCAGGTCAGCCTGATTGACAGGGCAGGCAGGCTAATCAGGGAGTCAGGAGGCCAGGGTGAGTCCATCCTCTGTGTGAGCTGGAAAATTGCCTGGGTCAGACAGAGTGGGGCCGAGCTGAGGAGAAAGCAGGGGCCCAAGCTGAGCTGGGGAGCAGAGCAGTGCCCGATCCAGAGGCGGGGGGGGAGGGGGGGTGAGTTATATGGGCCTGTGGTGCCCATGCTCCAGGAATATTCAGGGCCCAGGAGCCAAGCTCCACCAATGTTTGGGGCTGGCTCTCCCCCCCAGCCCCGCCTGCCGCCCCCACGCACCTCCCCTGGAGTGTCTCCCAGCCCTGCCTGCTGCCCCCAGGCAATTTAAAAGGGGGGGCCCCCAGCCGCCACCGGCAGCACAGCGGGGCTAAGGCAGCTTCCTGCCCACCCTCACTCCATGCCACTCCCAGAAGAGGGTGGCATGGGGGTGTGTGTTTCTGTACGCTGCCCTTGCCCCGTCTCTGCAGCTCCCATTGGCCAGGAACTGTGGCCAGTGGGAGCTGCAGGGGTGGTGCCTGGGGGCAGCAGTGCGTGGAGACCCCCCAGCACCCCCTGCCTAGGAGCTATTGCCATAGAGGTGTGCGGGTTGCTTTCGGGAGCCGCCCGAGGTAAGCGCCGCACCCCTGCTCAGCCCCTCCTGCACCTCAACCTCCAGCCCAGAGCCCGTACCCCACACGCAATCTCCCTCCCAGAGCCTGCACCCCAAACCCCCTCCCACACCCAAACTCCCTCCCAGAGCCTGCACCCCAACCCCCTGCCCAATCTCCCTCCCAGAGCCTGCATCCCAAACTCCCTCCCAGAGCCTTAGGCAAGTGGGACGGGGGGTGGGACTTTGAGCCACTCTGGGCACCACCAAAGGTTATACAAACCTGCCGCCTCTGTCCAGAGGGGCCAGAAAAGCAGCCCAGGGAGCAGGTCAGAGCTGGGAGCAGAGTCACAGAAGCAGCCCACAGAGCAGACCTGTGCTGGGAGCAAAGCTGCAGCAACCAGAGCCAGGGGGGCAGAGACGCAGCCCAGAGAGCTGGAGGCAGAGCAGCAGCAGCAGCCATGCTGAGGCAGTGTGGAGCTGGAGCTGAGGCTGGAGCAGTCCGGAGCCGGGTGCAGCTAGGGAGAGTGAGGGGGACCCTGGGCAGTGGGCCCAGCTCAGGGAGACGCCCCCCGCCAAGAGGCTCTGCAGGCCAGACTTGGAGGGGGATCGTAACCCTGACAGGGTTGAGGCAACGCTGGGAAGAAGGGTCCTGCCACCAAGAGCCTGAGGGTGTGTGGCCACCGCCAGAGCAAGTGTCCGACCTGCAGCATCCCTGCAGCACAGCCAGGGCCTGAGAAGCAGGCCTGGGACATGTGAGGAACAGACTGAACTTCCCTTACGTTCCAGAGATGCTGGTTGTGATGCCCCTGTGCCAGAGAGCAGAGTGACGGGTTTTCCTTGAACCTTTCCCGTTTTTTTCCTTATTTTTTTAAATTGATTGTTGTTTAATAAACTGTATTTGCTTTGAACTGTATGTAATGATCAGTGGGTCAGGGAACTGTCCAGTATGGAGGGAGCACCCCAGAGTGGAGACCCCCTAGCCCCTGCCCTAAGTGACCACGACAAGGTTGGGGGTCGAGCCCCCCAGGAATCCTGGGCCCAGGTTTGTTGAGGTTACCAAGACTCTGCCACATAGGCGAGTGTAAGGGGAGTCCTCGAGGTCAGGCAGGCCTGGGGGTAAAGGGAGTGGGAGCGAGGACTCAGATCCTTTCACTAGCCCATTTCACCGGGGTAGCGTATAAGCCAGGAAAGTTCCACACAATAGTGGGACCATTCCCCTGCTTACACATGCAACATTAATTTGGCCCCCTTCTGCATATGCATTGTGATAGTTGTTCATTGTGTGCTCACACACTAATTCCCCCCCCGGCCTGATCTAAGGGTTCCTTATTCAGTGCCCAGAACTGACCTGTCCTGGGAATGAATGAAAGCTCTGTAGTGAAGGAAACTGTTGTCTGCAGGACTCCTGTATCTTTTTGTTTTTCGGAAGTTGGAAGGCATGTAGTGAGTAAGGCAGACAACGGCAGACAGAAAGGATGGTCTTGTGGTTCAGGCTGTCAAATGCTGCCCCCAAGAACTGGATTCTATCCCTGCCTCTGTGTCATATGGGCAACCTCTTAAGCTGGATCTCTTGCTGACTAACTTCTAGGTAACTAACTTCTGCTCTGGTTATCTCTTCTGTAATTCATGCTCCCATAGCTTCTCTTCAGGGAATACACAAAGGGCAGATTGTTTGGGAGTTGACAGATTCATAAACTACTCCATGCATGATTAACAGGCCTCCTGAGCTCCTTTTGAAAATGAGAGCCACCTAGCGGATATAAGCCTGAATGACAGACAAAGCTACCATGTCTAAAGTCACCTCATGCTTCAGAAGTGATATTATAAACTGCCATTGCACAGGGAGGAAGGTGAAACTGTTTAAGCATTACAATGAATAATTATTAATTATTATATCTATCGCTTTAGTGCCCAAAGAACCCAATCAAGATTGTGGTTTTGTACAAATACAAAGGTTAATTAAAGTGGTTATATTTTCAAAATAAAATACTGGGTGTTTTTACAACATCATATTTTAGGGTTATGAAATATTTCTACAACAGGCAAAAGTGCATGATTTTGCTTTAAATATGTGCTGGTCTTGCTACTGCCTGTTCTGATTTAACAGCAAATATGACAAATGTGAACATGCTTGTCTGAGTGGAGGATTTTTTCCAGTATCTGAATAAGTTTATCATGAAACACTGAACAAGTGTCATTAACATTCTGAGAAAATGAACAGTTCTGATACCGTATACGCCTGTTTGACTTTTCTTTTCACTCGAATCAGTGTTCAGCTGGAATGTCTACTCCTCATAAGCTCAGAGCAAATTCCATTCAGTTTTGTAGGTTGTCTGGAACTTACATCTTGCAATTATAAGAAAATAATAATAAATGTTTTGGCTGATTAAATGAAAATCTGGGACATGTCAGGCACCCTGAAAAATTCATCATATAAAAAAATATGATGGTCCTCGTAAAGTCAGGATGTATACTGTGTATGAGAGGTAACCCTTGCATTGAAAATATAAGTGATCAAGAATGCCATCCACATATTACAAAATCTGCATGCAAATGGTGGTCACTTGTGAACACATTGATTCAATTTGTGTGCAGTCCCAGTAACTGCACATGCAAATAAGATGAGTAATTGCACATTCATCTAATCAGCACTAACCAAGTCCAACCCTGCTTAGCTTGAGAGATGTGATTTGATACCCAAAGTAGAATCGCTGCAGGCCATTTATGAAAACCTGATATTGCTTGTTGATGGGGACCATCCATAATCAAATCTATTTTGTAATTTTCCTACTGTAACTCAATTGGGATTTGGGAACAATAGGCCAGTTAAAATATTTTTCTTAACCCAATATTGCCATGGAATAATTTTAAACAATTTGCCTTGATGTTTCAATAACCTCCTATTGTGATGTCACCTGCTATCCATTGAATTTAAGTGCCTAGGGAATGTTGTTCCATATTTTCTGTGTGTTTTTAAATGTAAGGTGATATGAGCACAGAGCTAAGGACTGAAGAGTTGTGCTGTATAGAGGGGAGAGCATAAATAATAGGTAACGAATTTGTACCATTCTGCTCATTGTGTATCCAACCAGAAGTTACACGGCTTGTATCAGGCAAGTGGGACTGAGTTAATGAAGGCAGAAGCTTCATCATAAACTCTGAAATTGGGTATTAGAACCAGCTGATGATGGAGAGAAATTCCCTCAAATAACCCAAGCTCTCCCCAGAGAAAAACATGCAACAGTGTATTTCTCAGCTGGACTGATGATGTTGGTGTTCCAGCTGAGAGGGTGACTAGAACCCCAAATACAGGAACAATACATACATGTAGCCACCTTGCACTGGCATCTCATAGCCTAATACAGCTGTGTAGCTGACTATACTGCAAAGTGAGAGAAGCAGGTGGAGCAACTAGTAATGATCACTTGATTACCTTCCCTTCAGATTTCTTTACAATTGATATTTTGTATGTAAATACTGTGACATGGAAAGGGGCCCTCTTGAGAACCCTGGGAACGTTGCAGTCTATTTGACTAGTGACTTTGTATAAATGATACTAATAATTAATATCAGCTTATGCATCTTTAGTACCTTTCATTGGGCAGCTCAAACATTTCATAGGTGCTGCAGGCTGATGAAACTCTCTGGTGTCCTCTGCTGTTGCTTACACATATCACAGGCAACAGCTTGATCACACACTTCTTTTCTTAACTAGGCTAGGAGGTAACCCAGGTGGGCCCCTCTCTAGCCCCCACTCTAGCCTGATCCTCCCAGATAGGCCCCTTTTCTTTGCTCTCTAGCCAGCTCCCCACACTCCGTATCCTTGTCACCCCCACTCCAGCCATTCTCCTCCTTTCTCCCCCACTTTAGGATCCCACAATTGGGTCTTTCGATTCCAATTCCAGCCAGCCTCCCTGCTCAGCCAGGCCTTCATTTGTGCATAAAAAGTTGGGATAACACAGAGCTCAGACCACATGAGCAATGAAATGTGCAGCCCTCTAAGTATCATCTTTAGGGTTCACAACATACCTCCTGAGGCAGGCATTATTAGTTCCATTTTCCAGACAGGGAAGTGGTAAGGTAACTTGCTCATGGTCACAGAGGGAGTCAGTGGCAGAGCCAGAACAGAATCCTGAGTTCCAGACTCCCAGCCTTTTGCTGTGTCAATCAGCACATGCTTGCTCCTCTGTATAGCACAGCAGCAACAGGATGAGCCCCTCAGGTCCTTCCCTGCCAATGTGCCTCAAGCCTGACTTGAGAGGACCCAATTCTCCACTGCCCAGCACCCTCTGTAGTAATTTACACTGGTGTAAAGTGAGTGACAAGTGCTATTAAACAATAATGAGCATGATTCACACCCCTTTTGCACTCACTTTGGTTTTATGGCTACATCAGGTTAATAATTCATAGATTGCATGGCCCTCCCCCAGGGGCCGCAGCGCTTCCTGGAGCGGCGCGGGGCTGGAGACAGGGCAGGTATGCAGGGAGCCTGCCCTGGCCCCAGTGCGTGCTGCTGCCATCCCGGAGCCGCTTCAGGTAAGCAGCGCCAGGCTGGAGCCTGAACCCCTCCTGCACCTCACCCCCCAACTCCTTTCCCTAAGCCCCCTGCCTGCACCTCGCATCCCTCCTGCAGCCCAACTCCCTGCCCTGAGTCCCCTGCTGCACCTTGCACCCTTGTGCACCCCTGCCCTGAGCCCCCTGCTGCACCCCACATCCCTCCTGCACCCCACACCCTTCCTCTGCCCCAATCCCTTGCCCTGAGCCCCTTCCTGCGCACCGTGCCCTCTCCCACACTCCCTCCTGCACTCCAACCCCCTGCCCCAGCCCTGCATACAATTTCCCCACCCAGATGTGGCCCTTGGCCCAAAAAGTTTGCCCACCCCTTTTGTAGTAAGATGTCAACATGCCCTCTCTTAATTTATAACCACACTGTTTTCTGCAAAGTGCTTCAGCTTGCCACCAAATAGCATTTTACTAACCTACTATAGAGATGGGTGGGAGATCTGGGAGTTTCATTTTGTTGCTGGTTGCCAGATTGGTGTCTCTGTTCTCCTCAAAGATCATGTGTGAATAGGCAGTTGAAAGCAAAATGGAGCAGAGAAATAAAGCAAGGAAGAGGTTCTTATCTTCCATCCTGGGGAGAAAAGAAAATGTGCTTCCATGAACACCAAAATCAGTCACAAATTATAGAGAGGGCGAGGGAAGAGTGGGGAAAAGAGCTTAGAAATGGTTTACTATGGAGTGATACAGGTTCCCAGACAAAATAATCTTCAATTTCACAGTATTGCTGTGTTTAATACCTTCATAGAGTAAAATGTTTGGAAGTGTTAAGTTAAATCATACCCTATGTTCTGCAATGAGTTTGCAATCACATAACTGCTAACGAATTAGGCACATGTCAGAATACAAACAAAATTTCATGCTCTAACTGTGGTGAAAGTTTTGGGGTTGCAAAAGCTTTTCTAGTGAAACGCAATAAATTCCCAGAAGAATCTCAGACTTGGAAAACATGCTTATTGTTTGGATTTTAGAGTGGCTCGCTTCATATATTTGTAGCATTTTGCTGCTAGTAGAGGAACACCTAGGATAGGGTGCAAGTTACAATAGAACCTCAGAGTGATGAACACCACCAGAATTATGAACTGACCAATCAACCACACCTCTCATTTGGAATCAGAAGTAGGCAATCAGGTAGCAGCAGAGACCAGCAAAAAAAAAAAAAAAAGCAAAGTTAAACATAAATTATTAAAAAAATAAAGGGAAAGCAGCATTTTTCTTCTGCCTAGTAGAGTTTCAGAGCTGTATTAAGTCAATGTTCAGTTGTAAACTTTTGAAAGAACAACCATAATGTTTTGCTCAGTTACAAACATTTCAGAGTTACAAACAACCTCCATTCCTGAGGTGTTTGAAATTCTGAAGTTCTACTGTATATCTGCTCCAGAAGGGGTTGTTATTGGAGCTAGCGGGAAGTGTTCATATGAAAAAATATGTGACTGAAAACCACCATTTTCTAAAAATAATTTTTTTCCCAAATGTTCACTTGTTCAAAACATTGCAACAGAAACTTGCAAAGAAGAAGTTTAGGCTGTTGGTTGTTGTATGATTTTTTTTCTTTCTTTTTTTTTGCAGGGGAGGGTCTTGTTGCTGATTTTGGCTGGTTGACATTAGTCACATGGTGGAATTCATTCAAAATTAATTACCCCCCCCACCTTGTTTTTGAACATTTCCTATTTTTAGACTGTTCCATATGAGGTCTAACCTGTGCCTTGTATGATGGTACTAACACTTCCCCGTCTCTACTGGAAATACCTCGCTTGATGCATCCTAGGACTGCATTAATCTTTTTAATGGCCGCATCACATTGGTGGCTCATAGTTGTCCTGTGATCAACCCATACACCCAGGTCTTTTTCCTCTTCTGTCACTTCCAACTGATACGTCCCCAGTTTACAGCAAAATTTCGTATGGTTAGTCCCTAAATGCATGACCTTAGACATTGCACTATTAAATTTCATCCCATTTCTGTTACTCCAGTTTACAAGGTCATCCAGGTCTTCTTGTACGATATTCTGGTCCTCCTCGGTATTGGCAATACCTCCCAACTTTGTGTCATCTGCAAATTTTATTAGCACACTCCAACTTTTTGTGCCAAGGTCAGTAATAATAACGTTAAATAAGACTGGTTCCAAGACAGATCCCTGAGGAATTCCATTAATAACTTCCCTCCTGCCTGACAGTTCACCTTTCAGTATGATCCATTGTAGTCTCCCTTTTAACCAGTTCCTTACCCACCTTTCAATTCTCATATTAATCCCCATCTTCTCCAATTTAATAATTTCCCATATAGAGTTATATCAAATGCCTTACTGAAAGCCAGGTAGATTAGATTTACTGCATTTCCGTTGTTTAAAAAATCACTTATCTTCTCAAAGAAGGAGATAAGGTTGGTTTGGCATGTTCTACCTTTTTGTAAAACCATGCTGTATTTTATTCCAATTACTGTTAATCTCTGTCCTTAACTGCTTCCTCTTTCAAAATTTGTTCCAAGACCTTGCATACAATTGAGGTTAAACTAACAGGCCTGTAAAAGCAACAAAGAATCCTGTGGCACCTTATAGACTAACAGACGTTTTGCAGCATGAGCTTTCGTGGGTGAATACCCACTTCTTCAGATGCAAGACAGGCATCTGTAGTTTCCTGGATCATGGTTTTTCCTCTTTCTTAAAAAGGGAGGCTCATGCATTAAGCTCCAGAGGTCTCAGGTTTGATCCCAGGCACCGATGACTGAGGCCTGTTGACATTACATCTGGAAATGAGATAATATCTAACACCTGTTGGGAATTAGTTCTGCCTTCCTTCAGGGGATTGGACTAGATAACCTATCCAGATCCCTTCTAGTCCTACATTTCTATGGTTCTATATAGCACTTTCATCCCCAACCACTCCAACAGCCACATGGGAATTACTTAATCCACTCCTGAAATGCTGCCACCTCTGGGGTGAAGTGATGCAGCTGCTCAACAGCATGCAGCAACACTAGAGAACAGTTGTGGACAGGAAATGAAGAACAGTTTAGCCAGTTGAAACTGAAAGGGGAACTTCATGACAAGAATGGTTATAACCCACTGGAATTTGGCCAGAACGAAGTCTAGTCTAGCATCTTGTACTATTGTAAAAGGCTCGTTATGATATTAATCAACCACAAGTATTCAAGACTTCAGCTTCATGTCTTGTCTGAAAGGCATATACCACCCTCCCTAATTTCGCAATAAACCGGATTCATATTTTGACATCCCACATCCCAGTAGTTCCTCCAGCAGTTCTGACATCCCTGTGTTTGGGCAGCTGGCCCTAGTGAAGTTGAGGGCTGGTTTTACTTTTACTGTGTATTAGTTTTGTGCTGTGTCACGAATTCATTGACGACTGTGTCTGCCAGCACAAAATTCAAAGGAACAAAAAGAGCGAGGCCAACCTTTTCTCGTGATTCGCTTGCCGTAAGCGCAGTCGATCACATCAATAGCGGGACAAAGGAGGCAGAAGCTGTGGATTAAAGGAGAAGAAAAGGTTTGCAGATAAAATTACCAAGCGTGCACTGCACTTTCATTTGTCGACTCAGCTGACATAATCTACTGTGGCCTGTCTTTAAAACACACTGTTGTGCAGTGTCAAATCATTTAGTAACAGCATTAAAAGATTTGAAAAAGGTTCATTCAACAGGTGCCTTTGCAGAGCCCTTAATTTCACCACAGATCATTCATTATAAATCAGAATACATTGTCTATGGAAAAACAAAAATTATGAACACAAAGGACCAAGTCTTCCAATGTGTATGGAGGGCTTTGTGGTACTTGATAGAACCTGCACACATCTACCAAAGTGATATATGCCATCATGTGCCAGCAATGCCCCTCTGCCATGTACATTGGCCAAACTGGACAGTCTCTACGCAAAAGAATAAATGGACACAAATCTGACATCAGGAATCATAACATTCAAAAACCAGTAGGAGAACACTTCAGTCTCACTAGTCACTCAATAACAGACCTAAAAGTGGCAATTCTTCAACAAAAAAACTTCAAAAACAGACTCCAACGTGAAGCTGCAGAACTGGAAGTAATTTGCAAACTCGACACCATCAGATTAGGTCTGAATAAAGACGGAGTGGTTGGGTCATTACAAAACCTAAACTTAATTTCCGCAATACTGATTTCTCCCTCTCACACCTTCTTGTCAACTGTCTGTAATGGGCCAGACTCTTACCACTTCAAAAGTTACTTCCTCCCTTGGTATCCTGCTGTTAATTGATTTATCTTGTTAGACCGACCTCACCCTTGGTAAAGCAACCCCTATCCTTTCATGTATTTATACCTGCTCCTGTATTTTTCACTTCATGCATCTGATGAAGTGGGTTCTAGCCCACAAAAGCTCATGTCCAAATAAATTTGCCCCAAGGACTCCTCATTTTTTTTTGCTGATACAGACTAACACGGCTACCACTCTGAAACCTAATACATTTTGGTTTCTTTTTATTTGCCTTCAGATTTTTGAGTGTTTAGGCCACATTGGGATCACATTTTTAAGCTCTCTCTGATCATGAAGACTAGGGATTTAATTTTTTTTTGTAAATGAAAGCTGAGATACTCAGGTATTCACACATGTCCAACACTTGGGGCTTTAAGGAAAACAAAATTATTGCAAGACTCATGATAACATGGCCAGAGTTGGCAACATTGTGGCTAAACCAGTTTAAGTGCATCTATATTTAGGGTTTAAGCACACTGAATTTAAAACTGGGGTGAGTTCATTATCAGACCAAAAGTTGCTAAGTGAATTAAGTGTAGTTCTTTTGATATGCTAAAATAATTTCCTCTCTAAAGGATCTCTATAAGGTTTGGGGAAGGATAAAAGGTCTTTATTGCTGGAATTAACTGTACTACATTTAACATGCCAAGATGACTTCCTCTGCACTAAATCTTTTTAAAGTTTGGGAAAGGATAAGAGATCTTCATTGTTGGAATTAACTATTGCCACCTTTTCCTGATGTACCTCCCAGATAATGACATTTCTTTAGTTCTAAATTTGAATTGCGCTGGAATTTTAGATAATACTCGTGTACCCATCTGGTCCAAGAATCCCCAGCAATCCACATAATCACTTTTGGAACTTCTTCTATCATGGAAAAGGAGTAAGTACTAATGAAGATTTACCACAGAAAGCTATGCAGTACTTTGACCATCATTTACTCATAATGATGGCTGTATTTTGAAATCAAAGGGGTCCCCCAAGGATCTGTCCTGGGACCAATGCTGTTTAACATATTCATAAATGATTTGGAAAAAGGGGTGAACGGTGAGGTGGCAATTACTCAAGACAGCTAAGTCCAAACCTGACTGCAAAGAGTTTCAGAGAGATCTCACAAAACTGGGTGTCTGTGCAACAAAATGGCAGATGAAATTCAATGCTGATAAATGCAACATAATACACATTGGAAAACATAATTCAATCCATACATACAAAATGATGAGGTCTAAATTAGCTGTTATCACTCAAGAAAGAGAACATGGAGTCATTGTGGATAGTTAAATAAAAAAAAATAGTTCTCTGAAAACATTTGCTCAATGTGCAGCAACTGTCAAAAAAAGCTAACAGAATGTTAGGGACCACTAGGAAAGGGATAGATAATAAAACAGAAAATATAATGACATTATATAAATTGATGGTGTGCCCATATCATAGAATCATTATGCCCTTCCAGCATGACTGTGAACCACTGATAACTACTCTCTGGGAATGATTTTCCAACCAGTTATGCACTCACCTTATAGTATCTCCATCTAGGTTGTATTTCCCTATTTTGTTTATCAGAAGATCATGCGAGACAGTATCAAAAGCCTTACTAAAGTCAAGATATACCACATCTACCACTTTTCCCCATCTACAAGGCTTGTTACCCTGTCACAGAAAACTATCAGGTTCGTTTGACACGATTTGTTCTTGACAAATCCATGCTGACTGTTATTTATCACCTTATTATCTTCTAAGTATTTGCAAATTGATTGCTTAATTGTTTGCTCCATTATCTTTCCGGGTACAGAAGTTAAGCTGACTGGTGTGTAATTGCCTGGGTTGTCCTTATTTCCCTTTTAATAGATGGGCACTATATTTGCCCTTTTCCAGTCTTTTGGAATGTCTCCTGCCTTCCATGACTTTTCAAAGATAATTACTAATGGCTCAGATATCTCCTCAGTCAGCTCCTTGAATATTCTAAGATGGATTTCATTAAGTCCTGATGATTTGAAGACATCTAACTTGTCTAAATAATTTTTGACTTGTTCTTTCCCTATTTTAGATTCGGATCCTACCTCATCTTTACTGGCATTCACTATGTTAGACGTCCAATCACCACCATTCTTCTGGTGAAAACCGAAACAAAGAAGTGATTAAGCACCTCTGCCATTTCCATATTTTCTGTTATTATCTTTTTCCCCCCTCATTGAGTAACGGGCCTACTCTGTCCTTGGTCTTCCTCTTACTTATAATGCATTTGTAGAATGTTTTCTTGTTTCCTTTTATGTCCCTAGCTAGTTTGATCTCATTTTGTGCCTTGGCTTTTCTAATTTTGTCCGTACATACTTGTTATTTGTTATATTCACCCTTTGTAATTTGACTGAGTTTCCACTTTTTGTAGGACTTTTTTTTGAGTTTTATCTTGAACACTGTGTACAGTTCTGGTCACCTCATCTTAAAAAAGATATGTTCAAATTGGAAAAAGTACAGAGAAGGGCAATAAAAAATGATTAGAGGGATGTAACAGCTTCCATATGAGGAGAGATTAAAAAGACTAGGACTGTTCATCTTAGAAATGAAATGACTAAAGGGCGATTTGATAGAAGTCTATAAAATCATGACTAGTGTGCAGTAAGTGAATAAGGAAGTGTTATTTACCGCTTCACATAACACAAGAACTAGGGGTCACCAGATGAAATTATTAGGCAGCAGGTTTAAAACAAACAGAGGAAGTACTTTACACAACACACAGTCAACCTGTAGAACTACTTGCCAGAGGATGTTGTGAAATAACTAGGTAAGCTCATGGATGATAGGTCCATTGATGGGTATTAGCCAAGATAGTCAGGGATGCAACCTCATGCTCTGACTGCCCGAAGCTAGGATTAGAGGGCAGGGGATGGATCACTTGATAATGGCCCTGTTCTATTTATTCCCTCTGAAGCATCTGGCACCGGTCACTGTCAAAAGACAGGACATTGGGCTAGATGGACCAATGGTCCGTCCCTTATGGCTGTTCTTATGTTCTTAATTACTTTTTGTGTGCTCTAGACCTAGTTGTTCTAAGAAGCAATTAGGGTGTTGAGCAATTGCTTCTCTAAATGTTGTCCCACGTATGTCATAGTAAGATCTAATCCAAACCCAAATATCAGTGCAAAAATCTTCCTTTCTCTTTGTGTCCTTGGAACAAACTCTGGCTGGCTTATGCATGAACACCCTTAGATAAACAAACACCTATATCTGTTACAAAGGTGATATGAATTTGCTCAAGATGATTCTTACACCTAGCTCCAGTATACATTCTGTTCCTGGTAAGAGTAGAAATAATTTACTGCGGGGAGGAAGGCCTTAGAGCAGTGATAGGCAACCTGTGGCCTGCAGGCCGCACGTAGCCCATCAGAGTAATCCGCTGGCGGGCCGTGAGACCGTTTGTTTACATTGACTGTTTGCAGGCACGGCCATCCACAACTCCCAGTGGCCGTGGTTCACCATTCCCGTTGGCTTCAGCAGTGTTACTGAGCATGCTCAGTCCGTGTGAGCATGCTCAATAAAAGTCAAGCAGCAAATCTGGGGGGGGGGATGTGACTCCCATGCTCCCCTCCTCCCATGACGCCTGTGTCAGTGCTTGTGCTACATAATAAGCAGAATTGGTCAAGTTTTTTAAAAAAGGCGCTTTAATTTTCCGAGGTTTGGGGCTTGTTCTAGTTGGTGGTTGCTTATTTGAGCTTTTTTAAAATAAGTGACTTCAACACAAAGCTATAGTTTAAAAATGGTTGTAGGAGTGGTTTTAGTGCTTGACTGGTGTCAATGTGATGGTGACGTCATTTGAATTTTAGAATCCTCCTATCGCCACTCCCATTCAACTCAGAAAACACATTCAAATTCATGAACTTTCTGGTCCGCCCACTTGACATATCCTATGTTCCAATGTTTTTCCCCCACAGGGTGTGCTTCAACGTGGGAATGTGCCACATTAAGGACATAGAGGCCACGGAGGATGGAAAGAGCAAGGACGGCCTTTTTTTAATAATGTCAGTACACACACGTATTATTTTAATATTTTTAATGTGTAAATTAATGTTGTATGCAGCAAAACTAGAACTACTAAACATATGGAATTTGTAGCAACACACCCATCGCCCTCCCTCTGAAACAGGTTGGGCTTATTTGGGCTTATTTTGAAGGGCATCAAGGGGGGGCATGGAGGGTCAAATGCCCCCCAGGGGCCTGCTGGGGACGGGGAGGAAAAGGGGCTCTGTCCTTCTCTCCCTGTGCCTCCTCTCCCGCCTCCCCCTGCATGTTTGGCTACTCTCTCTGGCATCTGGGTCGGGGGAGTGGGATGGAGCTGCGTCTGCCTGAGAGAGCCTGGCTGGGAGGCAGTGGCAGCGTGCTCCCTTCCCGGGCTGAGGTGCTGGGGACATGGAGTCCAAGCATGCCGGGAAGGGAGAGGGGCTATGGCTCGCTCGGCCCATGTCTCCAGCAGCAGAGCATGGGCAGGGGGTGGCCCGCTGCCGCCCCAGCTGCTGGGGACAGGCGCTGAGTGAGCCAGAAACATGCTGTGGAGGAGAAGTCGGTTTCCATCCCTTTTAATTCTAGGCTGCCAGCTGTCGTAAAGTGACCCAAGTGGATGTTGTGTACCTTCCTTTGTTAGGGTCCCACTGTACCTTAAGGCACAGTGCCTGCCATGGGGACTAGTGCCAAGCCCCACTGTTAGGATATAGATATTCAGGCCTGTCTGCAAAGGCCTATACTTTAAGAATTTAGATGTATTCTTATCACTTAGCTCAGTGGTCCCCAACCTTTTTGGCTGGCGGGCGTCAGCCGAAGGACCACTGCAGCGGTGGAGCACCTGTCGAAATGCGGTGGCATTTCGGCGGTGACGCCTCTCGATGGCAAGCGGCGTCATCGAGAGGCGTCTCCGCCGAAATTCGGGAGCGACGCCTCTTGATGACGTCACTTGTCGATGGCAAGCGGCGTCATCGAGAGGCATCCCCGCTGAAATTCGGGAGCGACGCCTCTCGATGACGTCACTTGTCAACGGCAAGCGGCATCATCAAGAGGCATCGCTGCCGAAACTCGGGAGTGATGCCTCTCGATGACGTCACTTGTTGGCGACAAGCGTTGTCATCGAGAGGCGTCCCCGCCAAAATGCCGCTGCGGCATTTCGGTGGGTGCTCTCCCGGGGGCCAGGACGCGGGCGCATTAAGATGCCCCCATGGGCGCCATGGCACCCGTGGGCACCGCATTGGGGACCCCTGACTTAGCTAGTTATAGAGGTATAAAAGAAAGAATAAAAAATCACTGTCTGTCTGTATAATGGCCTTCTCTTACTGTGACAGTCTGAGGCCTGGTTCTTCAGCTAAGCAGCAGAGGCCAGCCATAAACTGGGAAATGTATGGTCACATCCTCACATTCCAAACTAGTCATATTGATATAAGGCAATCTGGGGCTGTTAGGAAGGTGATTTGATCTATCACCTCCAGAGAAAGGGAAAAGCCCAAAACATGTAAAAGAAAATTTAGTTTGATAGTTTTCTGTCTGGTAAGAACTCACTTATCAATAGACACAGCTGGAGAACCCTTATGTCTGTATAGATGTAGTTGTAAAACCCTTATGTCTGTATAGATGTAGTTGTGAAATCCTCACTTCTGTATTGTTTTGTATGTTTATTTGCATGGTCTCTGTCTGGTTCGGTGATTGTTTCTGTCTGCTGAATAATTAATTTTGCTGGGTGTAAACTAATTAAGGTGGTGGGATATAATTGGTTAGCTAATCATGTTACAGTATTGTTGGTGGCACCAGGCATGACCCAGTGTTGACAGAGGGGTGGAAAATGACAGTGCCAATGAAGGCTCCCTGTATTAGGCCTCTGCTTGTCCGAACCGCGTCCATGTTTAGACTTTAATTAACCCCACAGGCTAGATGGAAAGAATGGAATGTGTGGCAACTAGTTATCAGTACCAGGAGGCAATTATACAGCCTGCTTGCACCTGGCTAAAGGGAGTGAAACAGAATGACCGGTCAAGAAAAGTTACTAACGAGATAATATGTTTTTTGCCAAGTATGATCTAACCTGTTTAGAGTAATTGCTGCTTCATAATGTATTTGCTGTATGGGAACTGAAAAGGAGGGAGAAGAGGGGGGAGGAAGGGGGAGCTGGGCATTGGGGGTAATAGACATGCTTAGCTAAGATCATGTATAAAGACAGAGAGCTGCTTGTCTGGGGTGTGCTTGATCTGAGGTGTGTACCTCCAAGCATCCTGCGCTTTGAGATCTCAAATAAACCTTTTTTTGCTTCTCCACCCTGGTGTGTCTAATTGGAGCGAGGCACTCCGGGCAACGAATCACTGTTTGCTGTAGCCTCAGGCCTTGTGCCGGCAACAGTTTGTTAGGATTGGTTAGGTAAATTTTAGTAGAATGATTGGTTAAGGTATGCAACCTGCGCCGTCTTTCCTGACTCGTACATGGTCCTCACGTTCCATGTGCCGATGGTAATCCTCCTGGTTGTAAGAAGGGTGATCGGCTTAGTGGCTTCCTCGCGGCTTTCACCACCCAGCGTCATGCGTCTTCGAGTTGAAGACCCTTCTTTTTCCAGGCTAAAAGTCTCTGTTAACTCTATTGTTGGCGTTTCTGTAGCAAGCTGATTTTTACGGGGTGGAGTTGCTAGCCCCACGCCCAACCCTCCTCCTTTACCCTGACTTGGGACAGGCAGATGGCCCCAAAGGACCTCTCTGGTGGAGTTTGGTTAAGGTATAGCTAAGAATATTACTATATAATTAGGGGCAAACAGGAAGTAAGTTGGGATTCGAAAATAAGAAAAAGGAACTTGAATTTAAGCTTGCTGGAAGTTCACCCCAATAAACATTGAATTGTTTGCACCTTCGGACTTCGGGTATTGTTGCTCTCTGTTAATGCGAGAAGGACCAGGGAAGTGTGAGAGTGAAGGAATAAGCTCTCTAACACCCACTACTCCAGTGGAACCTTTGTAAAGCAGGCACAATGCTTCTGAAAGCTCCATGGGGTATAAATAGAGTATTGCCACCGCATTACATCAAAGAGAGGCAGGGCTCTGTCTCTGCCCCCTACCTGCCTTCAATTACCACTTTGGATAGTGAGAAGTCCTTGTGCTCCTCCCTCCAGGCTTTACAGCTAGACATAATTTTGCCCTTGGTGTTTCCAAACACAGATGGAAGGTGCTAGAGTGCAAAGCATCATTATTTGCAGACAGTACATTTGATTAGGAACACGCAGGCTTTTGCAGGCCCCTATTTGTGTTCTATGCTATCTCCCATTGGCACCAAAAATGGGGAGATAGCATTTTGGATTTCATCCTGTTTCTTGGGTTTTGGAGACTCAAGCCAGGCTTTTGGCATTATCCTAACAATGTGTGTGTTTCCTAGTCTATTCTTAACATTTTTAAAAAATAAATGAAAAAAAGTCTTTAATGATATGAAAAGTCATCCAACTTTTGTTTACTTGATTGCACATATAAATATACAACAAGGGGCTATAAAAATGACACATACCAAATAAAGGCTGATTATGGGTTTCATAAATATATGTTTTGGGACTATTTAAAAAAATGGTATCTACTAGATTATTTCACAACTTTTAAGCCCTATTCCATAAATAGTAGTGCATAGCAATTTTAACAACTTTTTGAGGCCTGGTAACTGCTTCAGAGGAGTCAGTTTTCTTAAGGAGTATTTGCGGCCTCCTAAACATCAGTGCCTTTCTAAAATAATCTGCTTGTATGCCAAACCCGTAGGCAAAAAATCCTCCGGAAAATTTCACGGAAAATAAAGCCTCTGTGCTCATTAAATCTGTGTCCTCAGAACATTAAGTCTCTCCTTCCTAATGTCTTTTAAAGTCTTAGGGTATGTCTGCACTTAAAATGCTAGAGCCAACACTATGCCACTGTAGTGCTTCAGTGTAGACACTACCTACTCTGATGGGAGAGGTTTCCCCGTGGCGTAGGTAATCCACCTCCAGCTTTAAAGTGGCCAAATGGATTAGGGTTTTTTTTTTTTTGGTTTAAATTGGACCCTTACCCTCCCCTTGGGAGGTTCACTTTCATGATGAGACACTATGACAGATTCCAGGATGGAGTGAATTTTTAAACCAAAATTAGAAGATTGTAATGGAAGCATTTACACACTCTTAATTACTGCTGAATGTCAGAAAATGCAACACTGTGATGATGAACTGGGGGGACTTGTTCCAGCAGAGTGAAAGGGGTACTGGGAATCTGTAATTTTTTGCTTGATTTTAATGATCAGTGGGAAGCATGTGGGGCTGATCTGTAATAATTTATGAATACTGCGTAGCACCTGGTTATTGGGATAGTTACTGCATGGCCTTATTGGAATGTTTACTGTATGCATCTGTTGGTTTAATTTAATAGCAGTGCAGTTAGGGCAGCACAATGGTGCCAGTTAAGCAGCTTCCCAGTAAACATGTCTGTTAGCTGGGAAGACAGTTTTGCAGGCACCAGCAAAGTTACATGATTTCCTTTTCTGTGGCTGGGTGCCAAAAGATCAATAGGACACCAAACAGTTAAAAACTGACTCTATAGAGAAAGGGGGAGGCAGTTATCGGGGGCTGTTTGATGAAGCTGATGAAGCAAAAACTGGGCCACTGCTATTGGGTAGTAGGCCTTAGAGTAAGACAGACATATAGAGACCTTCTGTTTTAAAATTCTCTCCCCCTTAGCTTATGCTTTGTTCATTCGGTTATATTAAACAATATTGTGTTCTGAGAAAAATGTCTGGTCACCTATTTTACCCACTGATCACAAGTTCTGAAGGCAAGTTGATAAATACAAAGTAATGCACATTGGAAAACATAATCCCAATGATACATACAAAATGATGGGATCTAAGTTAGTTGTTGCGACTCAAGAAAGAGATCTTGAAATCATTGTGGATAGTTCTCTGAAAACATCTGCTCAATGTGCAGCAGCAATAAAAAAAGCTAATGGAATATCAGTAACCATTAGGAAAGGGATAGACAATAAGACAGTAAATATCGTAATGCCACTATATAAAGCCACGGTATACCTACGCCTTGAATACTGCGTGCAATTCTGGTCGCCCCATCTCAAAAAAGATCCATTAGAGTTGGAAAAGGTACAGAGAAGGGCAACAAAAATGATTAGGGTTATGGAACAGCTTCCATATGAGGATAGTTTAAAAAGACGGAGACTGTTCAGCTTGAAAAAGTAACGACTAAAGGGGGATATGATAGAGGTCTATAAAATCATGAATAGTATGAATAAGGAAGTGTTATTTATCCCTTCACATAACATAAGAACCAGGGACCAGGTTTAAAACAAATGAAAGGAAGTACTTCATACAACACACAGTGAACCCGTTGAACTCATTGGCAGGGGATATTGTGAAGTATAACTGGGTTCAAAAGTATAACTGGGTTCAAAAAAGAATTAGATTTAGATAAGTTCATGGAGGCTAGGTCCATCAATGGCTATTAGCCACGATGGTCAGGGATGCAACTCCATGCTCTGGGTGTCCCTAAACCTCTGAGTGCCAGATGCTGGGACTAGATGACAGGGGATGAATGACTCAATAATTGCCCTGTTCTGTTCATTCTCTCTGAAGTATGCAGCATTGGCCACTGTTGGAAGACAGGACACTGAGTTAGATAGACCATTGGTCTCCCCCAATATGGCTGTTTTTATGTTCTTAGGTAATGAACCCAGTCAAACCTCCTAAATAATCTTCATGGATGCATAGTGTACTGTAGCCCAGAGCCTAATCTAAGAATGGGAGAACCATGGGACTCCATCCCAGGGAAAGTGAAGGCCCAAGACCTAACATCTGAGTGCATTCAATGAGACCAGAAGAAGGGACAGAGGAACAGCTAGTTGTATATCTCTGCCAATCAGACTAAACAGTTTTGCACTTAATGCAAATTAATTTCTCGTCTTTCAACTTGTCTTTTATCTTTGCGGTAAAATGCAGAAAAGGGAAAGAGGAATCGAAGTGTTTGCACGGTCTGCGTTAGTGCATGAAAGAGATTGCAAACCATCCCAGATATACCCTGACTTTTGGGAGGAGCTCTGCCATATCCCCAGAGATCCACAGGAGGTCAGGATTATCTCTCCAGAGGCCCTGTGTTGGCTCTGGTGCCCCCTCAGGATCGCTGATAGTTCTAGGCCAATGGAGATTGTAGGCCTGGCAGCCCCTGGGACCTGTGGAAGATAATACTGCATAGGGTTCTATCATCTTTTCTGCTCCATTGCTGCAGGCTGTGTGTGTGTGTGTTGGGGGTGGGGAGAACGGGCTATTGGTGTGCTTCCCATGCTGGCAGCCACCATAATCTCCATCCCCATCTCCCTTTGCACACCTCAGACCCATGTACAAGTCTCCCCAGGTTCTGGAGTAGGGAGGTTGGTGACAGTGCTGGGGACAACTGAGCAACCCTTCCACAGAGGAGGAAGATCTGCGTGTGGTGGGTTCCATCTGTGCCAGGATTGTGGGGGTGAAGGGGTGTGTTCAAGCCAGGGATCGGTTGCTGGAGCATGCTGTTTCACTTCTGGGGATGAAACCAGTCTTTAATTTAATTGAATAATGACCCCTATATACTGAGATGATTTTAGTAGTGGTTTTGTAGGACTGCAGAATGGCGACAGGATAGCGCTCATAAATTCCTCCTATAACCATACCATAGGGTGCCCAGATGTCCCAATTTTATAGGGCCAGTTCTGATATTCAGGGCTTTGTCTTATACAGGTGCCTATTACCCTCCACCCTCTGTCCCGATTTTTCACACTTGCTGTTTGGTCACCCTACCATACTAGTGCCATCCTCTCTTTCCAAATGTGTTTTTTCCCCCTAGTCGCCAAATTTACACTCTCATCTTGCAAATGGATCCATGCAGGCATGCCTTGCATGGGCTCTGTGGTAGAAGGGCCCTGTCTACGTGTAGAGATCTGCCCACAGGATTCGGGCCCTGCTCTACGAATATCTAATTCAGACTGTTCATTTGCCTAAGGCCTCTGCTTTGTAGTACTGCACATGCTGATATTTTCCTCATTTCAACTGCAAAGTGTATTTGCCTTCAGATAAACTACTCCAAATTGCTTCTCTGTGCCAAAAGGGGGGGAAAATCTGTTTAGAAATAGTTTGAGTATGAGAAATAAATCCGTGCAGATTCAGTGTGACTCTGCCTCAGAATGGATTCTTTGTGGCTGATGTTGTTAATTGATTACATGAATGCATTAGACCAGGGGTAGGCAACCTATGGCACGGGTGCCGAAGGCGGCACGCAAGCTGATTTTCAGTGGCACTCACGCTGCCTGGGTCCCGGCCTCTGGTCCGGGGGGCTCTGCATTTTATTTAATTTTAAATGAAGCTTCTTAAACATTTTAAAAACCTTATTTACTTTACATACAACAATAGTTTAGTTATATATTATAGACTTCTAGAAAGAGACCTTCTAAGAATGTTAACATGTATTACTGGCACGCGAAATCTTAAATTAGAGTGAATGAATGAAGACTCAGCACACCTCTTCTGAAAGGTTGCCGACCCCTGCATTAGACTCAGGTCAGCTTGGCTACTAAAATGTGGATTTCTGTGTACGTTTCCTAGAAGCAAGGTTTGTCACCATTCCTGTGCAAGATATTCAATAAATGTATTGCCCGTCATATATTTTCGCAAAGAATCTGGCCGATAAACCATGCCTGCAAACAAACACCGCAATTACTTCCCAGCCCTCCGAGCTGCTCTGAGTAGAGCCTATTGACTTCAAGCAGGGCTTTGTGTGGAAGCAGGAGTTCACTTGCATGGAGCAGCCTGCAGGATTAGATGTCCCAATCACAGGCACTTTAGAAATACATGAAGTCGAACACTTAAAAGTGCTAATATTTTAAAAGGGAAAATAGGCCCTATAAATGCCATTCAAGTATTTTGGACTAGAAGAGCTTTAGAGACAGAATAAAAAAAAAAAGGATATATATTTTCCTAAACAATAAGAATGGCCTTTCCTAAATGGAGACAATTGGCATGTCTGATTTTATAAATAATTAAATTACGCCCCATGCATTTGTGGGTGTGAAATAACCCCTGATTTGTCTTAGCACAGATATTTATTGAAACAAAATGAAAACATGGAGAAAAGGAAACATTTCATAAGAATATGTCAGTGGCACAGAATTGTCAGAATATTTCACTTAAGTTCCTGGTAGAAAAAATTAAGAGCTATTAAAAACTATTAAAAGGAAAAGTGAAAATTAAAACCCAGATTTCATAAGCAAATGCAGAGAGATTTTTGTTTTTGAAAAAACAACAAGGAATCCTTATGGCACCTTAGAGACTAAAAAATTTATTTGGGCATAAGCTTTCATGGGCTAGAACCCACTTAATCAGATGCATGAAGTTTAAAATACAGGAGCAGGTATAAATACATGAAAGGCTGGGGGTTGCTTTACCAAGTGTGAGGTCAGTCTAACGAGTTTGTTTTTGAGTTAACAAGCTATGGTAGTTTTAAAAAATTCCTTTGGTATGTATTGCATTTTAACAAAAACCCTGTAGATAATAAAAGCCTTTAAATTTTATCATAACAGATGTTAAAACCTTCCACTTTGGCTCTAAACAGGGCCTGATCCTGCAAAAAAACTTAGACATTAGAAAAACGTTACTCGCATGGCTTCAATGGCACCACTCTCAAGTTACTCCTGAGTCTAAGTGTTACACATAGTATGCTTAGGGCAGAATGAATGAAAAAATCTTCAGGGTAGCCTTGCAAAATTCTCTTAATTCACTTTTTGGGGGGAGTAATTTTGTGTGGGGGCCAATAACTTTCTCTGCAATTTTATATGGATGCTTATTATGTATTTCACCAATAATTTTTTTCCTGCTGAAAAAAATAGAGAAATGAGCAGAGAAATAGAACTAAATTAGATTATAAGCACTGGGAACATAAAGACACCACAAATTCTCTTTCCAAAGGTGGTTTAAAAGTGAATGAAGATAAAGCGTTGGATTATTGTTTGTTAAGAGCTGAAGATATGCTTAGTGCAGTACAAGACACAAATTGAAGAGGCTCATGCACAAACTGATATAGAAGAGTTAAAAAAATCCCCCAAACTATACACAAAATGAAGAAATTAAACAATAACAAAATATACAGGCAAATAAGCAAAAAGTTTAGAAAGGGTCACAAAAGCTGCTGTAAAATTATGCCTTGAAGGGACCTAACTGGTCCACCTCACTAAATCAAAACTGCTGTTGACTTTATGGAGTATAGAATCCTGTCCCAAAGCTTAATAGTAAAAGTGCGAGTACAGACGAAGCAAAAAAGTTCTTGCTGAACAATGCAGAGCATAGGTTCCTTTTATCACATGGGCAAATGGCAAAGTTGATTGAAAAAAAGAGAGGTGTAGTATATGGTGAGAAATAAAGTAAAAATAACTGTAGAAAACATTGGGGAAAGCACTGAACTAGAGCGATAATAAAGTGAATGAATAAAATCTAGTTAATATAAGTTCAAACTACCTGATATGTCATTAGATCACAATGGATAGAAGTTAAGACAAAACTTCTAAATGGAAATGAAAATATCTTTTTTAAAGAACATTACCTATTTAATGGTAAGAGTCCTGGAAGAAAGTTAAAGTTATTGTTTCACTTGTATTAGGTTTTTATGCTAGTCATTGTTCACCTAAGAAAGGAATTACTCCATTCATGACTTTTTTAATTTATAAAATAATTAAGAAAGAAAAATGAATGTAAAAAAAAAAAAGGCAGAAAATTGGACACTTTTTGACATTTAATATAAAAATACCCTCAACTTGGTGTGCTATAATAAAGTATGAAGAAAAATACCAACATTTTTATTGGCACCCAGAGAATAAACAGAAACAACACCCTCAAAACCAACCAAACAAATCAAACCTAAAACCTTAAAGCAATTAATCACAGTTAAAAAAAAAAAGTAGAATGATTAAAATGGTATTTAAAAAGCTTATTGTAAGTAAACAAATGTATTCAAAAATACTAACTAAAGAAATTAAATAACTGGCCTCTGTAATGTTAATGTTCAGGGAACAATTTCAGACATAGCAGTGCAATATTAGTTTAGCACTTAATTAATATTAAAAAATATAATAAGTAGGTCATAAAAGTAATGAGAAAATGTAACACATTTTGGTTTTTCAAAAGCAGATCAAAGCTTCTTGGGGAAATTGGAGAAATGAGAGAGCTGAATTATTAAAGAGAAAGCCTCAGTAAAACTTGGAAAACCTAAAAGCATGCCACATAACAGGAATCAAAAAAGGCTAAATTATGGTAGATATTGAAAACACATTTAAGATTGAATGCATAAAACTGGAGCAAATAATAGGCAAAATTTTGTAAATAGAAGACATTAGAGTAAGGGAGATTTTTAACTTCATGGCTTCCCAGCCCATCCAGAGAATTCTTTGCGACTGGTTAGAAGAGAACATCAGAGAATCATTTCCAGTGCCCAGAACTAAAATGCAAATATTTGCTGTAAGTCCAAATGATAAGACCGAAGTTAAACACCCATTAGAAGAGGCTAATTATTTGTATCCTACCTAAAGAGCAAGTGGTCGTTCAATTAACCAGATCTAATGCAAATCAAAGCAGCTCGTCTCCTTTGTCCCGCTGGGCTGCAGAGAAGTATGGACAAAGCTCTTGGAATTTTTAATACTCCCCTTTGAGCAGCCTCCCTTCAAGTATCACCTCCTCACGGAAAGCCATGCAGAAGCATTTATTGTGTTGTAACCGACACAATAATTATTCCTGGTGCAGACAGGCTTTTCTTTTCATGCTCCTTTGAATTCCTGCTGTCAGTCAGGAGGCTATGTATTTACTGTTTTGCCCTGAATATATTTTATGGGAAGGATTTTCTCCCCCCTCCCCAATCTGCAAAGAGAAAGGATACTCTAATGGGCTGATCCTGCCCTTGAGTCTGGGAAATATCCCATTGACTTCAGTGGGAACAGGTTCAGCTGCAGTCTGTACTAATCAGGTAAAAATAATGACATAGCAGAGAAATAAGTAAAAAGGCCTATTGGTAAATTCTAAATCCTGCTGCATCCTTACTTACAGTCCAGTCCTAAAAGGCCTTCGTGCATTGACCTCCTATTCACTCAAATAGGCATTATGAATGCAAAACGTATGCAAGATGGGATCCCCAGTCATTACTGACTTCAACGGGGGTGTTTTGCCTGACTAAAGGTGGGCAGGTTAAAGCCAGTAATGAGTTAACCTGGCAAAAATCATGAGCCCAAGAAAAAAGTTTTTAAAAGGCTGTTTGGTAAATTCCCAGAAATAGGTTGATTGCGCAAAAGACTGATGAGCCGCAATGTGGACTTACATCAGACGTAGTACATGGGAGTCTGTTTTAAGATGATCTGTGATCTGTCTGAGCGTTCCCTGATTAATTTCCAGGTTCCAGTTGTAAATTTCACAAATGTATTATTACCTCCTGTGTGCTGGCTTAGGGTCATAGTGTGCTGTCAATCTTTTATACTCAACTGACTCATCTGTACGCATGTAGTTAGATGGCAGATATGATCCTTAATGGACACGACCCTGAGGGGACTACTCATGTATGTAAGCATTTGCAGGATCAGGGACTGAGAGTCTGATCCTGCATCCCTGGAAATCAGTGACAAAGCTCCCACCAACATCAGTGGCTGAAGGATCAAGCTCTAATTTCACAGCCTAATCAGTACAATGTCCATATAACCCTCCCCCTTGCCGAAAAGTCTAGAAACCATTGTGTGATATTGGAATAGAATTGTGCCCAGTTTCCTTTTCCTGTGCAGCTCATCAGTGATGCATACAGTTTGCCATCCAGTCTGTCCTTTAGGATCGCATAACTTGTTCACAACTACACAATGTTTGGAAAAAAAATTAGGCCTAGTGATTTTTTTTTTTTAAATTGGGATGGCGAGAAACAGAGGGATATGAGCCAAAGAAAGGGATAGAAAGATGGCTTGAACTGGCAATGTGTGTTTACAAGATTTTAAGCAATTGCAACAGAGTAGGGTGTAGGGTGGTGAAGAACTGGAATGGGTTACCTAGGGAGGTGGTGGAATCTCCTTCCTTAGAGGTTTTTAAGGTCAGGCTTGACAAAGCCCTGGCTGGGATGATTTAGTTGGGTTTGGTCCTGCTTTGAGCAGGGGGTTGGACTAGATGACCTCCTGAGGTCCCTTCCAACCCTGAGATTCTATGATTCTATGAAAGCCTAGTTTTGAGTTGGAACAAAAGACAATGAAAACCTTAATACTGGAAATATTTGCAAACAGCAAACTTTGAAAAAAATAAATTTTCTCTTTTTTCCCTAATAAATACTTTTAAAGAAGAAAATGAATATTGAAAAATGACTTTGGAAGTCTGGATATCAATGAAACTATGGGAGTGTCTGCCTGTGATGTCAGTTCCCATGTCAGAAATACTGAGGAAAGGGTCTGACTTCTTTTACTTCCATATTTTTTATTTAAAGATTCCATTTTATAGTGGCAGTAAGGCATGCAAGCCTGTGCCTCTCTAGCAGATTGTCTGATTTCACTTTATCATAGCATAGTGGTAGAATCTCCTTCCTTAGAGGTTTTTTAAGGTCAGGCTTGACAAAGCCCAGACTGGGATGATTTAGTTGGGTATTAGGTCCTGCTTTGAGCAGGGGGTTGGACTAGATGACCTCCTGAGGTCCCTTCCAACCCTGATATTCTATGATTCATTCAATTTGCTTTGGTTTCAAATACTGCGCTCCTGTAATCCTCCCAAATACCTGTCACTGCTGATTTACTAATACATTTATACTACCAGCAACATTGCGCTCATGGGTAGCCAGTACTGAATTTATGAGCCCAAGATGTGTGAATTGGGTACAAAGTGGGTGCAAAACTGGAACTGAAATTAATTTCAAAATGTCAACATTTTCCGTGAAAGGAAAATTCCATTTTCCGAACAGCTCTATTCAGCAGCTCTGCTGGTGGCTCAGTGCTGTTCTCGGCTCACAGCCACACCAGGGAAGCACATGACAGAGTCCATAATCCTGCGTGGCAGGACTAGAAGCAGGACATCATTCATTTGTGCAATGGTATTAATGATAGCACTGTTCTGTCTCTCATTCTATTTATTTACATACTTTCTTTCTTTCTCTATCCAATCTTATCTAGCTGTACTGCACTCATCAATGCGATGGCTAAGTGCCTAAAATTGTAGCCTCTTGGAATTTTGGAGGGCTTTGGATTCTAACACCTAGATCCAAGCCCACCTCTGGTTTTGGGTACAAGTTGACTTCAAAACTAAAAGGGAAAGATTTATTATTTCTATTATTATTATTATTATTTGTATTACAGTAGTGCTAAGAAACCCCAACTGAAACGGAAGCCCCATTGCGGTAGGTGCTGGACATACGCATAGCAAGAAACGTCCCCGTCCCAAAAAGCATACAGTCCAAATAGACAAAAGCAGAGAAAGGAGGTATTATTATCACAAGTTTACAGGTCGGGAATGGTGCAGAGAGATTAAGTAAATTGCCTAAGGTCACATATGAAGCCGGTGACACTATGGACTCCTGAGTTCCAGGCCAGTGCCTTGACCATAAGACTTCTTGTTTCCAGATCATAGACAGCCAGAATCTCACAATATAACTGTTCTCATGAGTGCTCTACAATCCAGTCTGTCAAACCGCTTGCAAGATTTTGTTGCCTTCCTGTTTGAACTATAAAACCTAGCTTTATCCTGACCCAGATCCAAACACCACCTCCTTGACTCATAACTAGATACTGATCATTGTGAACCGAGGAGGTCTTCAACTAAGAAAATGAATGGTACACTTACAATTCTCCTCACATCAGATATTAGAATTTTAAATCAATTATCAATCTTCCTTTTCTTCATTTACTGAGGTTTCTATATAAATACTTTTCAAACAAGTTATCTATATAAATTTACCAGAATTTGTACTTTGTTTGTGGGCCAGATTTTCAAACAGTTAAAGGTACAGTTGTACATCTGCGTTGTGAGAATGCACGTAATATGTACGTGGAATCACTCAGGACTGGCTCCAGGTTTTTTGCCGCCCCAAGCCGCGAAGAAAAAAAACAAAAAACCCCGTGATCGGCGGCACTTTGACAGCAGCTCTACCACGCTGCTTCATTCTTCAGCAGCAATTCGGCGGCCCCTTCCCATTGGCTGCCCCAAGCACCTGCTTCCTGCGCTGTTGCCTGGAGCCGGCCCTGGAATCACTGCAACTGCACACAAAAATTACCAGATTGCTTTGCAAATGCAGACACTTACCCAGTTTGCACAGTCAGTTTGTTTCTGTTTTTAAGAAGTACGCTGATTATGTGCACAAATTAGGGATGCATTTGCAACACTAAAGTGCCTGAAAATTTAGCTCTGCATGGCACATTGTTCACTTTCTGAAAGGGATGTAAAAAAATTCTGTAAGTAGTTTTTTCAAGACTTAACTTATTTAAATAAACTAAGGACAATAAATATAAGAATTAAACAAAAGCAAATATGGAAAATTGCAACATCTCATTTTCAAAAGACCCCTGCAGCAAGAAGCAAAAAGTTCCTCAGAAATGCACTAAATTGGGGCTAACAATAGACAAAAAGTAAAATTTGCAAAAGCACATAGGTGCCCAAGTGACATTTCAAAAATGACTTTGGCATGAGGCTCCTAAATCACTTAGATGCTTTGAAAATGTTACCCAAAATTCTAAAGAATGAGGCTGAAATAAGGGAATCCTTTATCATAATTAGACCATAAAGCTGATTTAGACTAACAGCTAAAATACAACCAATTGTTCAGGTTCACCAATATGTTCTTGGTGTCTGATCCTGCACACATTTAAATCTAGTAAAACTCCCATTGCCTTCAGTGGGGTAAGATTGGGGCTTTGTTGTTTTATGGCAGCAAAGTGGCTGAAAGCAGACAGAATGTGCCAGTGTATCGGGCTCACAACCCAGAGCTATGAAGAAAATCTTTATATTTTTAAGTCTATTAGTAATTAATATGAACAATAAAAGCCTCGTCCAGGGGAGGAATTAAACTCTGTTTCCATAAACTGCATTTTTTTAGTGGTACGGAGGGAGAACCCTCCATGACTTGCTCTGAACTGCTATTGCATGAAGTCTTCATTGTTTTTAAGAGGCGCTTCACATTTGCTGAAACACAAGATCAAAAGCGCATAGTGCTGAGAGCTCAGTTGACTCATGGATTCTGCTAAGCCTGGTTGAGAGTTCATTCCTTTCCTGGCAGTTTTTTGATATTTAGAGCACCATAGCTGCTATAAGCGACCATATGTTCAGCAATGTGTGTGCCAGGTTAAGGAAGAGAATTTCTTCTGCAGCTTACAGTAGCTGATGTGGAACTGACCTGCAACACACCACTGCAGGGTAGGAGCAGAGTAGTGGCTGGGGGCTGCAACTGCTCTCCATAGGTGGGGCAGCAGATCCATGTAATTCACAGAACTCCTGGCCATGCCTCTAGCCCACTCCCATCACACCTTTCCCTGTAAGAAGTGCACTGCAGCAGGCCTCAGGACCTCGGCCCGCGCTGTTTCCTGCAGCCCCCATTGGCCTGGAGCGGTGAACCGCGGCCAGTGGGAGCCGCAATCTGCCGAACCTGCAGACGCAGCAGGTAAACAAACCGGCCCGGCCCGCCAGGGGCTTTCCATGAACAAGCGGCAGCCCTAGGGTGAGAACCACTGCTGTAGTTCACAGCAGTCCATGGATTTTCCCAGTATTCTCCCTTGCATCCTCCTCCCTTCAGCAGAATTACAGTGCTATCCTGACATGAGTCTACCAGTCAAAACGTACAGTAACTCCTCACTTAACGCTGTAGTTCTGTTCCTGAAAAATGCGACTTTAAGTGAAACGATGTTAAGCCAATCCAATTGCCCCATAAGAATTAATGTAGGTTCCAGGAAATGTTTTTTGGGCCATACAGTACAGTACCATAGTTGGGAGGTGCCCCCGCCTTACCCCACACAGGCACAGCCCACTGGCACTGGAGACAATGAGGCAGGCAAGGAGGCTGAAGGTGCTGTAGGCTAGGAGAAGCACGTTGCGCAGCAGCAGCGGCAGCTTCCCCTACTCTTCAAGCACCAGGGACGGGGGGCTCAACCCTTGGCCCGTCCACGCCACCCCTTCCCCCCCTCGTCCCCCTCTACTCCACATGTTGTGTCCTCGCTCCTCCCCCATCCCTCTTGCCCGTGGCAATCAGCTGGCTTGCAACGTTCAGGGGGCAGGAGGGAGTGGGAAGGAGCGAGGACTTGGTGTGCAGGCTCCCCCCTCTCTCCCCTGCCTCCTGCCTGTGGCAATAAGCTGGCTTGCGGTGTTTGGGAGGCAGGGGGAGCTTGCGCTCTGAGTCCTTGCTCCTGCCCCCTTCCCCCTGAATGCCGCAAGCCAGCTAATTGCCAGGGGGAGGGGGGAGGAGGGAGAAGGTGCTGATCCGCAGGATCCGCCGGCGGGCAGAAGGTGCTGTGTGGGGGGGCATAGGGGAGCTGATAGAGGGGCTGCCAGCTGTGGACAAAGCATGCAGCCAAAAGCCGTTATAGCGAAGCAGTGCACAACTTTAAATGGAGCATGTCTGCAACTGAGCAGGGATGTAAGATCGAAACAACGTTAAGTGACAGAACCTTACTGTAATACTTTAGTGGGGGCCAACTCAGGCAAAATGACTCGTGAAGTTTCTCTAATGTATATTTTTTCCATTCTTCATTCTCTTTCCCTTCATCCCATTCTTTCCCCTTCCTCTCTTTTTCAGTCTTGTTTGTGTCTCTCCTCCCCACCAGTCCTGGCTTTCATCTCCTCTTCTCCATCAGTCCTCTCCTTTCTTTGCTCATCTGCATCAAAGCTGTTTCAGGGAGTGTAGTGAGGCGGCCTGGCTCCCGGCCGCACCTGAGAGGGAGGAGCCAGAACAGCTGCCACAGTGGGCGGAGCCACTGCCGCCTGTCCCCGCCCCCTGGAAGTCAAGGGACGGGACAGGAAGTAGAAACGCCCGGCCCCAGCGCTCAGTTGCAGCCCGGTGGCCAGAGAGGACAGACGCTCCTGACCGAGCTCCTGCTGGACCCAGCCTTCCCCGAGCCCCGTACCCTGAGGAGGACTGGCCGAGCCGGCCCCGAGCCCGGTACCCCGAGGAGCTGCTCGAGCGTCCCCCCGACCCGAGTCCTGAGGAGCAGCCTGAGCTAGCCAGCCCTCAGCACGTCGAGGAGCCCATGGTGTGGGACCCAGCGCCAGACACCAATGATGAGCAGGTACCCATGGAGTGGGAGATGGAAAGTAGCCCGGGTGTAGCTGACCCCAGTCTGGCTACAGCAGACTTTGAGCCGATGTCGGTGTGTTGCGGTCAGGACCCCACCAGCACAGCAGCAGACTAACTGCCGCTGTTAGGGCCCCGGGCTGGGACACAGTGGAGTGGGTGGGCCTGTGTCCCCCCTGCCACCCCACTCACGGGTGGCAGTCTCCCCCTCACACCAGCGCTCAGACATAGAAGTCTGTACTTATCTGCTGTTTGCTCAGCTCCTGCTTAAGGACCTGAGCCCTGAACTATTGTTGGTTGCTCAGCTCCTGCTTAAGGACCTGAGCCCCTGAACTATTGTTGTAGCTCAGCTCCTGCCCAAGGACCTAAGCCCTGAACGATTGTTGTAGCTCAGCTCCTGACTGAGGACCTGAGCCCCTGAACTGTTTAGTGTGCTCAGCCCCTGCCTGAGGGTCTGAGCCTAGAACTGCTGTTTGCTGCCCCACCCTGACTGAGGGCTTGGGCTTAAATTACTGACTCTGGTTGCTCAGCCCCTGCCTGAGGGTCTGAGCCTAGAACTGCTGTCTGTTGCCCCGCCCTGACTGAGGGCTGGGGCTTAAATTACTGACTCTTTTGCTCAGCCCCTGCCTGAGGGTCTGAACCCCTCGAACCACTGTTTGGTGCCCCGCCCGGACTGAGGGGTTGGGCTTCATTGACTGTTTGTTTTTGCTCAGCCCCTGCCTGAGGGTCTGAGCCCTTGGACCTTTGGAGACTGAACTGCTGATTTAGGCCGTGTAGTGACGCGGCCTGGCTCCCGGCCGCACCTGAGAGGGCCGAGCCCCCACACCGGACTCTTACAGGGAGATTTAAATTATACCATGCTGCCCCAACTCAACCCCTGGTGCTGTACCCCTCACCGGTTTTTCATCATCGGCAGCATTGGTTGTTCATCGAATGAGCACATTGCTTGGCTGCCCTCGCCATGTCCCCATTCTTGCTAGGCCTACTGAATTTTAGGGCTGCACTGGTCCCCTATAGCCAGCCTGGGAAAGGGGACACTGCAGCTGGGTTTATGCTGGCAAAAATCTTCCAGCCCAAGTCCTGCAAGATTGACTGATAGGCTGCAGAACCTGGCTGCTGTACAGCATGAGAACCCATTCTCCTCACACAGAAAAAGGAAGTCTCCTACCCAATGTGCATTTGAATGTCTGTCTTTCCCTCAATCATGGCCTCCAAGACTGGATCTGGAGAAGCACCAGCCCTATTACCTCAGCAGAAAGACATTTGTACAGCTTCCTTCCTGCTTCAGGGTAGCTGGATAGCATTTGATGCTGGGAGGAAATAAGACGTAATGTGATGCCGACAACTTAAAGTAACCAACTGTTTGGGTTTTTCTGTGGGCTAAGTGGGGGGTGATTTGAAGTAACAACAATTTACCATTGAAATAGTATTTTAAAGTATGTTTGTTTAAAAGGTCAAAATGAAACGGCATGCAGGGATATGGCTGAAGGAGTGGACAGAGTGGAGGGTAACCTAAATGCAGAGGATTCATGGCCACATGGATGTCACAAGTAATGGGATCTTCCCTCCTCAGAAAGGTAATACAAAGGCTTGGAATCACAGTTGGATTCCCAATGCACTGCCGCACAGAGTTTTTATCTCAGGGTGATACAGAATTTCTAATCTATTCTGGAATTTCTCAGGGGACTTTTAAAAAAAGACAGACAGAGGCTTGCTCCTTTATGTATCTCAGGAATAAAACTCAGCAGTCCCCTTGCAAAGCAAGCTGGGATAGCCGTAGAAGAGATAGGCTGGCCGGCCAGCATTTGCAGCATCCTCCCTGCGTATTTAGCTGTGCTATGCAATGTTCAGGATGTGTGTCCCTCCTCCTCCGTTTTACCCCACCCGTGTTTTACTTTGTCGGTGTCTGGTGCACGCACTGGTGTTGTTTTCTGTATTACGTCATATGTTTAAAAACACACAATATCTTTGTGTTTCTTCTTCTTTCTCTTCCCCTTTTGTTTCCCTTTGTTCCTCTTTTCTTTCCACTATCTCCTTATCTTGGTTTAACTTTTCCTCCCTCTTTTTCTGTTCTGTCCCACAATTTTATTTTTCTGCAATATATTTTTTTCTGTACTTCATTCTCTCTCCCTCCATCCTGTTAATTCCCCTTCCTCTCTTTTTCAGTCTTGTTTACTATCTTGCCTCCCCATCAACCCTTGCTTTTTTCTCTCTTCTCTTCTCCATCAGTCCTTCTTTCTTTCTTCTTTACTCATTCGCATAATTTATACCACTTCCCTCACCCCCGCCTTATGACTCAGACTCTATTTCTTACTCCCTGGTTCACACAGTGCACTGTGCACCCCCCCAAATACACTGCTTTCTCCAGGTACACCTGGGGCAGGAGTTTGTTCTCCCCACAAATAAAGAGGGTGGAACATTTGGAAGCTCACACATCTGTGAGACTACAATAAATATTCAAAGAAGGGATCACCTTGGAGCTTTTTCTGGTTGTGTTTGCTGTTAGTCATTGTGTTTGCTATTTGTGCATTAGTCATGCATAATGTTAGCTGGAGATTCTACAAGCTAGAGATCCTGTTTTGTAACCACCTCTCATTACTCCAAGAATAGTTGCCTCTCATGGATACATGGGGCCAAAGTCTCCTTTCAGTTCCATCCTGGTTAACTTTGCTGCAGTTGCACCAGGGTAAAAGAGAGGCATATCTAGTCCATGATTAGATGGCGTAGTGGGGTGGCATAGGTAGCTGGACTCAATGGGTAGTGAAAAAACACCTTCAACCAGAAGTTGATTTTAAGAAAGATTTTAGTTTGGGAGTTATTGTTATTTATTGAGTGCTGGTAGTCTGTTTGGAGCTGCACGAATCACAGAACTTGTCTTCACTTGGATAAAAGGTGTTTTTTTTAACATATTAGCTAGGGCTGTCAAGCAATTAATACATTAATTGTGATTAATTGCGCAAGATTAAAAAAATTGCGTGATTAATCGCACTGTTAAACAATCGTAGAATACAATTTATTTAAATATTTTTGGATGTTTTCTACATTTTCAAGTATATTAATTTCATTTACAAGACAGAATGCAAAGCGTACAGTGCTCACTTTATTTTTTATTACAAATATTTGCACTGTAAAAAACAACCCCCCCAGTATATTTCAATTCACCTAATACAAGTACTGTAGTGCAAGCTCTTTTTATAATGAAAGTTGAACTTAAAAATGTAGAATTATGTACAAGAAATAACTGCATTCAAAAATAAAACAATGTAAAACTTTAGAACCTACAAGTCCACTCAATCCTATTTCATGTTCAGCCAATCGCTCAGACAAACAAGTTTGGCTACAATTTACAGGAGATAACGCTGTCCACGTCTTGTTTACAATGTCACCTGAAAGTGAGAACAAGCATTCCCATGGCACTGTTGTAGCCGGCATTGCAAGATATTTACGTTCCAGATGCGCTAAAGATTCATATGTCCCTTCATGCTTCTATCAGCGTTCCAGAGGACATGCATCCATGCTGATGACTGATTCTGCTTGATAACGATCCAAAGCAGAGTAGACCAAAGCATGTTCATTTTTCATCATCTGAGTCAGACACCACCAGCAGAAGGTTGATTTTCTTTTTTGGTGGTTCGGATTCTATAGTTTCCGCATCAGAGTGTTGCTCTTTTAAGTCATCTGAAAGCATTCTCCACACCTCGTCCCTCTCAGATTTTTGGAAGGCACTTCAGATTCTTAAACCTTGGGTCCAGTGCTGTATCTATCCTTAGAAATCTCACACTGGTACCGTCTTTGCATTTTGTCAAATCTACAGTGAAAGTGTACTTAAAATGAACATGCGCTGGGTCATCATCTGAGACTGCTATAACATGAAATATATGGCAGAATTTAGGTAAAACAGAACAAGAGACATACAATTCTCCCCCAAGGAGTTCAGTCACAAATTTAATTAATTCATTGTTTTTTTTAATGAGCATCATCAGCAGGGAAGCATGTTCTCTGGAATGGTGGCCGAAGCATGAAGGGGCATATGAATGTTTAGCATATCTGGCACATAAATACCTTGCAACGCCGGCTACAAAAGTGCCATGTGAACTCCTGTTCTTACTTTCAGGTGACACTGTAAATAAGAAGCAGTCAGGAGTATCTCCTGTAAATGTAAGCAAACTTGGTTTGTCTTAGCAGTTGGCTGAATTAGAAGTAGGACTGAGTAGACTTGTAGGCTCTAAAGTTTTACATTGTTTTGTTTTTGAGTGAAGTTATGTAACACAAAAAAATCTACATTTGTAAGTTACACTTTGACGATAAAGAGATTGCACTACAGTACTTGTACGAGTGAATTGAAAAATGCTATTTCTTTTGTTTATCATTTTTACAGTGCAAATATTTGTAATAAAAATAATATAAAGTGAGAAGTGTATACTTTGTATTCTGTGTTGTAATAGAAATCAATATATTTGAAAATGTAGAAAAACATAAAAAATATTTAATAAATGTAAATTAATATTCTGTTTAACAGCGCGATTAATCGTGATTAAGTTTTTTTAATTGCAGTTAATTTTTTGAGTTAATCATGTGAGTTAACTATGATTAATCAACAGCCCTAATATTAGCTAAAACATGTTAGCTTGTTTGTTAAAATTCTAGTGTAGACAAGGCAGTTTCAGTTGAGGGCCAGTCTACACTACTTCTTGCGTCGATCTGACTTACATTGCTCAGGGGTGTGAAAAAGATTCCTCCCCCCGAGCAACGCAAGTGACACCGACCTAAGTGCTATCCACACGGCTGCTATGTTAGCAGGAGACGCTCTCCTGCCGGCACAGAGCATCTTCACCAGGCATGCTACAGCAGTGCAGCTGAGCCGAAGTTGTGCTTCTAGTGTAGACCTGACCTTTGTTGGTTGAGATAAACCCTATGAGGGAGCCTAGGGTTGATAGCACATATTAAATGCAAATCGCCTTGTTTACACAAAGGGTTTAACATGTGTTAGATAACATATGTTGAAAACGCATCTTTTTCTCCTATTGTGGACATAGCTATAGACAAAGAGAGAGAGCCCCTATGCCCAATAATTTACAAGCTAAATTAGACCCACAGTACTTTCAGACTCAAAGTACCCTTGCATAGCTAAAAGACAGTCTAGTCTTAAAACAGAGCCCATCTCTGTCTCTGTACTCTGGTGCACCATGGTCACAGTTTTGCTCCTGGTGAAACCAAATACAAACCCGCCACTGATTTAAATGGGAACCGGATTGAGCCCTGTTGCGTTAGTGCATTAGCATTGGTGGGCATTACAAAAGAAGTTTGTTTTAAGGAACGATTTGAATGATGAGAGGTCAATCTTTTAGCATGCACTTGGGCAGGATCGGTCTCGCTGCTCAGTGCTAGGGGAATCAGTGCTGTTTGCTTGGTATCTTTGTCCAAGTACTAGGCCACAGTGTAGAGAAAGGATGGGAAAAGTAGTCTGGGAAAAATAAGAACCTCGTTTGCCTGACACCTTCATCCTCTTTTAGAATCAATCTGGCAATTCCTGTGTTCTTATAGAAAAGGACTTGCCGGAAATCCTACAAGAACACTAATTACCTGCCCAGTGCTGAAAACACATTTGGGACTGATTCAGCACTGCGTTACTGCAGTTTTAGATTGGAGCTATTCCTTCAGTTAATATGATGGAATTATCCTGGCAAAAAACTGGAGTAGTGAAGGGGTGCAGCCGGCTCAAGAAGGTAAGGTTCAGAGAAATGTGAATTCTTGGAGAGGGGGCTCATCGGAAACAAACCTTTAATTGTTTGGAGATACATGCGTCACTAATACCAACAATGGAGAAAGCAGAAAAACAAAGAATCTCTCACAGCTTGTGTTAAGTTAAGTGAACCCTATTTTATGTGTGTAAGAGTTGGCAGCTTCAGTTTGGCATGTGTCTGTGCATGTGCAGAAACATGCAGATGCGCATTTAATTACAGTTCCCATAGAAGAGAAACCATCTCTAAGGGCATGTCTGCACTACTAATTAAGGTGTAATAGTCGTACAACTGGGCCTATTCCACTTGCACCTTCATTGGCAGCGGAGACATACCTACACTAGCTTTAGTCTAGACGTGATGGCATAGGTTTGAGCATGGGCTAGCCACCCCTGTTCAAGCCCGCAGGGGACTCTGGGTATGTACTCAGGTTGCTAGCCTATGCTGAAAGCCATGCCGCCACATCTTTACTGCTGTGGTTACTCATGTTAGCTAAATGAAAGCGAGTGTGGATATGCCTACCTGTGTTACAGTTACACCTTAATTTGCAGTGTAGACATACCCTAGGAGCTTCTAAGAAATTGCACAGAAAAAATGGCCATAGTCCTTTTTAGCTATGTTTATAGTCACAGCCATTACAACTGGCTGGAATACTCTTGCTATCTCTTCACAGTGTTTTATCCCTGGGTGTTTATGGCAGAGCATTGTTGGAGGGCAGAGGGAAGCTCGGGTTATGAAATTGACTTTTGCAGAGCCAGAGTTTTGCAGCTTTGAAAATGCAGTGCAAGACACAGCTATTCACTCTGGCTTTTGGGGTCAATGGTTGGAAAAATATTTCTCATCACACAGCAATGCCTTGCTGGTAATATTGGGGTTGATTTTATGTGCATTTTAGAGCATTATTGTTTGTCTTTATGTAACTGTGCTGCTCTGACAACAATGGGCAAGAGACACGTTTCTAAATATATAAGAAAACCCGTCTGTGCGGCTGGTAGAAAACATCTACAGTTCCCAAATTAGTGCTTCTGTTAGATTTATACTGCAGTGTCCTGCCAGTTTTGAACCCTTCAGCGTTCAAAAAATCACCACGGGATCATTAATCCCCTTTCATAATTTTCCAGGTTTCTAATAAGGTCACTTCAATACCGCCTCATTTCTAAGGTCAAAGAACTCTCACTTTCATGTTTCCAAGTAGTGCACTCACTGAAAGCTAACGGCTTTGTAATCCCTTTTGCTACATGCTGTTTAGAGCAAGACTATCTCTCTGGGGCATAGTGATGTGTATGATCCACACAATTGATCTTGGTCTGATTTACAGTTTTTGAGGGAAAAACTGTAAATGATGACATTATATTTTGGTGAAGTAATACTAATTCTGTGTGGTGGCCATCTCTTTTTGTACTTATGTGGCTGTAAAAGCCTGATCGTTAGTAGTTTATCATAATCAAAATTAAAAAAGAAACCAAAAACTAAAGATTTCATTAGCTTCAGCCAATGTCTGTAAAATCCACATGTGGCTGCATGGCAATTCCAGATTTATGGCTTTGTTCATTCAGCAACAAGTTTTATGGATGTAACATTGTTCAGCTGGTCGAATGAGACTGATGCTAGAGTTGTGATTATCATAGCTTTTCTCATTCCTTTTTACTACTGTGAAATTTATAAGGTGACTTGCCTTTCACCTCCTGGAGCAGATGGTTTGAGTATTGGCCTGCTAAACCCAGAGTTGTGAGTTCAATCCTTGAGGGGGCCATTTAGGGATCTTGGGCAAAAATCTGTCTGGGGATTGATTCTGCTTTGAGCAGCGGGTTAGACTAGATGACCTCCTGAGGTCCCTTCTAACCCTGAGATTCTATGAAAATGATTGAGTTTGTCTTTCAACCACCTGGCCTTATTATTTTTTACCTATTGCCCTACCTTTCAGAGTTTACACTCATGATGCATGTCCACACATGTGACATCAATTTTTGTTTTGCGGTTTGAGCTCTTTATTCTTCTGCAAAAAGAAATACACAAAGAGCGGTCATCAAGTAGAGATACAGTAGACATCAGATGACTGGGACAGGGGCTATACGAGGCAGAATGTTCTGCTGGCTGATTAAGGAACTGAAAATAACTCCAACCCAATTTTAATGCCTCATATGAGGAGTCCAGTGGAAGTCCAGTTGACTTCAGTGTGGCTACTTGTGTGTAAAGTGACTCATGTGCCTGGTTTCAAGATTGGACTTTTAGGATATGTCTACACTGCAGTCAGGAGGTATGATTGCTGCATGTCTAGGCAGACCCAAGCTACCTTTGATCAAGCTAGCTCGTGAAAAATAACAGTATAACCATGGTGGCACAGGCAGTGGAACAGGCTAGCGGTCTGAATACCATCCTGCCCGAATCCTGGGAATGCACCTCAGATGGCTAGCCCATGTCTCCACCCCTGCTGCTGTAGCTACACCGCTATTTTTAGCAAGCTAGCTCAACTTATGTCTACACATGCTGCAGTTGTGCCTCCTGATTGCACTGAAGACACACCGTTCGACTATAAGATCTTCCGAGGAAAGCACCTTCTATGTTCTGTGAGGCAGCTAGCACACTTGTATCGCTGGCTAATTTATATATGCTGCAGGATTGTGCCCCTCTTATTCCACATTTGTGCACTGCATAGATTGCAAATAAATCAGCCGTTTGGAACTGCTTTGGGACCACTGAGGATGAAAATGTAATATTAAATTCTCATATTAATCTGTTTTTTAATTGAAGTGAAAAATATTAATGATAGTTATCACCCTGTTCCATTAATAGAAAACCAGCCATTTAAATAAATATCTAGTTTTCCGTATGGTGTCTACATGGGCAAGACTTAAAAATGTTCTTACGTTTTTAAAGATTCAACATGTTTTGAGAGCGACTTTCTAGCCTTAAAACAGGCAGTACCCCTGGAATCCTGAATCTTTCAAACTGGTAGGATGTTTAAGTGAACAAATACAGATATTTTGTAATTACCACAAGAACCCCTTTAAAATATGCAATAATATTCAAGTAAACCAGCTTCTTTCCATTTACAACACACACTGGAGAGCTATCGGTATCTCCCACTATCTCTCCGAGGAGAAATCCAGCCTCTTTTGGATACTTGAATGATGTTTAATTTTTTCCTTCAATAAAATGAAAGGCTCAAAGTCACTTGAAAGGCAGACTGTTGGTCTACTCTCCTAATATATTGTTAATTTTCCCACATGCCAAAAAGGAGAGAGAAATAGAGAAGGTCTGGTCCTTGTTAGTGAAATCAATTTGTTTAAGTTTAAGAATATTATGTACTTCATAAAAATACCTCTTGTTTAAATGTGAACTAATACCTTGTACAAAAGTGCTGCTGGTGCTTGAAAAGAGATAAGGAGAATATTGAAAACAGCTATGAAAACTATCAAGTTTATTTAAAGTTAGAGAGTCCTGAATCAGAAAAGCAGAGTTCATTCTCCTTCACTCATCAAGAAAGGTCTCTTTTCCCATCTAACTTAAGAATGCTAGCGGCCAGTAGGAGACAAAACTCGCAGCTCTCTACAATTACAAAGGATGCACACAAATCACAGCTCTCTAAATTTTCAGAAACAGGCTGGTAGTTCACAAATGGGAGAGAAAACCAGTTGCCCATGCCATCCCAGAGGTTCTCAGAAATGAATGTTGTCCTTAAACCATTTGCCCTCTCCGTTAACCTGCTCAGTTTTGACCTCATAAAACTGGGAGCAGCTGAATCAAAGTTCGTCTTTTAGCTGATGAACACCGTTACTTGTGAGATAGTTAAATGGAGTGTAAAACATCATTTCTCTGCCCTTTCTGGTTTTGGTCTGACTTGTTCAGCAAATGCATGCTGTATCCCAAGCGCTGGCCGGAGCAACTCAAGCCCACCTCTCATTTTAAGCTAGCCTTGCAAACGCTTCACGGTGCAGGCAATATATCCACTTGCCTGTCAAAAACATTACTCCCCACAGGTGAGTGAGCGAGGAACATTTTGCTTGGCTCTTTTGCTTGATCAGCATCATGAAAAATTGAGTTCAGACCAAAAAAATGTGAGGAGCATGTCGGAAGCGTAGCGGCTTGTCTGGAATCCCTGGCTTTTTCTCATTGCAGGAGGTTTCACTGTGATTTATCCTCTGACATAACTGAAACTTCACAGCAAGTTTATATTGTATGGCCCTGCCATATATTTATCTTTTGTTAAAAAAAGAATGAAGTACAAAGCTGCAGAGGGAGATGCTGCTATATTGGGGGGTGGTGCTGTGCGCTCCATCTGATTGCAGCCGGGGGGAGCAGTTTTTTGATATTCTGGATGAACCATTTGCTCAGCTGATTAATCAAAATGAAATCCCAAACATATTTGCTACGTACCTTTCTTTCAGAACCTTTGGTCCTATGTACTGCCGTTAATAATCCAATTCACCTCTCTGCTTGTAAGTCAACAGCTAAGGTTCAATCTGTGAATTAAAGATGTGAGTGATCTTACTTATACCCCAGATGTACTGGCAGGGGCGGTACCTCAAAAGGAGTGATTTTTCAGCCCCCTGCCTCTCAAACATCAACAATGGAACTTTTGACTTCATCTTGTAGGTTCTGAAGTCTGTTGTACAGACGTGTACTACGTTCAGACATCTACTTTGCATAGATGCGTTCTAGAAGACGTAGTGCAGCACTGCTCTGAAAGAGGAAATAGCTGAAACAATGCCCCTTTTCTTTTGTCCATGGAAAATGTAACTAGGTGCTCCATTGGTCAGCTGCATTTCAGAAAGAAAAACAACAACAGTGGTCTTGATGGCTTCTTCTATTTAGAAGATGTTTTGCCTTTACCATTGGCAGCTAATAACAGCTGAAAGGAAAGGAATAAGAGGACTCCTGTCCTCTGGTTTATTAATAATCCACTTGAGCAGAATCATTTGCATAGAGATCTCAAGTAGCTTTACTGACTAATTAGTGAATTAAAGTTTACATCATCCCTGTGAGGCAGGTCAGTATCATAATCTCCCTTTTACAGCAGGGGAAACTGAGGCACAAAGCAGCGCTGTGACTTGTCCCAGGTCTCACTGTGTGTAGGGAACAGTTGTGAACGGAACCCAGGCATATGATGCCTAATCCTTTGTTCTAGCCTCTTGACAGCCCTCTATCTTATTGTACATTAAATCCAACAGGGCTGGGGCAACAGGAGTCCTGAATGCACCTTAATTCTGGGTTCTTCAAAAACTTTGGGGCTCCTCTGGGCAGACTTTCCTTGCTGCTTGTCTCCTCACAATCTCCACAGACAGACTCTTGCTTTCCTTCCACTCTTGAGTTCTCATTCTTCCTTCCAAGTGATGGAACCCATTCCAGCAACTCTCATCTGCCTGAGTCATGCCATATCCTGGTGGTAACAAACACTGAACTGCTTTCCCCCCACTTCTTCTTAATAGGGTAATAATTCTTAATTGTTTGTGTTAAGAATATAAGGGTAATGCTCTAGTCCAGGGGTCAGCAGCCTTTCAGAAGTGCTGTGCCGAATCTTCATTTATTCACTCTAATTTAAGGTTTTGCATGCCAGTAAGACATGTTAACATTTTTAGAAAGTCTCTTTCTATAAGTCTATAATATATAACTAAACTATTCTTGTATGTAAAGTAAATAAGGTTTTAAAAATGTTTACGAAGCTTCATTTACAATTAAATTAAAATGCAGAGCCCCCTGGAACAGTAGCCAGGACCCAGGCAGTGTGAGTGCCAATGAAAATCAGCTCGTGTGCCGCCTTTGGCATGCGTGCCATAGGCTGCCTACCCCGGTCCGGGGGACTCTGCATTTTAATTTAATTTTAAATGAAGCTTCTTAAACATTTTTAAAACCTTATTTACTTTACATACAAGAATAGTTTAGTTATATATTATAGACTTGTAGAAAGAGACCTTCTAAAAATGTTAAAATGTACTATTGGCACGCGAAACCTTAAATTAGAGTGAATAAATGAAAACTCACCACACTACTTCTGAAAGGTTGCCGACCCCTGACTAGCCCTTAATGAACCCTGTCCTCAGTATTTTGTGTGAAGAACTTCCATTGACTTCATTGTGCGGTCTGCATCTGTCATGATAGCAGGAGAGCCCAAAGAATTACCAACATCTTACCTAGTTTCCTGCATGCAGACTGCTCTGTTTTTTCACCCCTCAAAAAGGTAAATCAGTCACGTTCAGCAGCACACGCATTGCAAGAGTGTGTAATTTGTTGCTAAACCCAATGACTGCAACTACACATGTACAAAATCAAAGTACTCCACGTCTCCCAAAGGGGGAAACAAGGAAGCAGAGCAATGTTAGCTACCGAACCAGATAGACCTTCAAACATGCTAAAAAGAACTAGTGAATAATTGTTCAAGAGTGGCGTGGGAGGAGTGTAGTGACTCAGCAAACATAGTGTCAGAAAGGATTTCAGTGCTTTTGGTGAGAGAGATATATGGTACCCTCTAAGGTGTGGTGAGATGAAATGTGTCTCTTGCCAGCATAATGGTCAATAACTTGAAATAAGGCTTTTAAAGATTCCGGTAGGTTATGAAAGGGTTTTGCAACAAACCACTTCTTCCTTCTGCAGTAAGCTGCCAATACAGAGAGCCCAGGAGGAATATAAATAAATAAGAACAGGCACCACTACGTTTATGATTCACTACAATTGAGTTTCAGTTTGGAAACATACCCAGGTAAAATGTTTACATTATATTTTTAAAGAGGAACCACATCATATGTCCTTTTCTATTTCCTTTTTTTTTCTTTTTTGCCCCTTGGCTTGACTTTTCTGATTTGAATCAAATCAGCATATGGCCAGCACATAACCCTGCCAAAACCAGCTGGTGGCTTCTCATAATTACCGGAGACCTCTGATGGCCTAAACAGTGATTACGCTTGGAATTTCCCTTAGGGAATTAAATCATATATTTACCAAGTAGCTCCTTACCGTGCGGAGTTTCGTTATTTACAAGAAAATGGAAATTAACCCGAGGAGGACAAAGGTATGATTTTGATCAATTAGGTCACTAAGAGCAAAATCTCCATTTGCTCTAAAACTTTTAACGGTTGACAGAATAAGACAACCCCATCTCCATCTCCCCCCGTCATCCTCCCGATAAGCTTCACATTCTACCTCTGTATCCTTCCCTATAGCCTGGTCTACACTAGGCGTTTAAACCGGTTTTAGGAGCGTAAAACCGATTTAACGCCACAACCGTCCACACTAGGAGGCACCTTATATCGATTTTAATGGCTCTTTAAACCGGTTTCTGTACTCCTCCCTAACGAGAGGAGTAACGCTAGTATCGGTATTAACATATCGGATTAGGGTTAGTGTGGACGCTGATCGACGGCATTGGCCTCCGGGAGCTATCCCACAGTGCACCAGTGACCGCTCTGGACCGCAATCTGAACTCGGATGCAGTGGTCAGGTAGACAGGAAAAGCCCCGCAAACTTTTGAATATTTCCTGTTTGCCCAGCGTGGAGCTCCGATCAGCACGGGTGGCGATGCAGTCCGAAATCAAAATAAAAAAAGAGCTCCAGCATGGATGATGCGGACGTGATCACTGTAAGGGCAGGCAAATCTGTTCTATCAGTGCTCCGTTACAGAAGACGAAATTCAAAATCATTTTTTAAATATCTCCAGACAGACGCCATAGCAGGGACTCAGCGCACTGCTGCGTGGCAAGCGTAACGGAAAGCCAAAGAATCAAATGGATGCTCATGGACTGGAGGACTCAAGCTATCCCACAGTTCCTGCAGTCTCTGAAAAGCATTTGCATTCTTGGCTGAGCTCCAAATGCTTCTAGGGTCAAAAACAGTGTCCGCGGTGGGTCAGGGCATAGCTAGGCAATTTACGCACCCCCCCCCCACCCCCAGAAGTGAAAGGGAAAACAATCCTGTCTTGACTCTTTTACATGTCACCCTATCTTTACTGAATGCTGCAGATAGATGCGATGGTGCAGCACTCAACACCAACATCCTTGCTCCCCCCCTGCCATGGGTGGCTGATGGTACAATAAGACTGATACCCATTGTCATCATCAGCCTATTGGCACATGGGGCAGTGCAAAAGGCCTGGTAACCATGCGTACTAGCATCGGTCAGGTCGATCAAGGGCGCCTGGCCTAATTTTCCTGGTAGATGGTACAATATGGCTGATAACCATCATCATCATAGCAACAGGGGGCTGAGCTTCATCAGCCCCCACCCTTCATGTGTAAAGAAAAGATTCAATTGCCCCTGGACTAGCAGCAGGATGCTGGGCTCCTCTCCTCCACACTCCTTAATGTCCTATGTGGACTATCATAGCAACTGGAGGCTGCCTTCCACTCATTTCTCACTAACAAGTATTCCTGCATTCTTTATTACTTCATCACACAAGTGGGGGGACAATGCTATGGTAGCCCAGGAAGGCTGGGGAAGAATGGAATGAACAGGTGGGGTTGTTGCAGGAGCACCCCCTGTGAATAGCATACAGCTCATAATCTATGCAGGATCTGACACAGAGCAGCTGTGCTCTCTGGTTCTCTGATACAGTGGTTCTCTAGTACACTTGCCCATATTCTAGGCAGGACTGATTCTATTTTTAGATACCAAAAAGGAGGGATTGACTCAGGGAGTCATTCCCAATTTTGGCTTTTGCGCCCCTGGCTAAGAGCAGCCAGGGGCACTTATGACAGCAGCAAATGGAACAGTGCAAAAGGACTGGTAGCCATACCCATCTTATTACCAATTTATGGTATGGTAGATGGTACAATATGGCTGATAACCATCTCTGCTATCATGCAAAAGCAAAAGCATGCAGCTGTGTGCCACTGCTGAATCGCCTCTGTGAGCGGCATCTAGTACACATACGGTGACAGTCACAAAAGGCTGTGAAACAGGCTCCATGATTGCCATGCTATGGCATCTTCCAGGGCAATCCAGGGAAAAAAAGGCATGAAATGCTTGTCTGCCGTTGCTTTCCCAGCGGAAGGAGTGACTGACGACATTTACCCAGAACCACCCGCGACAATGATTTTTGCCGCATCAGGCACTGGGATCTCAACCCGGAAATTCAAAGGGGGGGGGGGAGGCTGCGGGAACTATGGGATAGCTACGGAATAGCTACCCACAGTGCAATGCTCCAGAAATCGACGCTAGCCTCGGACCGTGGACGCACACCACCGATTTAATGTGTTTAGTGTGGCCGCGCACACTCGATTTTATACAATCTGTTTTGTTAAACCGGTTTATGTAAATTCGGAATAATCCCGTAGTGTAGACGTACCCTAGGTAATCCCCAAGGAGATAACCTAGATTCCTGGGGCTCTGTCTGCTGGCAGCTCAGGGAGAGGCACACTGTCCCTGGTAGGGAGGGGTATAGACACCTGCCTCAGGTACCACAGTGAAGAATGGTAAATGCTGGGTTAGCTAGATTAGATACAGTAGATGCACAGTACATGAGACAGGGAGCTAGCTGGCTAGCTAGATACTATGTCTATATGCCATAGACAAATACTATTGATGTGATTTTCAAACGGTGGTCGGTTGCCCACTGGTGGTCCTTGGCAAACTGTCTGGTGACCTGGAGCTGACTCTCTACTTGTTTCTGGCTGTTACACTGCATTAACATTTTGGCTAAAAGTACATAAAGCATGTTCCCAATACTACTCATCCAAGAAATGTAAACAATTGCAGTAGTTGCCACAAGGATGGGATAGGATAGTGAACCAGAGGAGAGATGTCCATGACACCAGTCTCTCTGTTATTATTAAGATGTGGTCTGCTCTCATGAGAAAGAGCAAGAACCTCTCATGGAGCTAGATAAGTAGTGACTGTGCCTTAATACAGTAGCTAGATAGTGTAGGTACACAGATGCTGTAGATATATATTTGTTTATTTCAGTTTCTACTACTCTACACCAAGAGAGCATCCATCCAAGATTCTGGGCATCCTTGACAATTTTTTCTTAAAAACACGCTTCAGAAACAGACTCCCTCAACTATCCCCACATTATACCCTAGCAACAATATAAATGTAACAAAAAATGAATAACCTCTCCAAACAGAATTTTCATCTGTAATAAATGAAAGGGATGGGGTGGGCTCCTTTTTATGAACACCCAACCAGCCAGTTAACTGTAAAGTCCCCTTTGGTGGCTGTTCTCTGGTTGCTTTATCTGTAAAGGGTTAACAATGTTCCCCAGGTAAAGGAAAAGGTATGGGCACCTGACCAAAAGAGCCAATGGGAGGCTAGAACTTTGTAAAATGGGGGAAAAGAACCTTCCCCTTTGTCTGTTGTTCTCCAGAGAAGGAGACAGGGAGCAGCAATGCTCTAAGCAGGAATGCTGTGTAAGGCTTGAACCAGGTATGAAAATTCATCTTCCATACCTAGACTAAATCATTGGAGAGGAAATATTTAAATAGATGCGATCAGGTTTATTTCTTTGTTTTGGCTTGTGGATCTCCTCTGTGCTAACCCTAGATGCTTTTGTTTGCTTGTAACCTTTAAGCTGAACCCCCAAGAAAGCTATTTTGGGTGCTTAATTTTTGGAATTGCTCTTTTAAAAACTAGCAAAAGCCTAAGTTCCTGATGTATTTTCTTCCTTTTTGTTTTTAATAACATTTACCTTTTTTAAGAACAGAATTGGATTTTTGGTGTCCTAAGAGGTTTGTGCATATGTTGTTTAATTAGCTGGTGGCAACAGCTAATTTCCTTTGTTTTCTTTCTCAGCTCTTCCCCGGAGGGGGGGCGAAAGGGCTTCAGGGTACCCCACAAGGGTTTTTTTGCATTTGGGTGGTGGCAGCGTTTACCAAGCCAAGGTCAGAGAAAAGCTGTAACCTTGGGAGTTTAGTACAAGCCTAGAGTAGCAAGTATTAATTTTTAAAATCCTTGCGGGCCCCCACCTTCTGTACTCAAAGTCAGGCCCGGCTCCAGCTTTTTTGCTGCCCCAAGCAGCGAAGAAAAAAAAGAAAAAAAAAAGAAAAGAAAAACCTGATTGTCCTGCTGCCGAAGCGCCGCCGAAGAAGAAGAAAGGGAGTGAAGGACCCACCACCGAAGACCCGGACATGCCGCCCCATTCACAGATGGAGTGCCGCCCCTTTCTATTGGCCACCCCAGGCACCTGCTTCCTTCGCTGGTGCCTGTAGCCAGCCCTGCTTGAAGTGCTAGAGTGGGGATCCAGACTTGACACCATCAGAATCCCTGCTTCTGCTGCTACCCAGTTTCAGCGATCACCCATCTCCTTATGAGCCCAGGAACATTGCTGGGGATTGCAGGGTGCCATGAAAGTGAACATACTTGGGCACTTACAAACAGGCTACCTCTGAGATAGAATGGGAGATGGTTAAGTGGACTACAAGAGGTGGCACAAGAAGCCAGTGCCTGGAACCAGAGAATTGGAAAGAGCAGTTCTCTTATTCCTGACCAGTTTTTATGGATCTCTCTCTAGTGTGTCCAGAGCTGACAAAAAGCTGCTGAGCCTCATTACCAAGGGCTGGTGACCTCAGGTTTACTATAAAGGGGGATTAGAAAGGGAGTGTGGCTGGTCAGGAAGCAGGAGAAAAGAGAGTGGCAGTCTGGTTCAAGGCATTGGCCATGCTAGTGCACGCGAGCTTCATGTTAGCTACGTTCGGTGTCTGTTTGGCTGAAATGAACACAGATGTTTTCTACCGTTCTCATTTTAAAGTTCCGTTCTGTAAATTTATCTGGTGAATTTGCACAATATTGTTTTTAATTGCACATTATTTTGTGCACTGTTTTTGGTACACAATACATTTTTATACGTTATTTGATTACTTCCTAACATATCCCATGGAGTGCCTAGCGCCACTCAAAGCATGCCTTACTTGTAATGGAACAGGACCTAAACCACAGTGTCATATGGATAAATGGACAGTAAACACTGCATGATTCAGAGGTTCATTAAAAGATGGTGTGATATTTATAAACATACACCAAGTACTACACAATTCCTAATGACCCCCAAAACTTTGGGGCCAGGTACCGCACTGTCCAGCACAGCACATTACTGTGGCTGACTGTTAAAGTGCTCTTTCACCACCTGCCTTAGCGGCACAGTTTTGCATTGAGCTCGTCTAATGGCCCTTGTGTTTGGCTGTTCAAAGTCAGCAGACAGCTATTCCATCGCCATCTTGGTGGCAACTCTCCATCCTAGTGGCAACTTTGCCTTGCAGATGTAATGCAGGACACAACAGGCAGCTATAACCACTGGGATATTTTTCTCCTTAAAAACTAATTAAGTGAGTAAACACCGCCAGTGTCCCTTCAATCTACCCAAAGCCCATTCGACTGTCATTCTGCATCTGCTGAGCCAGTAGTTGAAGCTTTCCTTGGAGCTGTCAAGGTTGCCAGTGTACAGTTTCATAAGCCAGGTGAGCAAGGGGTAGGCTGGGTCCCCCAGGTTCACTATTGGCATTTCAGCATCACCAATGATAATTCACTGGTTAGGAAAGAATGTCCTTGCTTGCAGCTTCTTGAGCAGTCCTGTTTTCTTAGGGTATGTCTACACTATAAGAGTAGTTCGATTCAACTTAATTCGAATTTGTGGAATCGACCTTACGAAGTCGAATTTGTGTATCCACACTAAGGACACTAATTCGACTTTGTGATTCCACACTAACGGGGCCAGCGTCGACTTTGGAAGCGGTGCACTGTGGGAAGCTATCCCACAGTTCCCGCACTCCCCGCTGCCCATTGGAATTCTGGGATTTCCCCCCAATGCATGCTGGGGGGGAAACTGTGTCGAGGGTGGTCTTGGGTAACTGTCAGCATTCAACCGTCACTCCCGCCGGCGGGAAATCAGTTCGCGCACTTTTCCTGTTAGTGACAGCGCGGACGCCACAGCACTCCACGGCGATCATGGAGCCCGCTGCGATCATCGCTGCACTTATGGCCGTTGTCAACTCCTCACACCTTATCGTCCACCTCTTCAACAGTCAGATGCTGAGAAATTGGTCGAGGAGACTCTGGCAGCGCGGTCAGGACATGAAGTCTCAGAGTGGCACAGACCTGTCAGAAAGCATGGTATGCCACGCCATGGAGATCATGGTGGCAATGGGTCATGTTCATGCTATGGGACGGCGATTCTGGGCCCGGGAAACAAGCACAGACTGGTGGGACCGCATAGTGCTGCAGGTCTGGGATGAATCACAGTGGCTGCGAAACTTCAGGATGCGTAAGGGCACTTTCCTTGAACTGTGTGACTTGCTGGCCCCTGCCCTGAAGCGCCAGGACACCCGGATGCGTGCAGCCCTGAGTGTGCAGAAGCGAGTGGCCATAGCCCTCTGGAAACTTGCCACGCCAGACAGCTACCGGTCAGTAGCGAACCACTTTGGCGTGGGCAAATCTACCATGGGGGTTGCTGTGATGCAAGTAGCCAACGCAATCGTTGAGCTCCTGCTCTCAAAGGTAGTGACCCTGGGAAACGTCCAGGTCATCATAGATGGCTTCGCCGCGATGGGATTCCCAAACTGTGGTGGGGCTATAGATGGGACTCACATCCCTATCCTGGGACCGGCCCACCAGGCCAGCCAGTATATTAACCGAAAGGGCTACTTTTCAATGGTGCTGCAAGCAGTGGTGGACCATAGGGGACGTTTTACTAACATCAGCGTCAGGTGGCCGGGCAAGGTTCATGACGTGCGTGTTTTCAGGAACTCTGGTCTCTTTAGACGCCTGCAGGAAGGTAGTTTCTTCCCGGACCACAAAATAAGTGTTGGGGATGTGGAGATGCCTATAGTGATCCTCGGGGACCCAGCCTACCCGCTAATGCCCTGGCTCATGAAGCCCTATACAGGTGCCTTGGACAGTGACAAGGAGCTCTTCAACTACCGGCTGAGCAAGTGCAGAATGGTGGTGGAGTGTGCTTTCGGACGTCTCAAGGGGAGATGGCGAAGCTTACTGATGCGCTCGGATCTCAGCGAAAGCAATATCCCCATTGTTATTGCTGCTTGCTGTGTGCTCCACAATCTCTGTGAGAGCAAGGGGGAGACCTTTATGGCGGGATGGGAGGTTGAGGCAAATCGCCTGGCTGCTGATTACGCTCAGCCAGACACCCGTGCAATTAGAAGAGCCCAGCGGGAAGCGCTGTGCATCCGGGAGGCTTTGAAAGCTAGGTTCCTCAGGGAGCGGGGTAACCTGTGACTGTTCAGTTTCTTTACAGAGAAGCTGAACCTGCCCCTGCTTCAGTTACTGTTGACTTTCTTCTTCTACCACGTTTCCCCCCTTCCAACACACGTTTAAAAATAAAGTTAATGGAATATTTTTAATTAGCAACGTTTTCTTTACTAATGAATTCGCGTTAAAGGGTTGAAACAGGGACGCAGACTGTGGTGGGTAGGGTGTGCTGTGATATGCAGACTGCTTCTACACTCGAGGAATGACAGGCTCCTGCCCCTAGAGCGGTCTGCACTGCCTGACTGGTTGTTTCAACGGAGACTGCCATCCCTCCTTTTCGGGACTCTGTGTGTGGGGGCTATGTGGCCTTGTGGTGGGGGAGGACTGGGGGCAGGACGTTTACAGGTGGGTGTGAAGGAAGGGGTGAGGGGTGCAGGCTCTGGGCTGGGGGTGGGGGCGTAGGAAGGGGTGACGGGTGTGTGGGAAGGGGGAGGAGGTGTACGGGGATGAGGGCTCTGGCTGGGGCTGAGGGTTTGGGGCATTGGAGAGGCTCAGGGCTATGGTGGAAGGTCAGGGTAAGGGCAGCCTGCCTTGCCATTTTTGTATGGCAGGCGCTAGGACCCTGGGGCACCAGACAGCATTTCTGCGGGGAGCCGCTCTACTGTCAGGCAGGTACGGAGCGCGGCGGGGCGGGGGGGAGACCCATGGGGGCCAGGGCCCGATCCAGGCAGGAGTGGGGGAGAGACCCAGCTCCAAATATAGCTGGAGCAGGGCACCTGCCGCCTATGCACAGAACATGAAAAACACCTCCCAGACTGACCAGGGTGCCTAGTGACTGCACTATGTGTGTGTGACCTGCTGTAGATCCTGCCCCCGTGTATGTATCCAGGTAATGGTGACCGTCCTATGCAATTACCAAACCCCTCCCCCCCCTTCACACAAAGTCTTCTGTAAAGAAACATGACAGAAACAGTAATGAACAGCAAACTATTTTTAATAATCAACTACACAGTGAGGGAACGAAACTGGGATTTGGGCTTGGGTGATCCAGGAAGGGAAGGACTTCTCAAAATTTAGCGAATGAGAGCTTTTTGGTACTTGAGCACTCTGCTGGGGTGGAGTGACAGTTTTCACGGCCCCTGGCGCACCTCCTTCTTGTTATTTTGGGTGAGGGGGGTATGGGACTTTGTGGCGGGGGAGGGCGGTTGCAGATACACTGCAGGGGGGCTCTGTCCTCCTGCCTGCGGTCCTGCAGAACATCCACAAGGCGCCTGAGCATGTCCGTTTGCTCCCTCATTAGTCCAAGCAGCGTTTGAGTCGCCTGCTGGTCCTCCCGTTCGCTGTGTGAGCGCTGCTGCTGGGAGAGGTTCTCCCTCCACTGGCTCTGCTGGGCCGCCTTGGCTCGGGAGCAGCCCATAAGTTCTGCAAACATCTCGTCCCGTGTCTTTTTCTTGCGCCGCCTAATCTGCGCCAGCCTCTCTGAGGAGCATGCTGGAGCAGGTCGGGATACAGGTGCAGCTGTGTGATGGGGAAAAAGGGATTGACTTCCTTATAAAGATACATTTCCGCAAAGAGGAAACATAGTCTAGTCAGTCTCTGTGAACAAGACCATGCACAGCACTCACTCAGGGAAAGTTCGAATTTTCGGAATTCGCTTTCATTGCCTGGGGGATTGCACTGCAGACCAGACAAGCGGGGCGGGACAGCAGAATCCGTGGAGCAGCCAGGCATGGTAAGCCAAAAACTTTTGGCTGCTTAAAAGTCAATGTATACCACTGTCCTCTTGCTACAGGCAATCCTGAAAGCATAAACTCTGCCCCTGTTGCACCCCATCGCGTCTGTTCCCTGTGAAAGATCCCTGTATAATGCCACTCTGCAGCCTCCACCACGTGGCTGTAAAGTGATGCTCATTGTTATGCAAAGGAACAGTGAAGCACTCCCAATACTAATAGTACACAAATTACTGTAATTAAATGCAGGAGTCTCCTAGCGAGATCACCCTGAGGAGGGTCACTGAGGCAGATAGAGAGCGCATGCTGCGTGAAAGCCAGCACAAACCAGGGGCCTATGCGGCCATGCTCGTGGAGGCAATGCTCCCGGAGTACCTGATGATAGCCTGGCACGGAAAAGTGTGCTACCACGGAGCACCCAATAAGGCAGCTCTCCCCAGGAACCTCATGCAGAGGCTTTTCGATTACCTGCAGGAGAGCTTCTCGGAAATCTCCCAAGAGGATTTCTGTTCCATCCCCATATATATTGACCTTCTTTTCGCATAGTTAATATTCCTGTTCTGTTAGAAAAAATGTTTGCATGTTTAAAGCACTTACCGACTGATCCTTCCCCTGATTCAGGGTCCGGGGTAACGGCTGAGGAGGGTTGGTAGGGGATCTCAGTGAGGGTGATGAAGAGATCCTGGCTGTCGGGGAAATCAGCGTTGTAAGCGCTGTCGACTGCCTCATCCTCCTCATCTTCCCCGTCCGCGAACATCTCCGAGGAACAGTCCGTCGACAGTATCCCATCCTCAGAGTCCACACACACTGGTGGGGCAGTGGTGGCAGACCCACTGAGAATGGCATGCAGTGCCTCATAGAACCGGCATGTCTGGGGCTGGGCTCCGGAGCGTCCGTTTGCTGCTCTGATTTTTTGGTAGCCTTGTCTCAGCTCCTTGACTTTCACGCGGCACTGCGTTGTATCCCGGCTGTATCCTCTGAGTGCCATGGCTTTGGAGACCTTCTCGTAGGTCTTTACATTCCGTTTGTTGGAGCGCAGCTCCAAAAGCACAGACTCATCGCCCCACACAGCAATGAGATCCAAGACTTCCTGGTCAGTCCATGCTGGGGCCCTCTTTCTAGTCTGAGATTGCATGGACACCTCTGCTGGAGAGCTCTGCATCGCTGCCAGTGCTGCTGAGTTCGCCACGACGTCCACACAGGAAATGAGATTCAAACTGGCCAGACAGGAAAAGGAATTCAAATTTCCACGGGGCTTTTCCTGTGTGGCTGGTCAGAGCATCCAAGCTCGGACTGCTGTCAAGAGCATCAACAGAGTGGTGCACTGTGGGATAGCTCCCGGAGCTACTAAGGTCGATTTGCATCCACACCTAGCCTAATTCGACATGGCCATGTCGAATTTAGTGCTACTCCCCTCGTCGGGGAGGAGTACAGAATTCGAACTAAAGAGCCCTCTATGTCGAATTAAATGGCTTCTTGGTGTGGACGGGTGCACGGTTAATTCGAATTAATGCTGCTAAATTTGAATTAAAGTCCTAGTGTGGACCAGGCCTTAAAGATGCAAGCATTATGCACCTTCTCTAACCAGTCCACACTGATATCAGTGAAGCATCTCCAGTAATCCACCAATGCTTGCATAGCCATAGAAAAGTCGCCCTTTCAGTTGCTGTACTCTGTGGCAAGGCAGGCTGGGGCCAAAATAGGAATGTGCTTGTCATCTGTTGTCCCCCAGCAGTTCAGGATCCCCATAGCTGCAAATCCACCCATGATGTCTTGCACATTGCTTAGGGTACGTCTTCACTACCTGCCGGATCGGTGGGTAGCAATCGATTTCTCGGAGTTCGATATATTGCATCTCATCTAGACGCGATATATCGAACCCTGAACGCACTCACGTCGACTCCGGAACTCCACCGGAGCGAGTGGGGGTAGCGGAGTCGATGGGGGAGCCGCAGACGTCGATCCCGCGCCGTGAGGACGGGTAAGTAATTCGAGCTAAGGTACTTCGACTTCAGCTACGCTATTCACGTAGCTGAAGATGCGTACCTTAGATTGACACCCCCCCCCCAGTGTAGACCAGACCTTAGAGTCACAGTCCAGTGTAGCAGGATATGATTAATGGCCCTACACACTTGCATGACGTTGGCTCCCACTTTGGGTTTTCCAAGTCCAAAGTGATTTCCACTAACTGGTAGCTATCCAGTGTTGCAAGCTTCCAGAGTGTGATTGCCACTTGCTTCTCAACTGTTGATGTAGCTCTCAGTCTGGTGTTCCTGTACCTGAAGTGCTGAGACAAGCACGGCACGCAGATCCAGGAATCAACAGCCACTGCTTTTCGTCCCAAACCTCCATTACAGTGTGATCCCACCAGTCAGTGCTCATTTCTTGGGCCTGGAAGCAGCACTCCATTGTCTGCATTGCTCCGTGAACGCCATCCTGGTTGAAAAACACCGTGGGAAGGACTTTGGGGTGAATAGTACTTTATTAGACAAGAGGGCATCTTCTTTGCTGGGATTAGGCTCAAGAATGCATGTTATGATTTTATTTTATATATAACTCTTTGTTTCCAATATTTCTGTTTGCTAGCATTTGACTCTCTGTTCTTTGTTAAATAAACTTATCCTTGCTTTCTCTATAAACAACACTAAGTGCCATGTGTTAAGCAGAGTTATGTTCTACTTCTTTGGGAACAGAGGATCTGCTGATTTTCAGTGTCCAGTGGATAAGAGTGTGGATACCACAGGCAGATGCTTAGGAAACTTCAGCTTTCTGTGTTTGTTACCTAATATCCAGAGGTGAAAGTAAGCCGGTCCGGTCCGGTCCAGCGTACCAGCAAGAGCCAGTACGTCATGCTGGACCGCACCGGCTTCCGTGGCCGGGATTAAAAGGGCTCTGGGCTCCCAGCAGCGGCGGGGAGCTCCGAGCCCTTTAAATCCTGCCCGCAGCTCTGGCGGCAGGGCTGGGGCCGGGATTTAAAGGGCTCGGAGCTCCCCGCCGCTGCGGAGAGCCCAGAGCCCCTTAAATCCCAGCTGGAGCTGGGGTGGGGATTTATAGGGCCCGGAACTCTGCAGCGGCCAGAGCCCCAGGCCCTTTAATTTGCCCATGAGCCCCGGGGGCTCCCAGCCACCTCTGCAGTGATTTAAAGGCCCTGGGGCTCCCTGCCACAGCCGGTGCCTCAGGGTCTTTAAATCTTGAGAGGCCCCGCATCTTCTGGTTGAGGCCACGCCTTTTCCGGATGAGGCCATGCCCCCCTCAGGACTCCGGCAGTACTGGTAAGTCCTATAAGTTACTTTCACCCCTGCTAATATCACTGTTCAAAATCCTACTCAGCAAAGCATGTACACAACATCATAGGTCTGGATGGTGCTTTACATCCAGACAAGCAAGAAGACAGATGCGTGCCCTGTACTGTCTGTATTTCAAATCAACGGTATATAAAGATGTTGGGGAGGGATGGGTGGAACACAAGATACTTTAAAATTTGTTCTGAATTGCCTTTTATTGCAGGTCTTTCATTGTTGTTGGTTTTATAACCCTTGCCTTCTTGCCATTTGAGGTTTCTTGTGGATTAAAATTCATCCCTGTTAGCACAAGGTGTATGTCCCACTTAAGCCCTCAAATTGATGCATAAATGGCAAATAATTGGTGCATAGACCTCACGTTAGACTGGCACTGTGCACTCCAGGAGTTTCACCTATTCTGAACATAAATAGATTGGGATAAAACTTCCTGCATGGATACATCTCTTCAAACAAGGAAATAGCCTATTGCTGGAGATCTAACATTCCTGACTGCTCAGAATCTACAGCAAGAACAAAAATTATATGGGAGCTCTATACAGTGCATAGCGATCAACTACTTGCATGTCCTAGGGACATAATGCAGTGTACTAGTTCCTCTGTGTTCTTTGTTGATTTATTATTTTATTAACAGAACCATTATTTGGTAACAGAAATCTTACAGAACTTGTTTTACAACTTAAATATAGGTAAACTTAGTATTATACACAAATATACAATTATAAATTGGTCTATGGAAGTCCCTCAAGCTGTATTGATGAGACATGCTACCAGTCACTTTCTTCAACTTTGTGGTGTTGATCACATATTGTGATTGATGTTTTTCTACTCTTCTTGTTCCTCTTCTAACTTGTCAGTTGGTAGCGCAGGTTAAAGTCTTTCATTATCTCATATTTAGGTTCAAACTTCTGTTTTTCTTACTGTTAGATGTGTAACCTGTTTATTAATTGTCCTATCAAAATTCTATGTGACATTAAGTTTGTCCTTTTTCCTACTGTTTGTTTTCCTTATTTTAATATCTGAAGTTTGAGTTTAATTTGGACTACTGTTTTTGAAGGGCCAAAATCCCAATAATATGTATGTAAGATCTTGACCACAGTCTCTGTTAAGAACCTTTCACACAGGCCCAAACTCTACGGCTCGGTCTGAGGCATGAGGCCTAGTTAACAATGGACAATACATGACTAAAGAAAGCTGGGATAAGCAGGAGATGACCTTGTTTGTTTCAACTATACATAAAATAAGCTGAGACAGCATAACTCCAGGTGGAGAGCAGTGATTGGGAGGCTTATTCGTACTTACAGGCACACAACTCACTGAGAGGGGCCTTAAAGTCTGCTCCCTGATTCAGGAAGAAGATAATGGTACATACTCCCCAAATGCCAACCAGAGTTCAGGGAGAGGCCTAACATGACAGCATGAGTTATGGCATCCTCCCTTTCACAGATGCATCCTCCCTCACAGATGCCAATCCTAGTTCACAGAAATGCAGTGGTAAACCCTAAACAATCGTTTTCGCTGTTCTTTTTGCTTTAATTTCTCCAGGAATGTGCCTGTTGGCAAACCTGTCTGGAAAGATAATTCTGGTAATTCTTGAAGCAACAAGTAGGTGAATGATTGGTTCTTTATGGCTTTTATAAGACAGAATTTTCTGGACAATTTACTAAAAATACCAACAGGTTCTCTGACAGCTGACACTTACGGAGTCTCCATCAGCTTTCCAAAATGGCTTAATTTTTTGACTTCTCCAACAAATATAGAGAAATCCTCCCATTTCATTACATTCTCTCTAGCATTTCCCAGTCTCTGTACCATAAATCCATTTAATTTTAAGCGGCGTTAGGTACCAGTGATAAAGAATTTTAATGGAATTTTTTAATCAATGTGAAAACAATGAGGAGTCCTTGTGGCACCTTAGAGACTAACACATTTATTTGGGCGTAAGCTTTCATGGGCTAGAACCCACTTCATCAGATGCATGGAGTGAAAAAAAGTAGGCAGGTATACAGCACATGAAAAGAAGGGAGTTGCCTTACCAAATAGCGGGGTCAGTGCTAACGAAGCCAATTCAATCCCTCCCTCTCACAGCTACCCCTCTGAAACCTTAGTTAATGTGCTTATTGAGGTGTAGAGACTGTTGCCTGTTATGTTCTTCCATTCCTCAGTTTTGGAGTCTATACTGTGATGGGGCAAGGCCAGATGGCTATAGGAAAGTAGTGAGAAACAGGTATGTTAGACCCAGGCTAAACAAATCCCTGTTACCATGGTAACCAAATGGCAGTTGCTCCAGGTTAATCAAGACACCTGGGGCCAATTAAGATCCTTCCAGAAAGCAGTGGATTGGAACACCTGAAGCCAGGGTGGGTGCAAGGATGTTTCATACCCTAGGCAAAACTTCCACCTTATGGCTCCTCCCGCCCCGCCCAGCCCTGGGCTGGAGTCCAGAGTAGAGAGTGGGCCTGGGCTCCCCGCTTTGCTCCCTGATTAATCACTGAGACTGGGAGACAACAGAGACTGTGCAAGGGAGGATACCTTCTCCTCACCTCCCTCACTGGCTTATGATGAAAATGGCTCAGTAGACTGTGACCCTTGTCTCTAGAGAGAGAAGGGCTATGTGGAGGGTCACACTGAACCTCTGAGGCTAGTGAAATCCACCAGGAAATGTGGGACCCACGGAGACAAGGACAGAGCTTTGTCACAATACCTACATCAACTTTCCATCTTTTCATGACTGTGGTTATTTAGTCTGTGAACAGTTCTTTCTGCATCTAGTGAAAAAAATAGATGGGTTTCATTGATAGAGTCTGCAAATAAGAGCGGTTCTAGTAGTCTGTGAATGTTGTCCATTAGCTGCCTGTTTTATACAAACCCTGTCTGGCCTCTGTAAATATATGTAGGTATTTTTTTCAGTCTGTTTGCAAGGACTGCAGCATAAATGTTTGCAGCTTGATTTAATAAGAAGATGGGCCTGTGAGAGGCTCAGTTGAAGGAGTCCTCACAGATTTTTAGGATAATTACACTTTCTGTGTCTCTCCAAGCATCAGGGAACTTTTTTTTCCTTCTTTTGATAATTCATTGAAGGGATTTGTTAGTTGTGCCCTAATACAGGGTGGATATCTGCCATGGTTAAAGAAAGGCAAATGGGATCTTTGTTGCATCAAGCTCCTCACTTCTGCCTAGGTGGGAGATGGAGTCTATTTCCACCTTGGCTTTTTATGTTATTTTGTAATGATATACTTATGGTGAGCATATGGTGAGGTGTTAATGGCTCTTGCCTGGCTTATGCTTGGAGAAGGAGTTGTTAGGTTAAGAAATGGTCTTTGTTTTCCTGTTTTTCCTCTTTGTGAAGGAGTCAGTGTCTTACTGATTGAAAGAACAGAGCCACAATCAAGCATGTTTTGTTTTTTTTCCCTCTCATTTCCACTTCCGCTCCTTCATTAGTGTTCAAATTTGTTAGCTGCTGCTGTGGTCTGTCCCGGAGTGCCTCTTTCCGTCCCTTGTGGTTTAGTATTTCTTAGGGATGGGCAAATAAACTGACCTAACAACCCTTCATGTACAATTCATATGGAACCTGGCATCATTTCTACATTTAGAATAAACTCAGATAACTTTTGATTTTAGGAAATTATCAGGTAGATAGCCCTGGGGATGGAAGCACAGTGTTTGCCCCTGAAAGAGGTAGCTCATGAGCACTGGTAGTCATCCAGGACCTGCACAGAGAGGTTAGACTGGGAGTCTCCTCTCAAGGCTCACTGAATTTTTGGCAACAGGTAGGAACAAATCCTATAGACCAGAAGCCTAGGGAAAGCTGAAGTGCTATCTGAATAAGCAAAAGTATCAGGTTCCTTTCCTGTCAGACAAGGACAACAGGGGAGACTAGGCACAGGCTGAGTGATATGAGGCACAGTGGCACAAAGCTGCCAGTGGGAGGGAAGGATGCCCAGAGGGGCCAAGTGGGAGTGGAGCAAAGAGAATTGAACTGTTCAGGATGTGAGGAGGAGGAGACAGGGCTGACCAGGGTCATAGTGTTGAGCTGTCAGAGGGGATATGACTTGAAGTCAGTTGGACAAGAAATGGTTTGGGAAAGGTGATGGGCCAGGGAGAAGTGCATTATTGAGTCTTAGCTTCCATTAATGTTCAGATCAGAGGTCAGTAGTGACAGCAGGAGTTGGAAAAGAGTGAGCTTTTCAGCTACAGGCAATTCACAGAAAGTTATTTTTTGCGAAAACACCAGCAACAGTTCAGCTTTTCAGTCAAAGCTCAATAAGCTGCCTAGAAATTTTTAGAGTCTTGCAAATTCATTGCAGCTGCTGCAAGACATTTTTTGACTTTAAGAGGGAGGTTAAGGCTTGTCTGCCATAGGATGCTTCAAGTTAATTAAAGGGCAGTTATTTCTGCCACAAAGACAAATGATTAATTTGTCAAAATAGGGTTCATAGCAAAATAACCCACAGTTTCATTAACTGGTCCTGCAAAACAGCTTGATTTGATTTTAGGAGGGAAATGGCTTCTATAATACTTTGCTGCAGCTTTGCCATTACAAGCTTAGCTGCTTGTACCAGTCATATATACACTGAGAAAACGTGAAAGCTGGTTGGAAATTTTCCGGTGGGATGTTTTTTGGTTGGAAAACGCTGATTTTTCAAAAGCAAAATGCTGTGTGGAAATGTGTTGATTTCAACAATTTCTTGAAGAAGAAAAAAGAACAGATGTTCCAATAAGGTTGAAACATTCCATTTAGAACTGTGCAGGATGGAACCTTTTGATTTTCTGTTTTAAAATGACTTTTGGTTTCAGTTTTTAAATTAAAATATTTCAAAAAATTGAAATCTGAATGAAACATTTTGATTTTTATTAAAATAAAACATTTAGAGCCACCTGCAATTAATATTTTTAGGACTCTTGTTTTGCAGGAAATTTTGAATTATTTTGTGTTTGCTCTGTTTTGGGATGGACAAACCTCTCAAAATTGTGACATTTCCTGCAAAATGGAAAACCTGGTTCTCACTTAGCTTTAGAAAATGCATCTTGTTGGAAAGCATGTTAATTAACATGATGAGAAACACAGTTTTGCCCTTAGTGTGTACAAGGACAATCATGTTTAAAGCTGTTATTTGCTGGTCATGGTTAATCCTAGGGTTGAACTGAATTTAAATGGGCCCACAGTGAGCACAGGCTGTTCAGATGTATCCTAATTTTTGTTTGCTGCTTTGACTGACATTACATAGAGAACAGGCCTCCATTGTGCTGTTAGCAATGGTAAGCATCTGCTTTATCAGTTGTTACCTTAGTTAGAATTCTGTAAGATGTAAGAGTAGTTCACATTACTCCTTCCAATGTACACTAGCTTGCTTTTGTCAACTTGCTAGGATGTAGTTAAATCATCTTTCTTTGCATGGTGCGGGAATAGCTTCATGAGCCAGGGTAAATAGTACATAGGCAGGTTCTCCTACGATCCCACTGAGAACAGACACACCATTAATGTCAATATCATTTGGTGGGAGCAGAGCTCCACTCTTTTTCCTCTGGAGTTTTAAAAATTCTTGTATCCTACACCCTTCGATGCCACCTGATATGGTCTATGAGTCTTCCACAACGATCCATTGATTCCTGTATCATCATGCAGTAGTACCCCTTCCTGCTGATGTACTGTCATGATTGGTGGGTACAAGCATAGGATGGGAACACAGTCTTCATGAATGGCTCTGGCACAGTTTGGGAAACCAGAATGTTTATATACATTGAAGCAGCAAAGAATCCTGTGGCACCTTATAGACTAACAGACGTTTTGCAGCATGAGCTTTCGTGGGTGAATGCATCCGAATGCATCCGAAGAAGTGGGTATTCACCCACGAAAGCTCATGCTGCAAAACGTCTGTTAGTCTATAAGGTGCCACAGGATTCTTTGCTGCTTCTACAGAACCAGACTAACACGGCTACCCCTCTGATACTATATACATTGACAAGCTCTAGAATATTTGGCCACTCTCATCACAGAGCCCTGCAACAATCTTGCACAGCCCTGCAAATCTCTACCACAGCATCACCCACTGTGAACATATTGACCATGTAGCAGTTCATGGTATCCAGCTTCTGCAGGGCAACTGCCACTCACTTTTCCATGATAAAAGAGCTCTCTTTCTGGTGGTCTGACAACTGCAGGGTTGGTGTAAGCACAGCACAGAGTTGCAGGAAAGTCTCCTTCCTCATCCTGAAGTTCAGCTGCTACTGCCAGTCTGAAGAACAACTGAGTTCCACCAGTCTGTGGGTTTGGAGAAGACCCAAAAGCAGTGATTTGCCCTCTGTAATTCATTCAGGAGTAAAGCACAGAGCCATTGGCTCAGCTAGTGATGGTACCCGGTTACTTGGTCTGCAAGCTCTTTGAAGTGCTGGTATCAGTGTCTGATTCTCTTCTCTTCAGGCACTGCTGGGACACCCTCTGCTTTCTTCCGACAACCACCTCAGATCCGTCATGGTGGTTTCTCAAATGCTACAACATAAACCTTCTGACTGCTCTGCCTGACCTTCATGTGTGTAAGCAGAGCTCCAGTGGATTGATGAGAGTTTCCCAGGTGCTTATGGGTATTTGACCTCTCTTCCCACAGTTCCCCTGAGCAGCAGTCAGACGTTTTGAAATCACTCACAAGGTACTTCTGTTGGGAGTTGTACTGGAGACTCTGGGATACATATCCACAGGGTTGTACGACTGAACTGGTTTAGACCAGCCCATGTGTGGACATAGAACTGAAATGCGAAGCTTCTTAAACTGAGCCAGCCTGGCCGGGTGAGTGCATTTAACTGTTTATATCCAACTGGTTAGCCTGAACAGTTCAGTTGTCTAGTGCAGACCTAGCCTCAGAGTCCATGGTGAGTTTGCAGTGCTGGAAGTTAGAACTCCCTCTTTTTACATGTAAACTGAGTCACTTTGATACAGAAATCATCGAGGAGCAGTAAACATGGAGTGCTATCATACCATACTTACAGATTCATTTTTCAGAGAAGACTGCACTGTAAGCCTCTCCCATTCTGTGGTGGGTGCCAAACTCAGATTCTCAAAGCAAGAAATACATCTCAGAACCTGGGATAAGCTGCATTGCTTGAGTTTTCTATGTCTTCTTTAATGTATTCCTGAGCATAATGTTAATACTGGATGCGTGAATTAGGAAGGCCAGAGAATGCTAGACTTGTTAGCCAATTGCTGCTAAATAAGGGCTTGTTCCAATGCTCACTGAAGACAATAGGAATCTTTCCATTGTTTCAGTGGACCTTGGATAAGGCCCTTGTGTATCTCCCACAAGCCCTTTCATGTAGTTCATGCTTCCCTCAGACTACAAAATTAATCCCAGTGATGCCTGGAATAAAACTGGATTTTCTCTAGTTTGGCGGCATAAGGGAGGGTGACACGGGCATATTCATTTTATCACAGTCTACTTTCCTGGAATGCAATATACAGAGGAGGAAGGGCTTTTATTGGGCAGGGAAATAAGGTTTCTAATTCCTCTGCCAGTATCCAGTGCAACTTTGTTAAAATGGTGGATTTAGCATCACATATATAGCCCAGCATTGGGAGATCAGACTCTTCAATATTAAAAAGAAGTTTCAATCCTTTGAGGTCTTTCTGAGATTCCATTCCTGCCCGCACCCCGTCACTCTCTATATTTTGCAAGGGTTTAATTAGTCTCTTTAGTGTCTCTTTTATAACACAACTGGAAGCATTAGCAATTAATGTAAAGCATGGGGAATATGCTGGGGTTTCTTGAGTTGAGCATGGTCCCGGAAGAATGCTCCATTGATTTAGGGCAGGCCTGCACAACATGCGGCCCGCCAGGGGATTCTAAATCCCCCGCACAGGGCGCTCTGCGGGCAGTCCAGCGCCCTTTGAATCCCAGCCGCGGCAGGGAATCAAAGGGCTCTGGGCTGCCTGCAGGGGCAGGGAGCCCAGAGTCCTTTAAATCTCAGCCGGGGCTGGGATTCAAAGGGCTCTGTGCTGCCAGCTGCAGCGGGGAGCCCAGAGCCCTTTAAATCTCAGCTGGGGCCGGGATTCAAAGGGCTCTGCGCTGCCCGCTGCGGCGGGGAGCCCAGAGCCCTTTAAATCCCAGCCGCGGCTGTGAATCAGAGGGCTCTGGGCTGCCTGCAGCCGCGGGGAGCCCAGAGCTCTTTAAATCTCAGCCGCGGCCGGGAGTCAGAGGGCTCTGGGCTACCCGCAGGGGCAGGGAGCCCAGAGCCCTTTAAATCTCAGCCGCGGCTGGGCGGGCAGCCCAGAGCCCTCTGACTCCCGGCCCCGGCTGAGATTTAAAGGGCTCTGGGCTCCCCGTGGCTGCGGGCAGCCCAGAGCCCTCTGACTCCTGGCCCCGGCTGAGATTTAAAGGGCTCTGGGCTCCCCGCTGCTGCCGGCAGCCCAGAGCCCTCTGACTCCCGGCCGCGGCTGAGATTTAAAGGGCTCAGGGCTCCCCGCGGCTGCCAGCAGCCCAGAGCCCTTTGAATCCCAGCCCTTGCCCCCTCCCCAGACCCCTGCCCCAACGGCCCCCCAGTACCCCCACCCCCTATCTCAGCACCACTGGTCCTTGTCCCCCGATTACCCCCTCCCAAGACCCCTGTCCCTAACTGCCCCTTGGGACCCCAGCCCCTATCTAAGCCTCCCTTCTCCTTGTCCCCAACTGCCCCTTCCTGAGACCCCACCCAACTTCCCCCCAGGACCTCACCCCCTACCTGTCCCCTGATAAACCTCTGGGACTCCCATGCCTATCCAATTGCTGCCTGTCCCCTGACTGCCCCTCCGAACCTCTGCCCCATCCAACCCCCCACCGCTCCCTCTCCCTTGACTGCCCCCCAGAACCCCCTACGCCTTCTCCAACCCCCAAACCGTTTACTGTGCCACTCAGACCAGCGTGTCTGGCTCCGTGCAGCTCCAGACAGTTGCTGCCATGCTCCCCCATGGAGCCCACAACCCTCTCCCACCCCCAGCACCTACTTTCCAGATTTGAACACCTCAAAATTCAGGAGTGCTCAAGCTCAGTTTGGGCAGCTTTTACTTCATTTCTCCCAAATCAAATATACTGATCCACTGTAACTTGCTGTAGAAAAAGTAGGATAAAATTGAGCAAGAAATGCTTATTGGGACTGGAATTGCTATTTTCAACAACCATTGTCTTTTTGTTTGTTTGAAAGGAAGACAGTGATATTGCATTGGCAAATTCCCCATAGAAAGAAAGAGTGGAACAAAAGAATAATAAAGGCACCTCAACTTTTCCTCATTTATGGAGGACAGTCTTATAATATGCATCCAGATATCCTCCAATCACACGAGCTGAAAATTGTTCCACTTTACGGCAGCTCTGTAACCATATGGGAACCAATCCTGTCTGTGTTTTGTGCACATCCAAAATTCCGGCTGAATGACCCGCCCTGGGAGCGAGTTACCAGTGACCCAGGGCTGCGGCGGCAGGAGGTGGGGGGGCACTGGTGGGGGAGAGCCCAGGGCTGGGGCAGCAGCAGGGTGGAGGGAGGGCACTGGTGGGGAGGAAAGGGGGAAGCCCAGCGCTGGGGCGGCAGGGGGTGTGTGTGGGTGGGGGGAGAGCCCAGGACTGGGGCAGCAGGAGGGTACGGGGGGAGCCCAGGGCTGGGAAGGGGGACAGCCAAATTTTTTTTTTGCTTGGGGCAGCAAAAATCCTAGAGCCGGCCCTGCCGGGTTCCCCCAGCTGCTGGAGCCCCGGGCCCTTTAATTTGACCCTCAGGGCTCCCAGCCACCTCTTTAGCTGGGAGCCCCTGGTTGATTTAAAATAAAGTATCACCTCCCCACCCCAAACCTTCCTTTTTGGCCCACAGCTGTTTTGGTGGGGCAGCGCTGGGGAAGGAGGGTTTGTTTCTGCAGGGCTGGGCGGTCCTGGGGTGGGGTGTTTCCTCGGGCTGGGAGGTTTCGGCCCTCAGTTGTTTTCTTTGGAGGAATGTGGCCATCGCCGCTTTACGAGTTGTGCAGGCCTGATTTAGGGTATGCTCCAATATAATTTTTCCATTAGTGGTTGCATGTTTAAATCATAAATATGATGGATGCTGGACAGAATTTGAAAGCCTGAATATGTTCCTGATTCTTTGCCAATTGAAATGGGAAGTTCTGAAGCAACTGAGGTTTGATATATGGCTGGAGCATTGTGGCTCAGCATTGCTTTCTTATTGCGCTGAGCACAGCCTCTCCTCCCCTCTCATTCCCTTTCTTCATTCTCTCTTCCCCCTTCAGCCACATGTTCCTTCTCCTTCTTCATTCAGTCCAGGTCCCTCATGCATTGGGAACCCTAAGCCTCTACTTTGCTGTAACTGATGAGTGGAAGTGACAGTTCCATCAGGTGGCTAGGAGCTTTGCTGACTGCAAGGCCTGAAGGGCTGGGGTTTGTAGTAAAGATGATGATGTCTGCACATCTGACAGTTTTCAGATTGGAATCCTAGTTAGGCTCTTTGCAGGGTGGGTGAAAAACAGGTATGTGAGCAGGGACTCGGTTGAGATGCCAAACAAAAGAAGGGAAAGGGGACAACTCTGCTTGGTTTGTCTCTCTAGGAAATGGACAAGGTGCCTGTCACCTGGGTATCAAAGTGCACATTGCTGCAGTGTTCCTGTGCGTTGAATTCAACCAATTCAATTTTGTATCTGTGGTGTAAATTTTGTCTGTAATTTAAACCTCTGGAAGGCACAGAAGAAAGGACTTTAGAATGCCAAGGGCGGTTTAAGTTGGACATTAGGAAAAACTTCCTAAATGTCCGGGTGGTTAAGCACTGGAATAAATTGCCTGGGGAGGGCGGAATATCCGTCATTGGAGATTTTTAAGAGCAGGTTAGACAAACACCTGTCAGGGCTGGTCTAGATAATACTTAGCCCTGTCTCAGTGCAGGGGACTGGACTAGATCTCTCGAGGTCCCTTCCAGTCCTATGATTCTATGATCTGCCTATTAGGCTTCTAAAAAACCATGATTTCTTGTTTTGAGAGTTCAGCTGTCTTCAGGACCCTAATGCTCTGTGTATATTCTACACCAGAGGTTCTCAAACTGCGGTCTGTGAGTTCCAGTCAGGTGGTCTGCAGATAGTTCCCTCTAAGGTGCGCACCTGGGCGGCTGCACACGAGAGAATGAAGGGCCATCCACTAATGAAGTTCCTGGACCCTGGAGAAGATGCACATGTAAGGTGAGGTAGTGACCTTGGGGGGGGGGGGAATAGGGGGTAGATGGGAGGGGGCAGTGGGGTGAAAAGAGCGGGTGAGGGAATTTGAGCTGTGCAGGGCTGCGGCGGCCAGAGAAAGAGGCGACTTTCCGCAGCTCCAGGGCTGCGCCTGCTGGGGACAGATGGCCCTCCTTCCCAGTCTCAGCTCTGTGGCTGTTGTGGTGGGAGGAGAGACCCCCTTCCTTCCCAGCCTCAGCTCAGGGGCTGTTGCGGTGGGGGGAGAGAGGGAGAGACCCCTGCTGTGGCAGCCCTTGAGTTGGCGCTGGGAAAGAGCGGGGAGAGAGGGCACATCCATTGCATTAGAAAGGTAAGACTACTGATATTAAAATATGAGTTGTGTGCTTTTATTTGCAGAACAAACAATTTATTATTATTAAGTTTTGTTTTTATATAGCGCTTTTATCCAACGTGCTGTACAATAGTTAGCTAATGGTACAAACAACATTTGGAAAGATTATTACGTTGTCGGCCGAGACCCTCAGCAATTTTCAAGTAGTCCATGGGAAAAAAAGATTGAGAACCACTGTTCAACACCAAACATTCCCATCTAATGAACCCTGTGATAAATAAAGGGGAGGGGGAATAGCTCTCTTTGATGGACAGCCAGCCAGTTAGCTGTAAAATACCTCCTGGTAGCTGTTCTTTACTTGCTTTACCTGTAAAGGGTTAAAAATTCCCCCAGGTAAAGGGAAAAAAGTGGGCACCTGACCAAAAGACCCAATGGAAAGGTAAAACTTTCCCTTTTTCTGTTCTCTGGAGGGACACAGAGCGGCAATGCTAGAATCAGGAATGCTGTGTAAGGTTTGAACCAGGTATGAAAACTCATCAGATCATACCTAGGGTATGGCTACACTGGCGATTTGCAGCGCTGGAAAGCCTCCACCAGCGCTGCAATTAGTAAGTGGCCACACCTGCAGGGCACTTCCAGCGCTGCAACTCCCTGGCTGCAGCGCTGGCCGTACACCTCACTCGGCATGGGGAATAAGGATTGCAGCGCTGGTGCTGCAGCGCTGGTCATCAAGTGTGGCCACACACCAGCGCTGTGATTGGCCTCCAGGGAATAAGGTGTATCCCAGAATGCCTTTATAAATTACTCTCTTTGTTTTGTTATGCAGCCTCTCTTTGTTTTGTTGTGAACGAGCTCCGAGTTCTGTACCTGGCTGTAAACAATCAAATCAGGCAGGGAGAGTGAATGAAACAGAACGGAGCCGATCCTGGAGCTCCGTTTGAACTGCTTATCTATAAAAACAAACACTGATCACAGCAAACAGAAGCTATCTGTCAGGGCCGTCCAGAGAATTCCGGGGGCCCGGGGTCTTTGGCGGCGGGGGGCCCCCGCTCAGGGGCGGCTCTAGACCCCAGCGCGCCAAGCAGGCGCGTGGGGCGGCCCTTTCCCTGGCGGGCGTCTTTCCGCGGCTCCGGAGCCCGGGACGAGCGGACCTGCCGCAGGCATGACTGCGGTGGGTGCCGTGGTCCCGCGGTTCCGGTTGACCTGCCGCAGTCATGCCTGCGGGAGGTCCACCCGAGCCGCGGGACGAGCGCCCCCTCCACAGTCATGCCTGCGGCAGGTCCACTCGCAGTCATCCATTCGTCCCGGACTCCGGTCGACCTGCCGCAGGCATCCCTGCGGGAGCTCAACCGGAGCCGCAGACGGGAAACACTCCAGAGGCCCCGGAAAACACTCGTGGGGGCCCCTGCGGGACGCGGGGCCTGGGGAAAATTGCCCCTCTTGCCCCCCCCTCTGGGCGGCCCTGCTATCTGTACCTGGCTGTGAACGATCAAATGAGAGGCAGGGGAAACAGTGTTGGATGCAGGCTGTTAGGGTTCGCAAACATTTTGTGATTTTTCCAATCTCTCTCTTCCCCGCTCCCTGTCACAGTACACCACAGGGAGTGAGTGAAAGGGGGGGGGGGAGTCCGTGTTGGAGGCAGGCTGTTTGCAATTAAAGTTAAGACTAAGGGCTCATGAACATTTTGTGATTTTTCCAATCCAGGAAGCTAACACACAGTGTTGGCTCCAAAAATCCACACTCTCTATCTTCCCCGCTCCCTGTCACAGTACACCACCCTCCACCCCCCTCTTTTGAAAAGCACGTTGGTGCACTTGAATGCTGGGATAGCTGCCCATAATGCAGCACTCCCAACAGCGCTGCAAATGCTCCAAATGTGGCCACACACCAGCGCTGGTAGCTGTGAGTGTGGCCACACACCAGCGCTGCTCCTACACAGCTGGATGACCAGCGCTGCAAACCGTAAGTGTAGCCATACCCCTAGAATCACTTATTTGGAACCCCCCAAATATGTAAGTAAATTAGGGATGTTTAGCTAGACATGAACACGTTTATTTTCTTTATTTTGGCTTGTGTATCTCTGTACTAACACCAGCTGCTTTTGTTTGCTTGTAACCTTTAAGCTGAACCCCCAAGAAAGCTGTGTTGGGTGCTTGATTTTTGGAATTGCTCTTTTAAAATCTAGCAAAAGCCTAAATTCCAGGTGTATTTTTTTTCTTTTTGTTTTTAATAAAATTTACCTTTTTTAAGAACAGGATTGGATTTTTGATGTCCTAAGAGGTTTGTGCCTGTTATTTGATTAGCTGGTAGCCACAGCTAATTTCCTTTGTTTCCTTTCTCAGCTCTTCCCGGGGTGGGATGGGGGTGAAAGGGCTTGAGGATTCAGCCTTGACAAACCCCTTCTTAGATTTTTGGATAAGTTTATAGAGGAAATGTTCTGAATCTAGTTTACATTTCTGTGATTTAGCTGAAACTTTAAAGCCTGTATTAATGAGTGAAATTAATTTGCATCCTGCATCGTTACTGCTTTTAAGTTTCACAGAAATACAGGCTCTGTTAAAGGGATCAGGAGGTGGTTTTGCCTTGAAAGCCACCTGCTATAGCTTAGATAAGGGCTTCAATAGAGTGTCACAAAATTCTTCACAGCACTTCACACTGAAGCCATCTGGTGTTAAGAGTTTTACAAGATTGCTGCAATTTAGAAAGATCCTTGAATTTCAAAGTAATCGGTGACTCCTCTGTTGTGGCTGAAAACACCACGCTGATGGAAATGTTCTAAATGTAGGGCAACGATCTTAGTTAAAACTTTAAAGCAGGGATCAGCAACCTATGGCACCCGTGCCAAACACGGCACGCGAGCTGATTTTTTGAGTGGCACGCAGCTGCTTGCCGTGGTCCCGGCCCCCAGCCCCACTCAGCCCCCTCGCCCACCACTCTCCCCTGTGGGGGCAGGAGGCAGAGGCTTGGTTCTGCAGCAGCCAAGCTTCCCTGCCCTGCCCCCTCTCCTTCCCTATGCCGATCAGCTGATGGCCCTTGCCAGGGGGAGGGGGAAGAGCAGCAGCGTGTACACAGCTCCCTAGAGGAGACAGAGAGAGGTAGGGATGGGACCTTGGGGAAGGGGGTGGAACAGGGCATATCCCTTCCAGCCCCCTGCCATGAGCCACTCAGGGCAGGGCTGGGAGCACCCCAGCCCTCTGCCCTGAACCCCCCCCAACACACACCCAGCCCTCTGCCCTGCATCCCCACAGCCCCATCCCTCTGCCCTGACCCCTCCCACACACCCAGCCCTCTGCCCTGACCCCCCCCCACACTCAGCCTTCTGCCCTGCACTCCCTACAGCCCCATCCCTCTGCCCTGAACCTCCCCACCCAACACACACCCATCCCTCTGACATGACTTCCCCCACACCCCCAGCCCTCTGCCCTGACCCTTGAACCCCCCCACACCCCAGCCTTCTGCCCTGAACCCCGCCCCCCCAAGGTCTGGGGTCCCGGCCGCAGGCCCTGCTAAGCCTGCTGCCGGCCTAGGTGAACAGAACCCCAGGCTGGCAGCGAGCTGAGCAGGCTGGTGGCGTAAGATCAGCATTTTAATTTAATTTTAAATGACGCTTCTTAAACATTTTGAAAACCTTGTTTACTTTACATACAACAATAGTTTAGTTATATAATATAGACTTATAGAAAGAGACCTTCTAAAAACATTAAAATGTATAACTGGCACACGAAACCTTAAATTAGAGTGAATAAATGAAGACTTGGCACAGCACTTCTGAAAGGTTACTGACCCCTGCTTTAAAGTCTACCTGGGTTAATTGTTACATAGTGGTCAATAGTTAATAGGCTAATGGTTATCGGTAAAGAGATTATACAGTGGGAGAAAAAAATCAAGGTTCACAGCATGCACTGGTAACAAACACTCGTGAATTCTTGTACCAGGTGTGTCTGTGTATTCCTGCTTCACAAGTAGCTCAATAAGCCGATCATTCTCAGTCAGTCCTCAGTGACTAAGCTATGGTGTCCAATGAAATAAAACAGATGATGTGGCTGGATGAACAGTCAGTAATTTTGTAAGGGCAACCACCTCTTAATCCTTTAACTGTCTTTTATTAGCGATTGTCTGCAATTCTCCCTCAGATTCCTGCAAGGTTTCACAGACTCTAGGACATTCAGAAAAGAAGAGCAGGGTAAAGCACTATCTAGTTACACCAAGGATGATCAGCTTTTAGCAAGATGGATTAAAGTTTTTTTACTGAAAAAGCCCGGTACATTAATATTTTCTTTCAGAGTAGAATAAAGCATTGAGCAGCCCAGTAAACCACCAGGACTGGGGCTTTACTTACTTAACTGTGGGATCTAAGGATAAGAAGACTGGAATGGTTTCCATCAGTTGAGTTGGGAACCAAAATTTGATTGGCTTTCTCAAGCTTAACGAAGTTATTTCTGGCTTCCTGAATGAGAATTTATGGGAACCGTGGTTACAAAATTATTCTGCACTTTTCCACGTCTCCAAACCCTATGTCCAGATGACAAGGATTTAAAATACTCCTTTCATCATGAGTGCACTGTTTAGACCTTCCAGCTAAACTGTGCGAGAGCTACCTGTTCTAAGTGCATCAGTCTGGAATGCAAGCCAACCTAAGAATCTTTTCTGTCAGCCCCAGTTCTCTAGGTTCTCCAGATTATCTGTTAATTTTTCACATCCAGATGTTCTCTAAATTCTGCACGTCTCCCTCTGTTCTAAATGTTGCTGATTTATATTGCCCCCTAGGGGTCATTACACCAGCCAGAGATCACTAGAGCCTAGGGCAACTCTAGCTATTCATGCCCTCTCTCTCCTCAAGAAGTCCCTGACATGTCCCAATATAACATTTCCCCTACCCTTGGGAAGGGAGTGCATGGAGGTCACCATGTCAGCTCTTCATCAGCTGAGGATTTCACCACACCTGAGAGAATCTCCAGCTGCCTGGTTGGGCCCCTCATCCGTCAGTTTTAGTTGGTTCTTTTGCTGTAGAATCAGAGTTCAAGGCCAGAAGGGTTCACCAGATCCTCTAGTCTGACTCCCTGCACATCACAGACCATCAACCCCTCCCAGCACTCAGGGGTTCAGCTGACAAAGTTTGTCTCCATCAGTGTGTGACTGATGAGAACCAGCTGGCACCATTCTCTCCAGCTGCCCATCAGTCTCTGAGCCCCTGCCCTCGCTATTTCTGGTGCCTACACATTCCTGGCACACTTTTCTTTTTATTATTAGAAATGCATCCCTGGGACATTAATAAATGCTCACATATGTCAGAATTCAATCCCCTTTCCCCCCCCCCCAGATAACAAAGTACTTTATTCTTGCTGGACAGAAAACCTAATGAATGTGATCAACTCTGCAGCAGCAGCACATTGGTTTTTAATTACAGTATAGTTTTACAGATGGTGCACTTGCAGCATGGTGTATTGTAATGGAAAGCTGTGCCAGATTACCTGTTTCCCCAGTGGGTTAGAGGTATAGTTTAATGATGGATTATTGTAATCTTATAGCTAGAAACTGTTTATAGGCTTAATGATTTGTGTATCTTTCAACTCTCTGATGGAAATGAAATCTATTGCTATGATGCATATCAATCAACATTAAATCAATCTGCACTAGCACATTTATTTCACTAATTAAGGCTAACTTGTACCATGTAGGCATAGCCCTGCACAAGAGGCTATGCCAAGCGACACCTCCCCAGAGGGAGTTCAGGGAGGGAACCCCATCAGGTGACTCTCAAAAATATTTAAAAAAATCCCTTGGAAAGCAGCTGTGTAGCCCAGTGCAGTGTGGGGTGGGCCCATAGTTCTGTCTCTTCGCTGTCCCAGTTTGCACCCTAAGGGGGTACATGTAACCCATGCCTGTCTGGCATGGCTCTGTCCCCCTCTAGTGGCACTTAGTCCAGCTAGACATTGATGAGCCAGCTACAGCTTTGGCTAAGACAGGGGTTCTCAACCTTTTTCTTGCTGAGGCCCCACTCAACACGCTATGCAAACCCCAGGGCCCAAAGGGAGCGGGGCGGGGGGGGGGGACACCCTTGGGCACAGGCATAGTTTTACTTCTATTTTGGGGGGGCAAGGGCTGGTGGGGCTTGAGCCAGCTCCACAGAGCTCCACCCCCTGACTCACTCAGGAGGCCACCCAGCCTGTCTTGTGGGGGGATGCAACCAAAAAATATAACTCAAAGGTGGGACTCAGTTCAAAAACCTTGAAACCTGCTCAGGGTGCAGGGAGGGGGTAACAGGGCTGTGTGCAGGCAGGGGGTAGCTCAGGGTGCAGATGGGGTAGCTGGGGCTGTGTGCGGGCAAGGGGTGGCTCGGGGGGTAGCTAGGGGCTGGGTGCAGAGAGAGGGTAGCTCAGGGTGTATGCAGGGGGTAGCTAGGAGCTGGATGCAGTCAGGGGAGTAGCTCAGGGTGCAGGGAGGTGGTAGCCAGGGGCTGTGTGCAGGCAGGGGAGTAGCTCAGGGTGCAGGCAATGGGTAGCTAGGGCCTGTGTAGGGGTGGGGGTGGGGATCCCAGTGTGGCTCCCTGCTTCAGCGGGGTGTGTGCGCTGGGGCTCCCAGCTTCCGCGCCCTGCTGTTCCTGGCTTGGGGTGGAGGAGGTTTGCCAGCCTCAGCCCTGCACCGCTCTCAGCTTGGGGGTATGGGCAGCACCACCTTCAGCCCTGCACCACTCTTGCCTAGGGGGTGGAGACAGCGGAGGGTGGGAGGGTGCCACCTTCAGCCCCATGCTGCTCCCAGCTTCAGCACTGGGGCTCAGGGCACCTTCAGCTGTGGGGCTCCATGGACCCCCCGAAAGGGCTCGTGGACCCCCCCGGGAGCCATGGACCCCCTTGTTGAGAGCCACTGGTCTAAGAGACGTGTCTTTTAGCTCATGCAGTAAAGGCTTGTGTGTTTAAGCTCAGGAGTGGGCAAACTACGGGCCGTGGGCCGAATCTGGCCCCTCAGGGCTTTGGATCCAGCCCGCAGGATTGCCCCCCGTGGCACCATGGGCCCTGTGCCGCTCTCAGAAGCGGACGGCACCACTTTCCTGTGGCCCCTGGGCAGGGGAGCAGAGGGCTCCGTGCGTTGCCCTTGCCTCCAGGCATCGCCCCCCGCAGCTCCCATTGGCCAGGAACGGGGAACTGCAGCCAATAGGAGCTTCGGGGGAGGTACCTGAAGGCGCAGCAAGCAGCACACGGAGCCCTCGTCCCCCCTCACAGGGGCCACAGCGCTTCCTGGAGCGGCGCGGGGCCCGGGACAGGGCAGGCATGCAGGGAGCCTGTCCTGGCCCCAGTGCACGCTGCTGCCACCCCAGAGCCACTTTAGGTAAGCAGCGCCAGGCCAGAGCCTGAACCCCTCCTGCGCCCCATCCCCCAACTCCTTTCCCTAAGCCCCTGCCTGCACCTTGCATCCCTCCTGCACCCCAACTCCCTGCCCTGAGCCCCTGCTGCACCTCGCACCCCTGTGCACCCCAACCCCCTGCCCTGAGCTCCCTCCTGCACCCTGCATCCCTCCTGCAGCCCAACCCCCTGCCCTGAGCCCCCTCCTGCAGTCCACATCTCTCCTGCACCCCTGCCCTGAGCGTCCTCCTGCATCCCAACCCCCTTCTCTGAGCCCCCTCATACACACCGCACCCCTCCTCTGCCCCAATCCCTTGCCCTGAGCCTCTTCCTGCATACCGCACCCCCTCCCATATCCCAACCCCCTGCCCCGGCCCTGCATACAATTTCCCCACCCAGATGTGGCCGTCAGCCCAAAAAGTTTGCCCACCTCTGGTTAAGCCTGCACATCTTGAAGGGACTATTCAAGTTAAGGGGCTCATCAACAGGATTTTTAACTCACATTGGAAGACGCCCATCTACACTGAATGGACTGTCCGGTGAACATTCTGTCTGGGGTATAGGTAATAGCTTCTTCTATGATTAGGTGAAATCATGCGTGGACAAGTGACTTGCCCATGTGACTCCAAACACCATCTTGTTACTGTAGTTTTCCACAGTGAGAACAATGGTTTTCCCTCCACATGGGAGAAGCTATAAAAGACCCCGGAAACACCTCCATTTTGCACCTTTCCTGCTATAGCCTCTGGACTAGGGACTTATACTATTGGGAGCATTCTAACCAAGGAATTGAGGACCTTCCAATGACTTGGAAGCAACCAGAGACTTGACTTAAGCCAGCAGTTTATTCCCTCACTGCTACAAGCCTGAATCAAGAACTTTGCAATTATTATATGTATTTGATTCCTTTAACCAATTTAAACGCTCATCTATCTTTGTTTCTTTGTTTCTTTGTTTCTTTCTTTCTATAAATAAACCTTTAGATTTTTAGATACTAAAGGATTGGCAACAGCATGATTTTTGGGTGAGATTCTGAGTTGTATATTGACCTAGGTGTGTGGCTGGTCCTTTGGGATCAGAAGAACCTTTTATTTGATGAAATTGGTTTTAAAGAACCACTCATCTCAAGTGTCTAGTCTAGTGTTTTTGGTGGTGATACAAGGACTGGAATGCCTAAGGAAACTGCAGTTCTAACTTCTTTAGTCAGTGTGGTGAAACAGAAGTTTACTTTTGTTGCTGGTTTGGTATATCTCATGGGAGAATAACTACTAGTTTGGGGCATGTCTGCCCTATTTCTCAGCAGTTTATCCTGAATTTGGTATTCTCAGTTGTGACCCACAAAGGCACAGTGACAGCAGGGTCTAGACAGGAGCAGGGCTTGCAGTGAGGCAAGCACAGGCAGGCGGAGAATCCACAGGCACCTGTGCGGAGCAGCCACTGAGCCTCTGCAGCTGCTGGGCTTAAGAGCAAGCCACCTGATGGCCTTAGTCAATCAGGTGGTTTGGCTGCAGCCCCGGTGTGCTTATTGGCTGCCTCATGACTGGAGAAGCGCAGTTGTGGGCCCTAATTCCTGCTAGTCAATGGAAAGTATATTCAGACATCAGTATTGCCATGAAAATGCTATGCTTTAATGGAATTCCTTCTTATCCCTTTCCCTTAAGTGTCTCAATGTATAGTCACACCCTACTGCGGCACTGCACTGTACAGCATTTCAATATGGCTTTGATTCATAAGAAGATCTAGCACAGAGTGAAAAATCTCACCACTGGCAATTTGTGCTGATTCAGGCATAATCCTGCTCTAGTACATTTTGTTTCCATACGGATTTCATCCGCCAGCACGTTTTTATCATTGTTTTCAGCTGTGTTGGGGTGTTTCTGCTAAACAGCAAGTACCTGATTCCTTAAGGCCTTGTCTACACTACAAGACTATTTGGAATCTACTTAAGTCGAATTTGTGGATTCGACCTTATGAAGTCGAATTTGTGTATCCACACTAAGGACACTAATTCGAATTTCTGAATCCACATTAACTGGGCCGGCATCGACTTTCGAAGCGGTGCACTGTGGGAAGCTATCCCACAGTTCCCGCAGTCCCCGCTGCCCATTGGAATGCTGGGTAGAGCTCCCAATGCCTGCTGGGGGAAAAAATGTGTCGAGGGTGGTTTTGGGTAACTGTCGTCATCGAACCGTCAATCACGCCCTCCCTCCCTGAAAGCGCCGGTGGGAAATCTGTTCGCGCACTCTTCTGGTCGGTTACAGCGCGGACGCCACAGCACTGCGAGCATGGAGCCCGCTGCGATCATCGCTGCACTTATGGCCGTTGTCAACTCCTCGCACCTTATCGTCCACCTCTTCCACGGTCAGCTGCTGAGAAATCGGGCGAGGAGGCTCCGGCAGCACGGTGAGGAGAGTGGCGCAGACCTCTCAGAAAGCAGGGTACGCCGGGCAGTGGAGATCATGGTGGCAATGGGTCAAGTTCATGGTGTGGAACGGCGATTCTGGGCCCGGGAAACAAGCACGGACTGGTGGGACCGCATAGTGCTGCAGGTCTGGGATGAAACAGAGTGGCTGCGAAACTTCAGGATGCGTAAGGGCACTTTCCTTGAACTCTGACTTGCTGGCCCCTGCCCTGAAGCGCCAGGACACACGGATGCGAGCAGCCCTGAGTGTGCAGAAGCGAGTGGCCATAGCCCTCTGGAAACTTGCCACGCCAGACAGCTACCGGTCAGTAGCGAACCACTTTGGCGTGGGCAAATCTACCGTGGGGGTTGCTGTGATTCAAGTAGCCCACGCAATCGTTGAGCAACTGCTCTCAAAGGTAGTGACTCTCGGAAACGTCCAGGTCGTCATAGATGGCTTCGCCGCGATGGGATTCCCAAACTGCGGTGGGGCTATAGATGGGACTCACATCCCTATCCTGGCACCAGCCCACCAGGCCAGCCAGTATATTAACCGAAAGGGCTACTTTTCAATGGTGCTGCAAGCACTGGTGGACCATAGGGGACGTTTTACCAACATCTTCGTCGGGTGGGCGGGCAAGGTTCATGACGCGCGTGTGTTCAGGAACTCTGGTCTGTTTAGACGCCTCCAGGCAGGAACTTTCTTCCCGGACCACAAAATAACGGTTGGGGATGTGCAGATGCCTACAGTGATCCTCGGGGACCCAGCCTACCCGCTAATGCCCTGGCTCATGAAGCCCTATACAGGCGCCTTGGACAGTGAGAAGGAACTCTTCAACTACCGGCTGAGCAAGTGCAGAATGGTGGTGGAGTGTGCTTTCGGACGTCTCAAGGGGAGGTGGCGGAGCTTACTGACTCGCTCGGACATCAGCGAAAAGAATATCCCCGTAGTTATTGCTGCTTGCTGTGTGCTCCACAATGTCTGTGAGAGCAAGGGCGAGACCTTTTTGGCCGGATGGGAGGTTGAGGCAAATCGCCTGGCTGCTGTTTACGCTCAGCCAGACACCCGTGCCGAAAGAATATCCCAGCGGGAAGCGCTGTGTATCCGGGAGGCTTTGAAAGCAAGTTTCCTCGGAGAGCAGGCTAACCTATGACTCTCCACTTGATTTTAAGAGACGCTGATCCTGGGCCTGTGTCTCTATGTGTTGAGTGAGATCTGCAGTTACATACCCCGTTCTCCAAGTTTCCCCCACTTCCCAAACACGTTTTAAAACAAATTAAACGGAACAGTTATTGTTAATAAATCTTTCTTTTACTTTGCATTTCTGTTCAGGGTTTGAAACATGGACGCATACTGTGCTGGGTACGGTGTGCACTGATGTACAGACCGCTTGTACAATACAGGACGGACAGCCTCCTGCTCCTACATAGGTCTCTGGGGTGGGGGACGGTTTCAAGTGGTTGTGCATGTAGGGGTGGGTTTGCTGGAAGGGGCGAGTGGGGCCGTCTTTGGATAGGGATTTGGATGCAGGCTCTGGGCTGTGGGTTTGGGCATAGGAAGGGGTGATGGGTGTGGGGGAAGGGTGAGTATCTGTCCGTGGATGAGGGCTCTTGTTGGGGCTCAGGGCAGCGGAGAGGATCGCGCCTACGGTGCAGTGCATGGTAAGGGCAGCATGCCTTAACATTAGGGGGTGGCAGGCGCTAGGACCGTGGACAAGCGTACACATCACAGAATGACCCGGGGCAGCATACACCACACAGAGTGACCCTGGTGACTACTGACTGCAGTCTGTGTGTGCCCTGCAGTTGATCCTGCCCCCGATAGTCTGTACCCTGCTAATGTAGGCTATCCCGTGCAATTATAAATCCCCTGCCCCCCCCCCACATACACACAGTCTTCTGACACGAAAGACGTGACGGAAAGAGTGAACAACAGCAAACAGCTTTTATTAATCTACTACATAGTGGGGTGATGAAACTTGGATTTGGGACTGGGTGATCCTGTAAGGGAAGCGCTTCTACACAGTTATAGCGTCAGAGCTGTGTGGTACATTAGCACTCAGCTGTGGTGCAGTGACAGTTCTCACGGCCCCTACCGCCCCTCCGTCTTGTAATTTTTGGTGAGGGGGGGACAGGACTTCTTGGCGTTGGAGGGTGGTTGCAGATACAGTGCAGGGGGGCTCTCTCCTCCTGCCTGCGGTCCTGCAGAACATCAACAAGGCGCCGGAGCGTGTCCGTTTGCTCCCTCATTAGCCCAAGCAGCGTTTGAGTCGCCTGCTGGTCTTCCTGCCGCCACCTGTCCTCCCGTTCGCTGTGTGAGCGCTGCTGCTGAGAGAGGGTCTCCCTCCAGTGGCTCTGCTGGGCCGCCTTGGCTCTGGAGCAGGCCATCAGTTCCGCGAACATCTTGTCCCGAGTCTTTTTCTTTCGCCGCCTAATGTGAGCCAGCCTCTGCGAGGGGGATGCCAGGGCAGTCCGGGAAAGACCAGAAGCTGTGTGATGGGAAACAGTAAGTTTCCTTGAACAGATACATGTTTGCGAACAGTGAACACAGTGTAGTCAGTTTCTCTGAACAAGACCATACAGGGCACCAAGTTCCACGAGATCTCAGGACAAGTTCGAGATTTCGGAATACGCTCTCATTGGCGGCGCCATTGCACAGGAGAGCGGACAAGCGGGGAGAGACAGCTGAATCCGTCTTGCAGACAGTCCTGGTAAGCCTTAAAGTAGATAATGCTTATCATTTAGTGGATAGCTGTGCTCTCCTGCTAAAGGCAATCTGTAAAGCAGAAAGGCTGAGCCTTTTCCAGCCCCTCCCGCCAGTGCACGGGAAAGATCAATGTATGCTTGTTCTCTGTGGCCTCCAGCACGTGGCTGTTAAGCGAGGGTCGTTGTTATGCAACCTAATTTAAAACCATTAACAGTAGTAACAATACACTAATTGCCCTACTTAGATGCAGCCTGTACAGAACGACATCACCCTGAGGCGGGTCACTCGGAGTCAGAGAGAGCGGATGCTAAGGGAAGCCCTGCACAGACCAGGACCATATGCAGCAATGCTGGTGGAGGCGATGATTCCTCTGTACATTAGGATGTCCTGGCGCGGAAGAGTGTGCTTCCACGGAGCACCCAACAAGGCACCTCTCCCCAGGAACCTCCTGCGGAGGCTTTTCGAGCTGCTCTCTGAGAGCTTTTTTGAACTGTCCCAAGAGGATTATTGCTCTATTCCTATATGTGTGGACCTACTTTTTGTATAGTTTGAGATTTAAAATTTTTTTATATAGTATTTCTATTTTTTATATACCTGTTTTTTTAAAAAAAATGTTTCCCTGTTTGTAGCACTTACTGCCTGATCCTTCCCCTGATTCTGAGTCCGGGTTAACGGGCGGGGAGGGTTGGCAGGGGATCTCTGTTAGGGTGATGAAGAGATCCTGGCTGTCAGGGCAAGCGGTATTGTGTTCGCTGTCGCCTGCGCCATCCTCCACAAACCCTTCCTCATCTTCCCCATCGGCGAACATCGCCGAGGAACTGTCCAGGTACACTATGCCATCGTCAGAGTCCACGGTCACTGGTGGGGCAGTGGTGGCAGACCCACCGAGAATGGCATGCAGTGCCTCGTAGAAGCGGCATGTCTGGGGCTGTGCTCCGGAGCGTCCGTTTGCCGCTCTGACTTTTTGGTAACCTTGTCTCAGGTCCTTGACTTTCACGCGGCACTGCATCGCATCCTGGCTGTATCCTTTGTCTATCATGGCTTTGGAGACCTTCTCGAAGGTCTTTGCATTCCGCTTGTTGGAGCGCAGCTCCGAGAGCACAGACTCCTCGCCCCACACAGTGATCAGATCCATGACTTCCCGGTCAGTCCATGCTGGGGACCTCTTTCTATTCTTGGATTGCCCGGACTCCTCTGCTGGAGAGCTCTGCATCGTTGCAGGTGCTGCGGAGCTCGCCCCGATGTCCAACCAGGACGTCAGATTCAAAGTGCCCAGACAGGAAAAGGAATTCAAATTTTCCCGGGTCGTTTCCTGTGTGGCTGGTCAGAGCATCGAAGCTCGGACTGCTGTCCAGAGCGTCAACAGACTGGTGCAGTGTGGGATAGCTCCCGGAGCTACTAAGTTCGATTAGCATCCACACCTAGCCTAATTCGAACTAGCCATGTCAAATTTAGCACTACTCCACCTGTCGGGGTGGAGTACCAAATTCGAACTAAAGAGCCCTCTAGTTCAAATTAAATGGCTTCCTGGTGTGGACGGTTGACCGGTTAGTTCGAATTAACGCTGCTAAATTCGACTTAAAGTCCTAGTGTAGACCAGGCCTAAGATGAGATGCATTTTACAACGATCCAGAGGTGCTTAATAATGCCTCTCCCTCAAATCACTGGGGGATAGTCTAGCTACTGGTACATAGTTAATAGCCCCAATAAAACCCTAGATAGCAAAAGGATGGAATGAAACTCAGTTGTTTTCTTTTTATGTCTCTTCTTACCTCCTTCACGCCTCTTACCAAATCCTGCTCACTTATCAAGCATTTCTATGGAGGGCAGTGGGACTACTTGGGTGAATGAAGGGAGCCCTCCTCTGAGTTTTTCTTTCTTTCATTCGCGCCTCATTTTTTCTGCCATGTTGGCTGAACCCACTGGAATGCAAGCCACTTTAAACAAGATTTCCTTAGCCACAATTGGAAGTTATAATGTCAAGCAACACAGTGTTGGCAACTCTCATGATTTCAGTAACAAGCATTGCATTTTTTGATTTTTGCCTTAGATTCCCTGCTCCTGGAGTCATGTGACATGACCCTCTAATCTTTCATTTTTTAAAAAAATGTTTCTAGTCCTCACAATTGCTGAGAAGTTGGAAAACACGACACCGGTGCTAAAGGTGCAGAACCAGAAAGCAAATAGGCCCCTTTCGCCAGTGTATTGTGCTTTAGAAAATCTCATTGGCTTAAAAATAATCTCATGATATTTTGGGGCCCGACTCATTATTTTTGAACAGTTGGGGTTGGCAATTCTGCAACTACAAGAATTAATGGGTGGAAGCAGGCGTGATTGTATTGACTTCAGCAGAGTTGTACCTGCCTACTCCAGAGGTGAATTTGGCTCTGGATGTCCATGAGCAGCAAGAGGGATGCACATGTTTGTTGGTTATGCTAAAAGCACAGAGGTTGGGAACGTTTTTCTTTACTTGTAATAATAGGATAGGGTGACAGAACACATGTCAATACTGTCTCAAGAGATCACAGGGCATTAAATCTATTGAGGCACTTCACATTGGGGGACGTTTCTAACACCCCTGTTTTGACTAGAGAGTATTTGCTAGAGTGGGAATAGGAGGCTTGCAAGGTTTTTTAACTTGCACTTGGTGGACTTTAACCAAACCCGGGAGCAAGAAGACAGTCTTCTGCATCCAGAAGAGCAAACGGACATAAAGACCTTTATTTTAAAAGGAGAACAGCACCACTAGAAATGTGCAAAGGCAAGTCCTCATGAAAGATCCCGCCCTCTGCACTGAACTCAACAACAAGTTGGCTGCTGGTCTCTGTAGACTGCACACTACTTAGCGTTAAAGGCGCAATACACAGAAAACAAAGGTGGAGCGGCTACCTGGCTAAATAAACCACAGTATTTGTCTGTCACTGTGTTTATATTACAGGACTCCTTGCTCAGATTTTACGCATTAGCAGGGTAACAAGTCGGACAGACAGACACTGGTGAATTGGACCTGTGCTCACATTGGATTAAATCCTAGCCCCCTTTGAAGTCAATGGAAATGACCAGGATTTAGCCCGTAATGTTTCCAGGAAGGAAGGGGAAGAAAACTATTCACCATCACCCTTCTTTTCTCCCCTTCCCCCAACCTCTGCCCCCTGCAAGCATCCCCTTAGAGAGCTGAGCCTGGTGGCCTCACACCACCTCAAGGCCGCCTTGTTTTATTTGGGGTACAACACTGCCTTCCTGTGTGCAAACACATTAACTCTGAGGAAGCTTTTCCCAAGAATTTACTGCTCGCTCTCTCAGTCAGTCTGAACTCCCCTTGACAGGTAGTGGCTGCATCAAAAGCAAACAGGGTGTCTGCAGGAGCTCAGTCAAGAGCCCCTTTCCAAGTGGGGTTGAACAAAAATGTGCTGGCTTCTCTTCCAGCGTGTTGATACAGTTCCCTGAGCTTTGCCTGCCCTCACGCCCCGTTTCACCCAGAATGACATCACGACACAGCAAAGAGGGGAGTTTTGCGGTGGAGTTCTGCAGGTGGAGGAGGAGTGATTGTTACACCCTTGAGGGTGAGTTTGTTACCTGCTTGCTTGTTTGTTTTGGTGTGGACTTGCTTCTTTGCCATGTGCCTGCTTGAGTGAAGTTTACAGAGTGCCCTGCATTGGGGCTGTGTGCTAAGCCAAGCGGCCAGCTAGGCTCGGCCAGGCTCTAGCCTGCTAGCCTTTGATCCCCAATCCCCTTAGGATCCTTTGACAAGGGGGCAGGGCTAACTGGGGGAGAACAGGGGTTTAAAATCTAGTTCCTAAGAGACATGGGGCAGCAAACAGGAGTGCTTTGCAGGGGAGCATGGGAGCCAGATATGCCTAACAAATGTACTTTAAACGTAGGCTAATAAAAGCCTCCCAAAACCCAACCCCCACAGAACAATGCAGACAGAAGTTCAGCAGCAGAGTGGGGGCTAAACAGCTTATTGCACTAAATGCAGCATGTACGATTACCTGTCCTGTGGGCAGGAGGCATATGTGTGCCTTTGGTGCAAGCCACTCATGGCCCTCAGAGACTTGAGTACGGGCTCTTGAGATCAGAGTGGCTGAATTGGACATAAGCACTGACTCCATGGGTGCTTCAGGGCTGGGGGTTGAGCACCCCCTGGGTCCAGAGGAAGCCGGCGCCTACGGAACTGGAGGAGCTAAAAGACACAGAAAGGTACATAGAGGAGACTTTTTGGAACACAGTAGAATGGTCCCACTCCCTGTCTGACGGCCTCTGTGCTCCTGAGGAGTATAAAAGGCTCGGAAGAAGAACATCAAGCAGGAGCGGAGGGAAACAATCCCATAGTTTGGACCCTCCTTCCAGAAGATGTCATGGTGTCCTCTCACGCAGCAGATACCTCTCCAGGGGAGGGGACCTCAGTTATTAGGAAGAGACAGGCAATAGTAATGAGAGATTTGATTATTAGAAATATAGATACTTCAGTTTGTGATGACTGGGAGAACTGCATGATGAATTGCCTGCTGGATACGAAGGTTGCTGATCTCTCGAGATATCTAGACAGGCTTATGTGCAGTGCTGGAGAGGAGCCGGTGGTCATAGTACAGGTAGGTACCAATGACAAAGGGAAAGGTAGGAGAAAGGTCCTGGAGGTCAAATTTTGGCTGCTAGGTGAGAGATTAAAGTCTAGGACCTCCATGGTAACATTCTCTGAAATGCTGCTGGTTCCAAATGCAGGGTCAGTTAGACAGCCAGAACTGCATGGACTCAATGTATGCATGAGACAATGGTGTTTGGAGGAGGGATTTAGGATCTGGGGAATCTTTTGGGAAGGGAGGAGCCTCTATAAGGAGGATGGGTTCCACCTAAACCAGAATGGAACCAGCTTGCTGGCAAGTAACATTAAAAAGGTCATAGAGGAATTTTTAAACTAAGGGCTGGGGGAGAGCTGACAGGTGTGGAGGTGCACACAGTTCCGACATACATGACCCTTAGGGGAGGATTTATTAAAGGGGATTCTCTATATCCCAGTAAAGAGGAGGGGATAGAAATTGACAAAGTACAGGTAGGAACTGAAGAAAAAGTCACATGAAAGAGTCCCATTCAGTTACATCACATGATGGCTTTAAGGCAGACAATTAAATATTGATGAATTTTGAAAGTACTTGTATACAAATGCTAGAAGTCTAAATACTAAGATGGGTGCACTTGAGTGGCTGATATTAAGTGAGGATACTGATATAATATAGGGGAGAGCAAACTATGGCCCGTGGCCTGTTGACGGCCCATCAGGGCTTTAAATCTGGCCCATGGGATTGCCAGTCCCATGGTGCAGCGGGGCTAAGGCAGACTCCCTGCCTGCCCTGCCCCACACCAAGTCCCTGTGTCCCCTGAGTGGGGTGGGGGGCAGAGGGCTCTGTGTGCTGCCATTGCCTGCAGGCACCGCCCCCTGTAGCTCATGTTAGCCAGGAACGGGGAGCTTTGGGGGGTGGTACCCACAGGTGAGGGCAGCACGTGGCTGAGCCGCCTGTCCCACTGCATCCCCAGGTGGACATGCTGGCCACTTCCAGGAGCTTCGCGGGGCCAGGGCAGGCAGGGAGCTGTGCACCGCTGCCACCCCGGCACCGCTCGAGGTAAGCGGTGCCAGGCCGGAGCCCGCATCTCGAGCCCTTCCTGCATCCCACACCCCAACCCCCTGCCCTGAGCCCCCTAAATCCCTGCCTTGAGCCCCCTGCTGCACTCCACACCCCCTCCTGCCCCCCAACGCATTGCCCTGAGCCCCTTCCTGCACACTGTGCCCCCTACCAAACCCTACACTCCCTCCTGCACCCCAACCCCTCCCCCAGCCCTGCATTCAAGGCCCTGCATACAATTTCCCCACCCATATGTGGCCCTGGGGCCAAAAAGTTTGCCCACCCCTGATACAATATGTATTATGGAAATGTGGTGGAATGATGATGATAGGGCATGGTAAACCAGGGTACAAGATATATAGAAATGACAGAGAATGAATGTGGCATTTAAATTTGAAAAGGGGTACTGCACAAAAATGAGGCTGCTTGTAAGAAGGAAATTAAAGAGCTGTCCCAAGGGTTAAATGCCTGCAAGTGGAACGGGGACTAATTAAAAACACCATAATAGAGGCTCTGATTAAATATGTATCCCAACTCAGAAAAGATGGTAAGAGGACCAAAAGAATGCCATGGTGGCTAAACAGCAGAGTAATGGAGGCTGTCAGATGGCAAAAGGGCATCTTTTAAAATGTGGAAGTCAGATCCTAGTGAGGATAATAGAAAGGGGCACAAACTCTGCCAGGTTAAGTATAATAAGGCAGGCCAAGAAAGAATTTGAGAAGCAATTTGCTAAAGACGCAAAAACTAATAGTAAGAAATTTGTTTAAAATACATCAGAAGCAGGAAGCCTGCCGGACAGGCAGTGGGGCCACTAGATGGCAAAGGAAGTTAAAGGAGCACTCTAGGAAGACAAAGCCATTGCAGAGAAGCAAGATGAACTTTTTGCATAGTTCTTCACTGCAGAGGATGTGGGGGAGAGATCCACATCAGAGCTATTCTTTCTGGATGACAAATCTGAAGTACTGTCCCATGCTGATGTGTCAATAGAAAAAAGATTTAAATTTAAACAAATAAGTCACCAGGACCAGATGGTATTCACCCAAGCGTTCTGAAGGAACTCATGTGTAAAACGGCAGAACTACATAACTGTAGTATGTAACCTATCACTGAAATCCATCTTTGTACCAGATGACTGGAAGGTAGCTAATTACAGGCTGGTAAGCCTAACTTCAGTACCAGCCTAATTGGTAGAAACTATAGTAAAGAACAGAATTATCAGACACAGAGATAAACACTATTTGTTGTGGAAGCATCAACACGGCGTTTGTAAAGGGAAATCATGCCTCACTAATCTATTAGAATTCTTTGGGCCTGTCAAGAAGCCTGTGGGTAAGGATGTTCCAGTCAATAAAGCAGGAGTGGGCAAACTTTTTGGACCAAGGGCAACATCTGGGTATGGAAATTGTATGGTGGGCCATGAATGCTCATGAAATTGGGAGCTGGGGTGTGGGAGGGCATGAGGACTCCAGCTGGGGGTACGGGCTCTGGGGTGGGGCTGGGGATGACGGGTTGGGGGTGCAGGAGGTGCTCTGGGTTATAACCGAGAAATTTGGAGGGCAGGAGGGGGATCAGGACTGGGACAGGGGGTTGGGGCATGGGAAGGGGTCGGGGGGCAGGCTCCGGGCAGTGCTTACATCAAGCAGCTCCCAGAAACAGTGGCATGTCTCTCCTCTGGCTCCTATGTGGAGGTGTGGCCAGGCAGCTCTGCACGCTGCCCTGTCCGCAGGCACTGCCCCCACAGCTCCCATTGGCTGCAGTTCCTGGCCAATGGGAGCTATGGGGGCAGCGCTTGGGGCAGGGGCAGTGTGCGGAGCTCCCTGGCTGTCCCTACATGTAGGAACCAGAGGGGGGGCATGCTGCTGCTTGTGGGAGCCATGCAGAGTGGGGCAAGACCTTGACCTCGCTCCCTGGCAGGAACTTGAGGACCGGATTAAAACATCTGGAGGGCCAGATGCAGCCCCCAGGCCATAGTTTGCCCACCCCTGCAATAAAGTGTTCTTCTTCGAGTGCTTGCTCATATCCATTCCATGTAGGTGTGCGCGCGCCGTGTGCACGTTTGTCGGAAGACTTTTACCCTAGCAACTCAGTGGGTCGGCTGGGCGCCCCCTGGAGTGGCGCCACCATGGCCGCAGATATATACCCCAGCCGACCCACCCACTCCTCAGTTCCTTCTTACCGCCCGTGTCGGTCATTGGAACTGTGGAGTGCAGCTTAGCTGACCTTCACCTCCCTAGCGTTCTCATACTTTTCTTGTATATAGTTCAAATCAGTTTTAAAAGTTAATTAGTAGTTATTTCTGTAGTTACCCCTACCTGGGACTTGAACCTGGTACTCAACAGGCTCATGGGTCCGCCCTTTGAGCCGATGGCTACTTGTTCCCTCTTATACCTGTCATGGAAGACAGTTTTTCTGGTATCCATTACTTCGGCTCAAAGGGTTTCTGAGATTCGGGCCCTCACGATAGACCCTCCGTACACTGTCTTTTACAAGGACAAAGTTCAATTGCGCCCCCATCCCGCTTTTCTCCCTAAGGTGGTCTCGGCCTTCCACACCAGTCAGGACATCTTCCTCCCGGTTTTCTACCCCAAACCTCATTCATCTCCACGGGAGCAGCGACTCCACTCCCTAGATGTCCGCAGGGCACTTGCATTCTACATTGACCGCACGAGGCCCTTTCGTAAGTCCCCCCAACTCTTTGTGGCCATAGCGGACCGCATGAAAGGCCTTCCCATCTCCACTCAAAGAATCTCCTTGTGGCTAACAGCATGCATCTGCGCGTGCTATGACTTGGCCCATGTTCCAGCGGGCCACCTCACGGCCCATTCTACCAGGGCTCAGGCTTCTTCAGCAGCCTTCCTGGCACACATACCAGTCCAAGAAATATGCCGTTCAGCGACCTGGTCATTGGTCCATACATTTGCTTCGCACTACGCTCTGGTGCAGCAGTCTAGAGACGATGCGGCCTTCGGCTCGGCAGTTTTGCATTCCGCCACGTCTCACTCCGACCCCATCGCCTAGGTAAGGCTTGGGAATCACCTACATGGAATGGATATGAGCAAGCACTCGAAGAAGAAAAGACGGTTACTCACCGTTGTAACTGTTGTTCTTCGAGATGTGTTGCTCATATCCATTCCACACCCACCCTCCTTCCCCACTGTCGGAGTAGCCGGCAAGAAGGAACTGAGGAGTGGGTGGGTCGGCTGGGGTATATATCTGCGGCCATGGTGGCGCCACTCCAGGGGGCGCCCAGCCGACCCACTGAGTTGCTAGGGTAAAAGTCTTCCGACGAACGTGCACGCAGCGCGTGCACACCTACATGGAATGGTTATGAGCAACACATCTCGAAGAACAACAGTTACAACGGTGAGTAACCGTCTTTTCTTGGATTTTCAGAAAGCCTTTGACAAGGTCCCAGACCAAAGACTCTTAAGCAAAATAAGCAGACATGGGATAAGAGGGAAGATCCTCTCATGGATCAGTAGCTGGTTAAAAGATAGGAAACGAATGGTAGAAATAAATGGTCAGCTCTCACAATGGAGAGAGGTACAGAGCGGGATCCCCCAAGGATCTGTACTGGGACCAGTGTTGTTCAACATAATCATAAATGATCTGCAAAAAGGGGTAAACAATGCAATGGCAAAGTTTGCAGATAATACAAGATTACACAAGATGGTTAACTCCAAAGCTGACAGCAAAGAATTACAGGGTTTCTCCCAAAAGTAGGTGCCAAAAATGGCAGATGAAATTTAATGGTGATGAATGAAGAGTAATGCACACTGGAAAATTATCCCCATCAATACATATATAATGATGGGTTCTAATGTTACCACTCAAGAAAGAGTGGATAGTTCTCTAAAAACTTCAGCGCAATGCACAGCAGGAATCAAAAAAGCTAACAGAATGTTATGAACTATTAGGAAAGGGATAGAAAATAATACTGACAATATCATAATGCTACTCTATAAATTCAGGCCCACACCTTAAATACTGAGTGCAGTAATTATACTAATTACGCTTTTAAACTTGACTTGCCAGAGTTTATGCTCCTTTCTATTTTCCTTAGTAGGTTTTGACTTCCAAATTTTAAAGGATGTCTTTTTGCCTCTGACCACCTCTTTTACTCCATTGTTTAGCCATGGTTGCATTTTTTTAGTCCTCTTGTTTAAATAAATAAATAAATAATTTGGAGCATACATTTAGTTTGAGCCTCTGTTACGGTGATTTTAGTAGTTTCCATGCAGCTTGCAGGCATTTCACCTTTGTGACTGTTCCTATTGATTTTCACTTAGATTCTTCATTTTTGTGTAGTTCACCTTTTTGAAGTTAAATGCTACTGTGGGAAGTTTCTTTGGTATTTTCCCCCTTACATGGATGTTAAATTTAATTACACTATGGTTGCTATTACTGAGCACTTCAGCCACATTCACCTCTGGGGCCAGATCCTGTGTACCACTTAGGACTAAATCAAAACAATTGCCTCTCCCCTTGTGGGTTCCAGGACTAGCTGCTCCAAGAAGCAGTCATTAATGGTGTCTAGAAATTTTATCTCTGCATCCCATCCTGAGGTGACATGTACTCAGTCAATATGGGGATAGTTGAAATCCCCTATTATTATTGGGTTTTCTGTTCTTATAGCCTCTCTAACCTCCCTTAGCATTTCACAATCACCGTCACCATCCTGGCCAGGTGGTTATTCCTACTGTTTTATTCTTCTTATTCAAGCCTGGAATTTTTATCCCTAGAGATTCTATGGTACACTGTTTTATTTAGTATTTTTACCTTATTTGACACTATGCTTTCTTTAACATACAATGCCACTGCCCCACCAGTATGGCCTACTCTGTCATGTCTATATATTTTATACACTGATATTACCCATTGATTAGCCGCATTTCACCAAATTTCTGTGATGCCTGTTGTATCAATATCCTCATTTAATGTCAGGCTCTCTAGCTCACCTATCTTAGAATTTGGAATTCTAGCATTTGTATACAAGCACTTGTACATTTTGTCAATATTCAGTTGCTTGCCTTCATGTGTTAAAAATAGGACTCTATCACATTTGACTGTTCCTCACTACCTCCTGCCTGGTATTAATTCTTTCCTCTTCTCTTTAATATATTTCCTCCTTTAATAAATTCATCCCTAAGGGATGTCTTCATATGAACCATGTGCTCCTCTGCCCCTGTCAGTTTCCCCCCAGCCCTTAGTTTAAAAAATCTACAACCTTTTTAGTTTTACATGCCAACAGTCTGGTTCCATTTTGGTTAACATGGAGCCCATCCCTCTTGTATAGGCCACTCCTTCCCACAGTAGATTCCCCAGTTCCTTATCAGGGCCACCCAGAGGATTCAGGGGGCCTGGGGCAAAGCAATTTCAGGAGCCCCTTCCATAAAAAAAGTCACAATACTATAGAATACTATATTCTCATGGGGGCCCCTGCGGGGCCTGGGGCAAATTGCCCCACTCCTCCCCCCCCGGCCACCCTGGGAAAAATAAACATTTAAAAACCTTCGACATCTCGGCACAAACCCAGTTTTGAGAGAACTTCTTTTCAAGTCACCTTTACAAGGTATCACTGGTTCTCAGCATCAGCTAGTGCTAGAAGGCACTAAAGCTCATTAAAAGGGTTGGACAAATATTTTCTGTCAAAACTTTTTTTGGATTGAAAACTAGGTGTTTTAAAAAGCAGAAAAAAATCACGGACAATGTCTGCTTTCTTTCAAAATTTGTTGTGTTTTTTTTTAATTGAAAAGCTGAAATTAGTCTGCCAAAACCTGAATATGGTTTGGGGTTTCAGAAGTGTGTGGCCAAATATTTGCTGCTTGCTGTGTTTAATTGTTTAAAGAAACAATAAAAAAAATCTGCTTTAAAAAAAAATCCAAAACTTTTGAACCACCTCAGCTTGTGACCAAATGCCTGAGCCCATCCAGTCAGATTTTTCCAGGTTTCTGAAACTCTGCTGGCTTCCTTGACTCATATCTATGTCCATAACTTTGGGTTTATTTAGATTAGAACATAAGAATGGCCACACTGGGTCAGACCAAAGGTCCATCCAGCCCAGTATCCTGTCTACCAATAGTGGCCAATGCCAGGTGCCCCAGAGGGAGTGAACCTAACAGGTAATGATCAAGTGATCTCTTTCCTGCCATCCATTTCCACCCTCTGACAAACAGAGGCTAGGGACACCATTCCTTACCCATCCTGGCTAATAGCCATTAATAGACTTAACCTCCATGCATTTATCTGTTTCCTAGAGACTGGCTCCATGGGGTCCCTCACAAACTGGAGACGGTTACTGTGGGTTTGTCTTTAGTATAGCTTATGTACATACTCCACGAACTGAGCATTTGAGCTTGTTCCAGAATCTGGGATGAGCCTATGTTATGAAAACTGAAATGCTCAAAATAGCACATGCATGTGAATGGACACAGGGTGCTAAAATTAAATTAACCCAGGGGTTCTCAAACTGTGGGTTGGGACCCCTCAGGGGCCACAAGGTTATTACTGGGGGTCATGAGTTGTCAGCCTCCACCTCAAACCCTGCTTTGCCTCCAGCATTTATAATAGTGTTAAATATATAAAAAAGTGTTTTTAATTTATAAGGTGGGGGGTCGCACTCAGAGGTCTGCTATGTGAAAGGGGTCACCAGTACAAAATTTTGAGAACCACAGAATTAACCCCTCTGGAGCCTCAGGGAATGCAGGGGAGGGGCGTCTCCCTTGGTAGGGTTGGGAAGGAGGTAGGTGGTGTAGGATATTGCTCTTCTCATGTGATCCCTCCCCCATGGCTCTCTTGGCTCTATCACTGTTAATCTAAAGTGGCTAATTTTAAATGAAGCTACCCTCCTCTGACATGAATCTCCCTATGGCACTGAAATTAAATAGAGACTATAATTTGGCATTTGAGAAGTGAAAGGGATGGTAGCCCTAAGGGAAAAGCTAACAGCTTGGCTCTTCTGCAAGCCCCAAACTGCTGAATGAGCTTTAGGGTAGGGAAGGCTGTGCCTTCCAAACAGCCTGGCCCTGCCCCCTATCCTACCCCCACCCACTTCCTGCCCCCTGACTGCCCCCCTCAGAATCCCTGACCTATCCAGCTCCTTGTCCCCTCACCCCCCCAGACCCCACCCCCCACAACCCCCCCTGCTCCATGTCCCCTGACTGCCCCGACCCCTATCCACCCCCCGCCGAATCCTGACAGACCCCCAGAATGCCCATGATCCAACCCCCCTGTTCCCTGTCCCCTGACCGTCCCCCCCTGAACCTCTGCCCCCTCCCTGTCCCCTGACTGTCCCCGGGACTCCCTGCCCCTTATCCAACCCCCCCCAGCCCCTTTACCATGCCGCTTACCCCTGCCTCCTCCCTCTCCCGGAGCCTCAGCATACCGCGTCCAGGAGTGGCTCTGGACAGCACCACAGCGGCGTGGCTCCACGGGACCTGAGCTCCTGCCGCTCGGCTGCAGCTCGCAGCCCCACCCCCTTACCACGCGGTTCCGAGCGGGAGGTGCTCAGGCCCTGCTGGAGCCATGCCACTTTAGCTCTGTCCAGGGTCACTCCTGGACACGGCGCGCTGAGGTGCCTGGGGTTGGGGGAAGGGGGAGGCGGAAGGAGCCTCCAACATTCTCGTGGGGGCCACTGCGGGGCCCGGGGCCTGGGGCAAATTGCCCCACTTGCCCCCCCGGGGGCCCTGTTCCTTATAAACCTAAGTCCCTGCTCCTTACACCATCATCTCATCCACCCATTGAGACCTTGCAGTTCTGGCTGTCTTATTGGGCATCTGTGTGGAAGTGGAAACATTTCAGGGAATGCTACTGTAGAGGTCTTGGACTTTAAGCTCTTACCTAGCAGCCTAAATTTGTCCTCCAGGATTTCTCTCCCACCTTTCCCTATGCCACTGGTACCTACATGCATCGGCACCTCCCTAGTTCTACCTCTAAGGCTATCTAGAGATCTGCTACCTTTGCACCCAGTGGGCAATTTACCATATGGTTCTTCTTGTCATCACAAACCCAACTATCTATTTTTAATAATTGAATCCCCCACTACCATTATCTGTCTCTATCTGACATTAAGGGGAGCAACTAGTTGGTAATAACAACAAGACAGAGTGTGCTTGTGTGTGCATGTGAGTGTAATATAGATCATATGCATATGATACAGCGTTGATTGATACATGTATTACCAATAAATGTGGCGCTTTGCCTTATCTCCCTGAAAAGATCCTGTGCAGTACTTTAAGTACAACATTTTGGTGGAGAATTGCGAAAGGGGGAAAGGTATCAGCAGCATTTATTGAGTAATGAAACAAACTTTGAGAAGTATGGAAAAGTGATGATAAACCTCAAAGTATTAAAATGATCGATCATTAAGGTGTGCACACCCCGGTGGTAAAGGGAGGAGGAGAATTAGCTTTCTCGCTCCCCCGGTTGTAGAGTTCCCGGCATTAGAAAGAAGGGAAGAGAATTAAATTTCTCGCTCCAGGAAAAGAGGTATTGATAAATAAGAGTCAAGAGGATAAGCATTGCTATTTAGTCCCAATAGGAGGTTGAGTATACTAGAAAATGTTTAAACGTAAACAGTCTTGTAATCAGGCTCCCAGAGAGGAGACTGAGAAATTGGCATTTGTAAAAGATGTTACCCCTATTGAACAAATCTTGCAAAAATTCAGACACAGCCCTTGGTCTGATCAAGCGCTAGCTGATGTCCATACAATTTCAGACCTAGAAGATGTGGAAGTTGGGAAAAGAGCAGACATCTTAGTCTTCCAGGAAGAGCAAGAGTCAGGCTAACTCTAACAGCTAATAATGTGAGACTTCCAAGCAGGCCCTGGGCTGGTGGAAAAGAACTGTAAGAGATGCTGTTTTTTGACCTTATGTTAGGTAAGAATAGAATGCAGATTGTAGCAGAAATTGCTGAGAGAAGTAAGATATCAGAAAGGAATAAGTATAAACAAAATGAAGTTGTTGTTCATTACTGTATGTCACGAGGTATAAATGCTTGCCTTAATTGTTTATTTAATGGAGACCTACCTCGGGAGGGGAAACTCTGCCCTTGTGTACTCTCCTGACTAACTGCAGTTGCTCAAAATAAACTGCCTCTGGTTTGTTGCTTTAACCCCAGAGAGAACTTGTTTTTCTCCCACAAAGACAAACTGGCTAGGTACTTATTGATATATAAACCCTCAACTCCAATGAAAAAAGAAGCAGCTGCAGTTTGGCTTCTATGGAAAACCTGTAATGAGGTATTCCTTCAATTGGCTGAATGTAAAAATGAAAACAGGAAACTGCATCGAGATTTACAAGTCTCTGCTGTGGCAGCAGAGTAATGGAAATGTATGTCCATTAGTACCCAATCCCAGTTAGATGCCCTTAGGGATGGGTACAGAGAGTTAAAGCAGCGCACTCAAATCTTAAAGGAGCATATGAAAGAAAAGGAGAAAATTTAAAAAGAAAATCAGGTATTGCATGGAATGGTCAAAAAATTAACTTTAGAACAGGGGAGAGCCCCCGCTGACCATAACCGCTGTAAATCACTCATTAAACAACTGGAACAAAAATTGGGATTTGCAAATAGACAAATTGCAGTAGTAACATCAGGATAAGGGACATTTGAGACCCCAGAATGGGCAGACTTTTGGGATCCCTCTGGAGATTGGGAAGGGGACATTTGGGTAGATTCCTCCTCCCAGGGCCAAAATGCTATTCTAATAGTAACAAAAAGAGAACAGTCGCTACCACAAGAGAGAGCAGTAGGAGTGAAACAGTAACTACAGTGCTGCTTCTGCCCAGGGCCAGCTCCAGTGTTTTTGCCGCCCCAGGCATGCCAAAAAAAACCCAAACCCGCAATCGGCAGCACTTTGGCGGCAGCTCTACTGCAGCTGCTTCATTCTTCAGTGGCAGGTCCTTCCCTCTGAGAGGGACTGAGGGACCCGCCGCCGAAAAGCCAGACACATTTGTGCAGCCCCAAGTACTGGACACACTGTGGCAGAGACCGAGTTGACTCCCGCACAAGTAACAGAGTTGGCAAAAACCCTGGTTGGCATAAAGCCCTGGAGGGAAAGTGGGTACACTGCAGACAACTCAAACAAGCAGGGTCTGCTGCAGTGGGAGCAGTGTGCTAATTTGTTTCTAAGCTTCTATCTTTCAGCCTCCAAACGGGAACATTAGGAGAGCCGGTACCAGCTGAAAAGTTATACAAATACCATGGTTATAGTGTCACGACAAAGTCAGTGTTCAGTTTTCTGTGTTGCATGTTCTGTGTCTGTCTCTGGTGGGTGTCCTGTGCTAGCATTGGGTCCAGAGAAAGAGGGGATACTATACTAGACAGGGTGAATGCCTTTTCCTCTTTCTACTTCCCCCATCTCCAGCCAATCACATCCACCTCTGTCCAAAAGACTTTTGGTCCCCAATGCATCAGGTTTATTTTTTGTTAGGTTCTCAAATAATTTTATTTTTTGTTATTGATACATTTGTATTGTTAGTTAAATTTTCTTCTATTGTTAATTCCACCACAAAGGTATATTTGAATGGAAAGAATTGTGTCCATGTTGTGGGGTTGGAACCTGTAATATGGCAAAACAAATTTCATTCAGATCCCCCAGTCCAAAAATGTATGTGTAATGTCTCCATACTACATACCCCTAAACTAGTATTTTATTTCCCAATGCACAAAGAAAAAGAAATGGATATGGAAATCTTGGGTCTGGTGAACCTTGACTCTGATTTCTCCCTGGGCATTAATTGGATAGGCCTGTATGGGTGGCTGTACAATAACAAACAAATTAGTAAATTAACAAAAGCTACTTGAAAGAAAATCCAAACCAGAAGTTTGGCTATTATATATGAGAGAGAAGAAATACGTAGCCCTTGTCTACACTACAGGGTTAGGTCGAATTTAGCTGTGTTAGGTCGATTTTTTTATAATGAATGCATCTACACAAGCAACCCCGTTCCGTTGACCTAAAGGGCTCTTAAAATCAACTGCTCTACTCCCCTCCGGTGAGAGGAGTGGTGGTAAAATCAACCTTGCTGAGTCGAATTTGGGGTAGTGCCGATGTAAATCGACATTATTGGCCTCCAGGAGCTATCCCAGAGTGCTCCAATATGACCACTCTGGACAGCACTTTCAACTCCGATGCACTATCCAGGTAAACAGGAAAAGCCCCAGGAACTTTTGAATTTCATTTCCTGTTTGGTCAGTGTGGTGAGCTCAGCAGCACAGGTGACCCTGCAGTCCCCCCAGAATCGCAAACGAGCTCCAGCATGGAGCGAACGGGAGACAATGGATCTGACTGCTGTATGGGGAGAAGAATCTATGCAGGCATAACTCCGATCAAAAAGAAGAAATGCTAATATATATGCCAAAATCACACAGGGCATGATGGACAGCGGCTACAACAGGGACACACAGCAGTGCTGTGTTAAAGTCAAGGCAAACCTACCAAAAGACAAAGGAGGCCAATGGTCACTCTGGGTCAGAGCCCCATACATGCTGCTTCTATGATCAGCTGCATGGCATTCTAGGGGGGGACCCTACCACTTCCCCACCACTGTCCATGGACACCTGCAAGGGGGGAATCTCATGCAACACGGAGTAGGATTTTGTGTATGAGGAAGAGGAGGAGGAGAATGCGCAGCAGGGAAGTGGTGAATCTGTTCTCCCAGGCAGCCAGGACCTTTTCATCACCCTGGAGCCATTACCCTCCCAAGGCAGGATCCTGGACCCTGAAGCTGGAGAAGGCACCTCTGGTGAGTGCACATTTGTAACTACGGTACAGGGTTTAAAAGCAATAGTGTTTAATATTTGATTTGTCCTGAAGACTTGGGATGCATTTGCAGCCAGTACAGCTACTGGAAAAGTCTGTTAACGTGTCTGGAGATGGAGCGGGAATCCTCCAGGGACATCCCCATGGAGCTCTCCTGGAGGTACTCTGAAAGCCTTTGCAGAAGGTTTCTGGGGAGGGCTGCCTTATTTCATCCTCCACGATAGGACACTTTACCACGCCAAGCCAGTAGCAAGTAGTCTGCAATCACTGCAGCACAAAGCATGGCAGCGAATGGTCCTGGGTTTTGGTTGCATTCAAGCAACATTCGGTTTATATCTTTCTGTGTTAGACTCAGGAGAGTGATATCATTCATGGTCACCTGGTTGAAATAGGGGAATTTTTGTAAGGGAACAGTAAAAGGACCCTGTTCATGCTGGGCTGTTTGAGCTTGGCTAAAAGTGATCATCCCTGAGAATAGCCACGTGGAGGGGGGAGGGGCAAAGAGATAATCCCAAATAACAATGCGGAGGGGTGGGGGAGGTGTGTGCTGCACATCCACCCGAAAACCACAGCCCCTCCTTTTAAATGGCAAACCCAACTGGCATTGCTTCCTATGGGAAAGGAGGGCGCTGCAGTTTGAAAACATTCCCATATGTTACGAAGGTGTTAGAAGCCAAACCCGCATACCCTTTGGCTTACCATGGCTGCCTGGAAACCGAATTCTGTTGCCCAGCCATGTGTGATGTGTCACCATACCAGCAGGCGCTCAATATAAAAGGCAAAATGTGACCTTGTACCTAAAGCACATGTGCTGTCTGCTGTGAATTGTTTGATCCACTGTGAAAGAGTCTCCCTTTTGTTCTCAGAAATGTATCATCTTAAATTTTACTCTCCCTTTTTATCCCCCCGCAGGTGCAAATGTTTCTATGCTCCCCCTATCATCTCCGTCCCTGAGGGTATTGCAGATTAGAAGGCAAAAAAAAAAAACAACCCACTTGCGATGACGTGTTTCCCGAGCTCATGCAGTCCTCCCGCACTGATAGGGCACAGCTGAATGCATGGAGGCATTCAGTGGCAGAGTCCAGGAAAGCATTAAGTGAGCATGATGAGAAGAGGCAGGAGGTGATGCTGAAGCTAATGGGGGAGCAAACGGACATGCTTAGGCATCTGGTGGAGCTGCGGGAAAGCCAACAAGAACACAGACCACCGCTGCATCCGCTGTACAACCACCTGCCCTCCTCCCCAAGTTCCATATCCTCCTCACCCAGACGGCCAAGAATGGGACGGGGGAAGGCTCTGGGCACCCAGCCACTCCACTCCAGAGGATGGCCCAAGCAACAGAAGGCTGTCATTCAAACAGTTTTGATTTGTACTGTGGCTACAATAAGCAATGTGGCCTTGTCCTTCCCTCCTCCCCTCTCCCTACCCCACCCAGGACACCTTATCAGTTATCTCCCTTTTTTTAATTAAGAAAGAAAGAATGCATGGTTTCAAACAATTGTGGGTACGTCTACACTACGGGATTATTCCGAATTTACATAAACCGGTTTAACAAAACAGATTGTATAAAATCGAGTGTGCGCGGACACACTAAACACATTAAATTGGTGGTGTGCGTCCACGGTCCGAGGCTAGCGTCGATTTCGGGAGCGTTGCACTGTGGGTAGCTATCCCATAGTTCCCGCAGCCTCCCCCGCCCCTTGGCATTTCCGGGTTGAGATCCCAGTGCCTGATGGGGCAAAAATCATTGTCGCGGGTGGTTCTGGGTACAGCCTCACCCCTCCCTCCCTGAAAGCAGCAGACAACCGTTTCGCGCCTTTTTTGCTTGGTGAACTGTGCAGACGCCATAACACAGCAAGCATGGACCCTGCTCAGCTCAATACCGCAATCGTGGATGTTTTAAACACCTCGCGCACTCTCGTGCAGTATATGGTGAACCAGGACCTTCAAACCGAGGCGAGGAGGAGGCGGATACGGCAGCGCGGCGATGACAGTGATGAGGACGTAGACACAGAATTCTCTCAAACCGCGGGCCCCGGAGCATTGCAGATCCTGATGGTAATGGGGCAGATTCTATCCATTGAACGCCGATTTTGGGCCCGGGAAACAAGCACTGACTGGTGGGATCGCATTGTGTTGCAGGTGTGGGACGATTCCCAGTGGCTGCAAAACTTTCGCATGCGGAAGGGCACTTTCATGGAACTTTGTGACTTGCTTGCCCCTGCCCTGAAACGCCATAATACCAAGATGAGAGCAGCCCTCACAGTAGAGAAGCGAGTGGCGACAGCCCTGTGGAAGCTTGCAACGTCAGACAGCTACCGGTCAGTCGGGAATCAATTTGGAGTTGGAAAATCTACTGTGGGGGCTGCTGTGATGCAAGTAGCCAAAGCAATCACTAAGCTGTTGCTACGAAAGGTTGTGACTCTGGGAAACGTGCAGGCCATAGTGGATGGCTTTGCTGCAATGGGATTCCCTAACTGTGGTGGGGCGATAGATGGAACCCATATCCCTATCTTGGCACCGCAGCACCAGGGCACCCAGTACGTAAACCGGAAGGGGTACTTTTCAATGGTGCTGCAAGCACTGGTGGATCACAAGGGACGTTTCACAAACATCCACGTGGGATGGCCAGGGAGGGTTCATGACGCTCGCGTATTCAGAAGCACTACTCTGTTTAAATGGCTGCAGCAAGGGAATTACTTCCCAGACAAGAAAATAACAGTTGGGGATGTTGAAATGCCTGTCGTTATCCTGGGGGACCCAGCCTACCCCTTGATGCCATGGCTCATGAAGCCATACACAGGCAGCCTGGACAGTGGTCAGGATCTGTTCAATTACAGGCTGAGCAAGTGCAGAATGGTGGTGGAATGTGCATTTGGCCGTTTAAAGGCGCGCTGGCGGACATTACTGACTCGCTCAGACCTCAGCCAAACCAATGTCCCCTATGTTATTGCTGCTTGCTGTATTCTCCACAATCTCTGTGAGAGTAAGGGGGAGACCTTTATGGCGGGGTGGGAGGCTGAGGCAAATCACCTGGCCGCTGATTACGCGCAGCCAGACACCAGGGAGATTAGAAGAGCACACCAGGAAGCGGTGCGCATCAGAGAAGCTTTGAAAACGAGCTTCATCAATGGCCAGGGTACAGTGTGACTGCTGTGTTTGTTGATGAACACCCAACCCCCCTTGATTGACTCATTCCCTGTAAGCAACTCACCCTCCCCCTTCGAGTACAGCTTACTTATGCAAATAAAGTCACGTTTAAAAATCATGAATTGTTTATTAATTCATTATAGAAAAAGGGAGAAAAGTAAGGGTGTGGTTTGGGAGGAGGATAGGAAGGATGGAGAAGGCCATTAAAAAAATTTCACATTAACGACAGCCTTCTGGTTGGGATGTCCACGGGGGTGGAGTGGGCGGGTGCACGGAGCCTCCCCCCACGCGTTCTTACACATCTGGGTGAGGAGGATGTGGAACATGGTGAGGGTTGAGGGTGGTTATACAGGGGCTGCAGCGGCACTCTGTGATCCTGCTGCCGTTCCTGAAGCTCCACCAGACGCCGGAGCATGTCAGTTTGATCACACAGCAGCCCCAGAGTTGCATCCCGCCACCGCTGATCTTCCTGCCGCCACCTCTGATTTTCCTGCCGGTCTTCCTGCCGCCACCTCTCATCTCAGGTGTCTCTCCTGTCCTCATGTTCACTGGCATCTTTCCTGTAATTTGATACCACGTCCTTCCACTCATTCAGATGAGCTCTTTCATTGCGTGTAACTTCCATAATATCTGAGAACATTTCATCTCTCTTCTTCTTTTTCCTCCGCCTTATCTGTGCTAGCCTTTGGGATGGAGGAGGGACGCTTGAAATATTTGCAGCTGCATGAGGGAGAGAAATATTTAAAAAGATACATTTTACAGAACAATGGTTATACACTTTCACAGTGAACAGCACTATTCACCTTACATAGCACATGTGATTTCCCTACAAGGTCGCATTTTTCATCTTAATAGTGAGTGCCTGCAGCTCTGGAGTTACAGATCTCACAGACACAGGTCCAGGCATCAGAATTCAACTTGCATGCGGCCATGGTAAGCCACTGTCTTTCGGCTTCTGCAGTGATTTACCCCTCCCCACAATGCATGGCTAATACCACGCTAGCTCCCTGCTAATCAACACCCTTCCCACCCCCCCCCCCCACCCACTGCATGGCTGGTAGCTTGGGGAAGATCACCGGTGACCAAACACAAAAAAGATCATCGGCATTTCACTCCTCCCCTCCCCCCGCTTGGCTACGTGCAGGAAAGGTTTTTTTTAAGCTGCTGCAGTCCACGAACCCAGTAGGAAAATGGCCATCCCCCTTACTTAAATTCCTGATTTTTAACCAGGTTATCCTGAACGATATAACTTTGCTGCGGATCACACAGCGAGATAAAGAACGGATGCTTCTTGAATGCCAGCAATCACCGGGACCATACGCTGCTATGCTTTGCCATGCTATGATACCTGATTACTTGCTACATGCATGGCGTGGTAAAGTCTTCTACCATGGTGGGCGGAACAAGGCTGCCTTGCCCAGAAACCTTCTGCAAAGGCTTCTGGAGTACCTACAGGAGCGCTTCATCGAGATGTCCCTGGAGGATTTCCTCTCAATCCCCGGACATGCATCCCAAGTCCTCAGGGCAAATCAATCATTAAAAAACGCTTGCTTAAAAAACAATGTTTGCTATTTGCAAAGGTACACTCACCAGAGGTCCCTTCCATGGCGTCATTGTCTGGGATAGTTGCTTGGGAGGGCTGGGAGGAGGGTAATTCCGTCAGGGTCAGAAAAAGCTCCTGGCTGCTGGGGCTCACGGAGTGCTGTGTGCTCTCTGCTAGGTCATCCTCCTCTTCTTCATCTTCATCTTCCCCGTCTGCATAATCCTCAGACATGGCAGAGATTACAACCCCCACCTTGGAATCCACGGTCAGGGGTGGGGTAGTTGTGGCGCAGCCCCCTAAAATTGCATGCAGCTCAGCATAGAAGTGGCATGTTTTTCGACCTGCCCCGGACCTTCCGTTTGCTTCTTTGGTTTTCTGGTAGGCTTGTCTGAGCTCCTTAACTTTCACTCTGCACTGCACTGAGTCCCTGCTGTGGCCTTTATCCGTCATAGCCTTAGAAATTCTTTCAAATACTTTTTCATTTCGTCTTTTGGAACGCAGTTCTGTTAGCACTGAATCCTCTCCCCATATAGCGATCAGATCCAGTACCTCCCGTGCAGTCCATGCTGGAGCTCTTTTTCGATTCTCAGGAGACTGCATTGTTACCTGTGCAGATGAGCTGTTCGTGGTCACCTGTGCTGATGAGCTCTCCACGCTGGGGAAGCAGGAAATGAATTTCAAAAGTTCGCGGGGCTTTTCCTGTCTACCTGGCCAGTGCATCCGAGTTCAGAATGCTGTCCAGAGCGGTCAGTGGTGCACTGTGGGATACCGCCCGGAGGCCAATACCGTTGATTTGCGGCCACACTAACCCTATTCCGATATGTTAATCCCGATATTAGCGCTACTCCTCTCGTCGGGGAGGAGTACAGAAACCGATTTAAAGAGCCATTAAAATCGATATAAGGTGCCTCCTAGTGTGGACGGGTGTGGCGTTAAATCGGTTTTACGCTCCTAAAACTGGTTTAAACGCCTAGTGTAGACAAGTCCTGTGACTTTATTTCCTTTGCCAGCTATGATCAAAGGGGTGGGGTGGGTGGGGGGTGGTTGGCTTACAGGGAATTAAAATCAACAAAGGTGGTGGGTTTGCATGAAGGAGAAACACACACAACTGTCACACCATAGCCTGGCCAGTCATTGAACTGGTTTTCAAAGCCTTTCTGATGTGCAGCGCACCTAGCTGTGCTCTTCTAATTGCCCTGGTGTCTGGCTGCTCAAAATTGGCAGCCAGGTGATTTGCCTCAAACTCCCACCCCGCCATAAACGTCTCCCCACTTACTCTCACAGATATTATGGAGCACACAGCAAGCAGTAATAACAATGGGAATATTGGTTGTGCTGAGGTCTAACCTACTCAGCAAACAGCACCAGGGAGCTTTTAAACATCCAAAGGCACATTCTACCACCATTCTGCACTTGCTCAGCCTATAATTGAACTGCTCCTTACTACTGTCCAGGGTGCCTGTGTATGGCTTCATGAGCCATGGGAGCAAGGGGTAGGCCGGGTCTCCAAGGATAACTATTGGCATTTCAACATCCCCAACAGTAGTTTTCTGGTCTGGGAAGTAAGTCCCTTCTTGCAGCTGCTCGAACAGCCTGGAGTTCCTAAAGATGCGAGCGTCATGCACCTTTCCTGCCCATCCCACATTGATGTCGGTGAAACATCCCTTTTGATTCACCAGTGCTTGCAGCACCATTGAGAAGTGCCCCTTGTGGTTTATGTACTGGTTGGCAAGGTGGTCTGGTGCCAAGATAGGGATATGCGTTCCATCTATCACCCCACCACAGTTAAGGGGAAACCCACTGCAGCAAAGCCATCCACTATAACCTGCACATTTCCTAGAGTCAGTACCCTTGATAGTAGAACGTCAGTGATTGCATTGGCTACTTGAATGACAGCAGTCCCCACAGTAGATTTGCCCACTCCAAATTGATTCCTGACTGACCAGTAGCAGTCAGGCATTGCAAGCTTCCACAGAGCTATCGCCACTCGCTTCTCAGCAGTCAGGGCAGCTCTCATCTTGGTATTCCTGCTCTTCAGGGCGGGGGAAATCAACTCACAGAGTTCCAGAAAAGTGCCCTTATGCACGCAAAAGTTTCGCAGCCACTGGGAATCATCCCATACCTGCAACACTATGCAGTCCCACCAGTCTGTGCTTGTTTGCCAGACCCAGAATCCGCGTTCCATTCTATCAACCAGCCCCACTGCCGCCATGATGTCCCTGTTGCCACAGCATGTGCTTTCAGGAACGTCTGTGTCCATGTCTTCCTCACAATCATCCTCGTGCTGGCGTCTCTTAGCCAGGTTCTGCACATACTGCAGTATAATGTGTGAGGTGTTTACAGTGCTCACAACAGCAGCAGTGAGCAGAGCAGGCTCCATGCTATGGCGTCTGCATGGGTAACCTTGGCAAAAAGGTGTGAAATGATTGTCTGCAGTTGCTTTCATGGAGGGAGGGAGGGGAGAGTGACTACATGTACCCAAAACCACCCACGACAATGTTTTTGCCCCATCAGGCATTGAGAGCTTAACCCATAATTCCAACGGGCAGTGGAGCCTGCAGGAACTGTGGGATAGCTTCCCACAGTGTACCGCTCCATGAGTCGATGCTAGCCATGGTAGTGAGGACACACTCCGCCGACTTAATGCGCTTAGTGGGGGCATACACGATTGACTGTATAAAATCGATTTCTAAAACTCAACTTCCATAAAATCGACCTAATTTCATAGTGTAGACATACCCTTAAGGTGGCTGAGCAGGCAAGGCGATTAAGTATTCACCACTGGTACGACGTGTTTAAGGGTTGGTCACCCACCTGGTCCGCAGTTCTAAATATAGTTTTTCATTCCATCATTGTTCTATTAGTAATCCAGACTGTTATGTTGGTTCTAATGCTCTGCATGTGCTTCTGGATAAAACACATCTCTTCTAAATTGAAATCACAGGCTGAAATCATGACCCAATACATAGCTTTAAAACAGATACGGAAGATTTAAATAGTGACCACACAAGAATTGTTCTTGAGAGGTCAAAAGGGGGACAGTGTAGATAAATCTCTGCATTAAGCATCTTCGCATAACTGTGTATCATTGTCGTATGACTTTGTATTATGCCTCTTCATATAACCTTGCATTTAAGTCTTTCCATATATAACCTCTATTTTCATACAACTTTGTATGAAAGTCCTTTGATATAGGCAAAAAAAAAAACAGGAGTACTTGTGGCACCTTAAAGACTAACAAATTTATTTAAGCATGAGCTTTCGTGAGCTAAAGCTCACTTCTTCGGATGCATAGCTGTACGAGTTTTTTCATGAAGTTGATGGATTTCCACTCCATACGGCTAAATGCAGTGCCTTGCATAATGACAGGTTTCAGAGTAGCAGCCGTGTTAGTCTGTATCCGCAAAAAAAAAACAGGAGTACTTGTGGCACCTTAAAGACTAACAAATTTATTTAAGCATGAGCTTTCGTGAGCTAAAGCTCACTTCTTCGGATGCATAGCTTGTACGAGTTTTTTCATGAAGTTGATGGATTTCCACTCCATACGGCTAAATGCAGTGCCTTGCATAATGACAGGTTTCAGAGTAGCAGCCGTGTTAGTCTGTATCCGCAAAAAAAAACAGGAGTACTTGTGGCACCTTAAAGACTAACAAATTTATTTAAGCATGAGCTTTCGTGAGCTAAAGCTCACTTCTTCGGATGCAAATCCTTATATAGAAACTTTGTATTGAGCCCTGGTATAATGTGTTATCCCCTAAGGATAGTTAAGGTAGAAGAAAAATGTCTTTTCGCTAGGAGTAGAATAAGATCCTCCCCCCTTTTATTCAATTGTCCTGTTGAATGAATGAGGTGTGAATGAGTAAGGCATGGAAGGCAAACACCTCCAGACAGCTGCAAGAGTTGGAGAGGAAATGGAAGCCAGACCCAAGAACAATAAAACTTGTCAAGTGGTTCATTAAAGAAGATCAGACATATTGATGGCCTTCAGAGTTAGAAGCAAGCACCTTCTTTTGAAAACACCCTCTTTGAAAATAAATGTGGCAGCATTAAGACAACACCCAGAAGGAAGCGCCACAAATGACCAACTGACCGACACAGATTTTGCATCTGGTATATATTTGCATGAGAGGGAAGCTGCTATAAATGTGATGTGTCTTGCAGAGGACCCTGGGTCTCATCTTGTCAACATCGGAGCATCGATCCAGACTGACAGAAGTCTGGCTCCACCCCTCTTCCAACAAGACAGAGTGTGTTTGTGTGTGTATCTGAGTGCATAAGTGTTATATATATCATATGCATATGATACAATGTTAATTGATATATGTATTACCAATAAATGTGGCGCTTTGCCTTATCTCCCTGAAAAGATCCTGTCCGGTGGTTTAAGTACAACAGGGTCCCTGCCCGGTTGATGTCCTCAGTTAGCGAGGATACCATGACATCATCCAGAAAGTGGGTCCCTTCCCAACTATTGGATCATTTCTCTCCATGCCAGCTTGATGCGCTTCTGCCTGGAGACTTTCCTCCTCCTTGACAGCACAAGGGCAGTCAAACAGGAAGTGGGACTGCTTTATGTCCTTGACAGTCTCCTCAATGTACCTCTCTGTCTCCCTTTGCTTCTCTAGTGCAGCCGCTGTGGCCTCAAGAGCACATACTCTGTCTTTGACAGCCGTGAGTTACTTGCCCTGCATGCATGCATACACCACCTGTCCACAGGGCAGGTCGTAGGTGCCGACTCTGTGGGTGCTTCACCCACGGAAAGTAAAACAGTGGGTGCTGAGCACCCACTGACAATAGTAGTTATGCAGACCTGGCCACAGATCAGCAGTTCCAGGGTGGCCCCACCCCCACTGGTGAGCTAATAGGTGGTTGTGCTTATCAGCTGTTTAGTGGACTCTGCTAACTAGCTGTTTAGCAGTCCTGCCCCCACCTATCAGCTGTTTTGTGGCCCCTAGGATGATCAGCAGCTGTGAGATCTGCTCACCTGGGTTGCCCTGCCTCCTACCTACATCTCTTGAACAGGCTCCTGCAACTCCCAGCCTGGCTTTAACTGCAAGCAGCAGGTCAGTCCCATTCCAGGCAGAGGGAGCCTGGTTGGGCTGGGGCTGTGTGTGTGGGTGTGAGTGTGGGTGCGGGTGCACGCAGAGTCACTGCTACTGCCCCTGCTCCCCATTTCTTCAATTGCTGAGCTGCTCTGCCTGGGCTGGGGGAGGGGTGTCTGTCCTCAGGGATGCTCTTTAGGAGGGGAAGGGAGGACTGTTCTGCCCCCACCCCAGGTTAGTAAAAATCTAGGGGCAAATTTGTCTCTCTCATCCCTCCCTTGCACCCATGCATCCTTTATCCAAAATATTCATTTGGCACGGATGTTAAATCAGACAAAACACAGAGTTTTTCAAGGTGTGATTTAAAATCCCTTCCTCTCTCCATTGCTCAATTTTCTGTCCCTTGACTCTTGCGAGGTTATCATTTCACTAGGTCTCCTGTTGTCATAGGCTTTGTCAAGACTAGTGTTTGTCCTCCTGTTGTAGTTGATTGCCAATTGCTTGTTAAGTGAGTGTAAATGCTAACCTAGACACTTTGCAAATGTTTGTTTGTATCAGGATGTGGGGGCTCAGTCTCCAGCAAACCACAAAACTTTGTGCTTGAGGGCTTGGCTACACTGGAGAGTTGCAGCACTGGTGGAGGCTTTACAGCGCTGCAACTTAGGCTATGGCTACACTTAAACTTCAAAGCGCTGCCGCGGCAGCGCTGGCCGCGGCAGCGCTTTGAAGCGCTAAGTGTAGTCAAAGCGCCAGCGCTGGGAGAAAACTCTCCCAGCGCTGTCCGTACTCCAGCTCCCTGTGGGGAATAACGGACAGCGCTGGGAGCGCGGCTCCCAGCGCTGGGGCTTTGATTACACTGGCGCTTTGTAGCGCCGCAATTTGCAGCGCTGCAGAGGGTGTGTTTTCACACCCTGCTGCAGCGCTGCAAATTTGTAAGTGTAGCCAAGCCCTTAGTCACCGTCCACACTTGCAAGGCACATACAGCGCTGCATCTCCCTGCCTGCAGCGCTGGCTGTACTCCTGCTCTGCCTCGGGTATAACTATTGCAGCGCTGGTGATGCAGCGCTGCTCCGCCAGTGTGGCCACCAAAAGCGCTATAATTGGCCTCCAGCAGAATTTTCCCATAATGCTTTTAACTAAAGAACTCTTTGTTTTGTTATGATGCCTCTCTTTGTTTTGTTGTGAACTCAGGGCTCCCGGAGCTGCTTATCTAAAAAACAAACACAGCGCCTGTTTGCTGTGAATGAGGCAGGCAGGGGGATGAATGTCTACAGCTAGTGTTTGCTTTAGGAGAGAAACAGCACGGCGGGGAGGGGGAGGGGAGGAAGGGAGTCCTTCGGAGCAGCTGCTTATCTGGTCTGCAGGCTGTTTGCATTTAAGAGTGAATGAGGCATCAGGGAAATGGTCAGAATTTGCAAGGCAGGGAGCTGACACAGTGTCGGCTCCAAAAATCCTCTCTCTCTCTCTCCCCCCCACGCTCCCTGTCACACTCCACCCCACCCCCCTCTTTTGAAAAGCACGTTGCAGCCACTTGAATGCTGGGATAGCTGCCCATAGTGCCCATAATGCACCACTCCCAACACCGCTGCAAATGTGGCCACACTGCAGTGCTGGTAGCTGTCAGTGTGGCCACACTCCAGCGCTTTCCCTACACAGCTGTACGAAGACAGCTGTAACTCCCAGCGCTGCACATCTGCAAGTGTAGCCAAGCCCCCAGAGCAAACATTTGTGGAGAGCCTTAGTTATCAACGTAATTAGTATTTTTGAAATTAGCTCAAATTATAACAGGATCACAATTCTCAGCTAGACAAAACCAAAGCATGAGTCCCCCAGGCTAGACAGGACCTGGATTTTTAATATAAAAAGAGGCAACATAAATGTATCTTCCTTCCCCAAAACAAACACAAACAAACATACAAACAAAAAAAATCTAGGCCCCCCAAATCTTTGTGCCTTCTTTACACATCAGAAGAAAATAAAAAAGGCAGAGTCTCAGTTATTGCCCCTTTACAGATCATCTTTAAAAATGAAATTATCCTTTACATTCCTTATTCCCCCCAAATTAGGGTAACTGCTGACTTTGTGGGGCTGAAAAGCTGGACCTGGGTGTGAGAATTTGTCACTTTCCACCATTGCATGTACTTATAGAACAGAATGCTCGGAGCACAACAGCATAGGTTAGTGTAAGAGACAGCTGATTAGGGGAAAGAGGCCATCAAAAAAGCCTTGTCTTGAAAATAACCACAGAGCAAGATTTTTGAGGTCATAGAATCACAGAAGATTATGGTTGGAAGGGACCTCAGGAGGTCATCTAGTCCAACCCCCTGCTCAAAGCAGGACCAACCCCAACTAAATCATCCCAGCCAGGGCTTTGTCAAGCTGGGCCTTAAATACCTGTAAGAATGGAGATTCCACCACTTCCCTAGGTAGCCCATTCCAGTGCTTCACCACCCTACTAGTGAAATAGCTTTTCCTAATATCCAACCTAGACCTCCCCCACTGCAACTTGAGACCATTGCTCCTTGTTCTGTCATCTGCCACCACTGAGTACAGCCGAGCTGCATCCTCTTTGGAACCCCCCTTCAGGTAGTTGAAGGCTGCTATCCAATCCCCCCTCATTCTTCTCTTCTGCAGACTAAATAAGCCCAGTTCCCTCAGCGTCTCCTCGTAAGTCATGTGCCCCAGCCCTCTAATCATTTTCGTTGCCCTCTGCTGGACTCTCTCCAATTTGTCCACATCCTTCTTGTAGTGTGGGGCCCAAAACTGGACACAATACTCCATATGAGGCCTCACCAGTGCTGAATACAGGGGAATAATCACGTTCCTCAATCTGCTGGCAATGCTTCTACTAATGCAGCCCAATATGTCGTTAGCCTTCTTGGCAACAAGGACACACTGTTAACTCATATCCAGCTTCTTGTCCACTGTAATCCCCAGGTCCTTTTCTGCAGAACTGCTGCTTAGCCAGTCAGTCCCCAGCCTGTAGCAGTGCCTGGGATTCTTCCATCCTAAGTGCAGGACTCTTCACTTGGCCTTGTTGTTTAAGTGAGATACAGTCCCATTAAAAAAATCATGTAGCATCCACATTTTACACTTCCTATAACTCTTTTTTTTTTACACATATTTGGGACTCAAACTTTGGCTCTAATCCTGAATTTACTCTCTCAGGATCAGTCATGGATAATTTCTACCATCCACTTTCCTTTTGGGGAAGTAATCACTAAAAAGCTATTCAGGGGCTGGGGTAGAATTTATGGTGCAAATGTAGGTCATCTGATCAAGAGGTTCCCAATATATGTCCTCCCCCCCCCCGCATTATGTGCTTCTTTTAATTTTCAAAGTACTCTAAAATCCACGTGCATAATGAGATTATCTAGGATATTGGTAATGCCACAACAGGGCCAATGGTGCAAGTTTGGAGAAATTTGGTTCAGGTGTTCCGCAGATAATGTCTCCCTCCTCCCCCCACCCAATAAGTAGAAGATTTTAATATTTCAGTTGCTCTATAACAATGGTGTTCCACAACTGAAACTGAGGTGGAGGGGAACTCTCATTGGCACAAATGGATCATTTCACACCACTCAGAGCTATTTTGTTAGACTATTCATCTCTTTGGCATGTTCTAATTCATCTGAGGACACCCCACTGAGGTGAATGGACCATTCCACACACATCTACAGTACTCCTGTACTGCAGAGGGCTGTGCAGAACCCCTTCCTTTACACTAGCTTCCTGACGTAGATACAAATCCGGGGCTCCCTGCTATTCCTCTTGCTACCTCCAGCTGGTAGATGAGCTCCTCACAGCCCATCAGTTACTATCCTCCTGTCTCCCCATGGCCCTTCCTGCTCTTCCAGGGGCATGGTGGGGCCAGGAGGAGGGCAGAGCTGGTAGCTAAAGTGGCATATCATTCCCTTCCCACAGGTGCCCTCCAATCATGCCCCCTCACTTGTACCGTAGCTACTGTGCTATATAATTGGTTATGTTTTGGCTATATACAGTGTATATTTTATAGTAAAAATTAAGGTAATAAAATAAATGAATAGAATAGTGGATACTAGTATTTGCCACTTTCTTTTTATTTATGCCTTGCAAGTACCAGACAGGATCTTGTCTGTGTCTATGTTAATTCAATTAAAGAAATTTCAAAGACCTAGGCCCCAATGTAGGAAAAAATAGTTGCAACATTTAGTAAGGCCTAATTTATGGTGCCTTTTTTGTTCAACATAAAACACCGCTATTTGTTACATTTTGAAGGTCTCTGTTAAGAACTGTTTTGTGTGTGAATAAGGAATGTATGTGTTAAGAAATAAGTGTAAAGCTGAACCAAATGTATGAGGAAGAAACCAGAGACAGACGCAAGGGCACCAGGAGGCTGCAACACGCCCCTATTGAAATGTCAAAGAAGGGCAAATTAATGACGCTAAAAATAAGACAGGCACCTAACAGGGACAAAATAGCTGTAATAAAAAATAAAAAGAACAATTTTAAGAAAACAAGCACTCGTCAAACAACAATTAATTACAGCATAATGGAGCAAAACTCATTGGTCCTAATGAAGGAAAATCACTATATAAACAGGGCGCCTTGCCATGAAACTTTGGGTTTGTCCTGCCAAGACTTCCCCAGAGCATCGTGTTGCGACCGATGGAACCCGGCTCCTCCCTACCGGAGATCAACCTAGCTGGCCACTGGGTTGATCCGGACTATAACATCGACTGGCAGGACAGTGTGCATGGTGTGTGTATGTGTGACTAAAAAGCATATGCTAAATTGCTGTATTTTCAATAAATGTGGTGTGTTGCCTTCTCATAGAATCAATCATAGAATTGGAAGGGAGGGACCTCAGGAGCTCATGTAGTCCAGGTCTGCACAACTCGTAAAGTGGCAAGGGCCATATTACTCCAAAGAAAACAGCTGAGGGCCGAAACCCCCCCAGCCCCGCCCAGCCCTGCAGAAACAACCCCTCCTTCCCCAGTGCTGCCCGGCTTGCGGAAACAACCCTCCTTCCCCAGCGCCGCCCCGCCAAAACAGCTGTGGGCTGAAAAGGAAGGTTTGTGTGTGTGTGTGTGATACTTTATTAAGAATTTTTCAATTCTTTTTGGCAACAAGCTTGTCATATTCGGGGGTCATATTTGAAGTGGATATTTTCATAATGTCTTCCAAATGGTCATCAGTCAGAGAAGAACGTTGCGAGGACTTTAATTCTCCCCCTATTGCCCAGCACTTTTACGACCCAGGGTTCATACACCAAATATAAAAATCTCTCTCAGGATCAGAGCGAGAAACATTAAGTTCTTTTTTTGTGCTCAGTTTTGCTACGGCTGAGGGTGTGTGCACCTAGGATTTTTTGGTTTGGAGCGAGGATTTCTAAGTCCTTTCTTTTTCAGATCGCTGTGTATTTAAAAGCAAAAATAAAAAATAACCAAAACTCTGGTGAAAGTTAATTGTGTCCCTTTTAAGACTGTCTCTAAGCTGCTAATGGCTTTAAATCCAAAAGCAAGCCAAAAAGCATCTGTGTTAATGTAAATTACCTAAATATTAATAATAAAAAACCCTGCCCATAAATGGCAGCACAAAAAAACTAAAAATCAAACCAAATCAAAATAATAAAAAAGTAAGGGCACTGATAAAAATGCCGGCCCCTACCAATGCCCACTCTTTAAAAGTACTACTGGAAAAAAATTAATTTTCTTAGCCCACACCTTTATAAAAACTCACCCATTGTAAAAACTGCTAAAAAACTAAACAAAATAAAAATTAATAAAAAGCAAAACTCTGCTTCAACCCTGCTAAAACAGAAGGCTCTCATAGCCCAAACCCTGCATGTCCCTAATGAATCACAGCCTTTTGTTATTCGTTTGGCGGCTAATAACATGGCCGTGGCTGCCGCACTATTACAAAATATTAAAAATCAAACAAAAGTCCACAACAAAAAGACAGACAAAAAGGCCATTTAAAATAGTCGAGTAAATACAATAGCCCGACAACACAGTATAGCAATCGTAACTAAAAGCCAAACTAAAAGCAACCCCACCAAGGCTCCCAAGCCAATGAGCGCTAATACAAAGCACCAACACCCCCTCTCCCCCCCAAAAAAATAAAAAAGCAAAAACTAATTAATGTAGCAAAAACTATTCATGCATAAAACCCCCCAAAAACCAAATCCTAAATAGGGTAAAGCAAACTGCAAATTAAAAATCTATAAAACATAATGTTAAAATCTGGGTAAAAAATTGCATTTGGTGCGCACAAAATAAAGCAGCCCATAATGCACCAGCAAAGGTCCAAATTAATTTTATTAACAAATTACCAAAAAAATAAATTCAATACTTGCTAGTAATAATTAATTTTGTTTCAAAATAAATAAAGGCATTTCCTCCTGAACCCAACAGCACCAAGGTGGTGGCTAAAAAGTTTTGTAATAAGGTGGTGTGTAAATATGGCACGGCTAAAATAATAAATTCCAATAACAAAAGGGCCTTTATAAAAAAAGTTTTTACATCAATGTTACAAGCTTTAAAAATTAAACAAAAATTCCATATATCATATCGACCACAATCCTCAGGTCAGGTCTAGCGCATAAATCACACTATTAAAAAATCGCTGCAAAAGGTAATAAACCACACCGGAAAAGATTGGCCAGACAAGCCGCCTCTAATTCTAGCGGCTCTCCGCAGCAGCAACAAACTAAAAACCAAAATTCAGCCATTCCAAATAACGTTTGAACACTCCATGCATCTTATGATTGACCCTAGCCACCTAACACAAAATTGGGGAAAAACCCCTAATGTAACAGCGTAAACATTTGCAGTGGCTTAAGCAGCTGCCAAAAACCAAAACCACTTTCCAATATAGGGTCAAGCAAGCTATTAAACAAATAAATACAAAAATCCGTGCACAAAAGCATACGAAAGTAGCCCTATATAAAACAGACAATCAAATGATGTACCTCAAATTTTAAAAAAGGGCCACTCCCTAAAATCAAAATAAACAAAACCCTATTCCATAGAGGAGCGCCCCAGTCCACTGGTATACCATAGTAAAAAAAAAAAAACAATTAAAATAAGTACATGTCTCACAAATTAAACCTTTGCATAATTAATAATGTCTTGGACTTTTTACAAAAAAGAACTCCTAAAAATCGTAACATAAGATGCTGCTCAACCACGACTACCTCCAAATCCGTAAAACCTCAGTATAAGGTTTGGCAGTCCCTGTTCTTGGGGGCCTGTATGTCCCAAATATTCAAAAATATCTTGGGGGAGCCCACCACAATCTCTCCCCTGATCAAAAATAATCCCCCCCTAACTAATCAATCATAAATCCCCATGAAAAAAACCAAAAATCCTCTTAAAATGGTCTAATAAAAATACAGATCAAGTCCTAAGGCCACTAAAAAATACCAATATCTATGCCTGGAAAGGGGAAGTGGGACTTAAGGTTCACATTACAAACATCACAAAAATACCAAACCACTGGGTAATAGAGGGTAAAATAAAGGGTTCCTATGGGGACACCACCGAAAGTGCCAGCTACCCACAATTACCATATCAGTAAAATAAGCCTGTTAAAACAAAAACAATACTAACTGTCATTATTATCCAATACCTAACAAAAATTAGCTAATCATCTGCTTCTAAAAGCAAAAATAACTCAGTTTTTCCCCAAAAATATAAAAAACCCCAAATTATTCAATAACACATGCAAATAAAAATCTGATTAACATCACTAATTCTAAAAAAAACCCTCACTGCTTATCATTGGTATAATGGTTTTACAGGCTGGTCACCCACTTCCAAACGCATATTCCCTCCTTTAAAAAACCCACATATTTTTTAAATGATTGTCCAGCTTGGTGAGCACACGTAGCACCTCTCTATTGTTGTGTGCAGCTGCCCAACTGATCATGCTGGCTACAGATGTGCCTCACACAGGGAACTGACAGGTTTGGAAAACCTTGCTCACCATACCTTAACACCTCACAAGGAACTCCCCTCCATTTGCAGTAGATAAGGTACGTGCTAAACAACATGTTCAACTCGCTATAATGCAAAATCTAAACTTCTGGCCTCAGCAACACTAACATATTTATGGCTGACACATGTAAACCGGCTATACATGTGACCATGGGGAATATATGAGACTCACCTCTGCTTAGTTCCCTCTTCAACTCAAGAAGTGTGTTTCAGATTCCTGCTGGCACTGCCAGTCTGATTTGCCTTCTCTGAATTGTCAGATTGAGTTTATATCTGCTGGTGAACCACAGCACCACTCATGAGACTGCTTCCCAGGCTGGTGAACCACCTGTGGTTCATTAATTTTATACTAGTGTCACTCCACTGATTTAATTGGCGTCGCTCCTGATTTACACTGCTACAAGTGAGGAGAGAATCAGGACTAGCACCCGGGGGTGCTCCGGGGCTCAAGCACCACCAACTCCCTGGGTGCTCCGGGGATCAAGCAACCATGGAAAAAAAATAGTGGTCAGCACTCACCAGCCACCACTGTTCATCTGGGCCGCCGTTCAGGTGTTCGGCAGCTGGCGTGGGGCCTTGGGGGAAGGGGCGGATTGGGGGCAGGAAGAGGCAAAGCGAGGCCAGGGCTTTGGGGCGGGGGTGGGGCACCCACCAGGAAAAATAAAAGTCAGCACCTATGGCACAGGTAATCACACATGTTGCACTACATGCAGTAAACTGGGTAGCAGGGCCACCCGGGGGGGGGGGGGGCGGCAAGTGGGGCAATTTGCCCCGGGCCCCACAGGGCCCCCCATGAGAATATAGTATTCTATAGTATTGCAACTTTTTTTTATGGCAGGGACTCCCGAAATTGCTTTGCCCCAGGCCCCCTGAATCCTCTGGGCGGCCCTGCTGGGTAGCCCTCTCCCTGCTGCTAGTCTTGGGCCTAAGCATTAGGGTATGTTTGTTATGTGTACTTGCTTCTCTTTAGTCTGTCAGTTACTTTTCTGGGGGGCCTGGTGCCTTTCTAATTGCGAAATCCCTCCGACTCCTCCCGCAGCAGCCAAACTCTCCTTACCTTGGCAGCTCACACAGTGGCTGTGCTCCCTCGCTCTGTTGTGGGCTGTCTCTGCTCCTATCTTTCCATTTCTCCCCAGAAAGCTACAAAATGACACAAAACTGAAAATAAATAAAGTTGGTTTTGGTGAACCTGAAACATATGCTTTTAATTTCTATCTCCCCTCCTCCCGCCCCCCGCCCCCCAAATGTCTACAAATGCAGCTCCAAGGGAACAACTGCTCTCAAATCACAGCTGAGGTGGTCGGCTCCAGATTCCCCGGGTGCAAAAATGATCTCTACAATGTCTGTGAAAGGAGACTCTCCTTCAGAGGACTTCAGCAACATGGCATTGCTGTGTGTAAATTCAATATTGCTGAAAGCAGAATTTGTCCCGTTTATTTGTTGGCAAACATGTTTGTATGCAAGTCCTGAAGTCTTGTGGCACAAAGATCTCCAATATATTCTCTGCCGTAAGTTTAATTATACATGAGGATGAACAAAGTGAATGTAGTTTATGAACTGTTCCATCTTTGTCCCACCATTCCCCACAGGCAGGCCTCTTGTCATTGTCTGAGATCCCTCACTAGCGTCAGGTTCCCCATGTGCTCAAGAAGAAGGAAATGTGTAGGGCGATTGTTTTCCTTTGGAATGAAATCTCCTTACCACAGGCGCTGGCTTCCTCTGGGCTCGAGGGTGCTCAACCCCCTAATTCCCCCCCCAGGGCCCGCCCCCACCCCTTCTCCCAAGTTCCCACCCCGCCTCTTTCTGCCCCGCCCCATCTCTTCCCGCCCAGTTCCACCCCCTCCCCCAAGTGCCCCCTGTCTCTGTTCCTCCTCCTTCCTCCCAGAGCCTCCTGCATGCTGAGAAACAGCTGATTGTGGTGGGTGGGAGATGCTGGGGGAGAGGGGGGAGCTGGCTGCTGGTGGGTGCTTGGCACTTACTAATTTTTTTTGGTGGGTGCTGTCATGGAGTGTGGGGGAGTCAGCGCCCTGCACCCCCGCACTTTCTGTGATTCACCGTGACTCTCAGCCAGCCAGTAAAACAGAAGGTTTATAAGACGACAGGAACTCAGTCCAAAACAGAGCTTGTAGGTACAGGAAACAGGACCCCACATTCAGATCCATCTTGGCGGGTAGGGAGTCCAGACCCCGGTGCTGGGCCTCCCTCCGTTTCCCCAGCCAGCTCCAAACTGAAACCCCCTCCAGCAGTCTCCACCAGCCACACCCCCCGGCTCCTCCTCCAGCCTTTGTCCAGTTTCCCAAGCATAAGGTGTAACCTGGCCCCAACCCCCTCCTGGGCTCAGGTTACGTGCTCACGTATCGTCCCTCAAGTGAAGTCACACCCTGATATCCCACCATCATCCAGCACCAATGCAGACAGTACCAGTAAAACTCCCACACAACATTCCCAGCTCAATACTCCCCACTCCGTACTCTGTCACATCTCTTCCCCCTTCAAGACTGAACTGAGTGGGGTCACTTTAACCAATGACCTTGGGAAGTCCAGGCCCCCCTCTCCGGGACAATGCATCAGCTATCACGTTGGCACTCCGCTTCACATGGACCATGTCCATATCATAATCCTGCAGGAGCAGCCTCTACCTCAGGAGCTTGGCATTGGCTCCTTTCATCTGGTGTAGCCAGGTCGGGGTGGGGGAGTGTTCAGTGTACACAGTGAAGTGTCGCCCAAATAGATATGGCTCTAGTTTCTTAAGAGCCTATATCATAGCCAGGCATTCCTTCTCTATGGCCGCGTAGTTTTGCTCCCTGTGTCTGAGGCGTCAGTGAACACCATAAAAGGCTTGTCAAAGTCTGGGTTTACCAGAACTGGCCACTGACCAGAGCCACCTTCAGCGCACAGAGAGCCCTCTGGCACTGCTTGGTCCAGACCACCTTCTCTGGCTTCTCCTTCTTGCATAACTCAGTGATGGGGGTGGCTATGGAGTTAAAGTGGGGCACAAATCTTCAATAATGCCCTGCCATCCCAATAAAGGCTTGGACCTGCTTTTTGGTTTGGGGAGCGGGCCAGTCTCTGATCACCTCCACCTTGGCTGGTTCTGGCTTTAGGCAGCCGCTCCTCACCCGGTGGCCCAGGTAAGATACTTCAACCATCCCCACCTTGCACTTCTCAGCTTTTACGGTCAGCCCAGCCTCCTGGAGTTGGTCCAGCACTTGTTTAACCTGGGACACATGGTCCTCCCAGGTCTGGCTAAAGACACAGATGTGATCAATGTACACCATGGCAAAACTCTCCATCCTCCTCAGTAGCTGATCCACCATGTACTGGAAGGTAGCAGGTGCCCCCTTGAGGCTGAAAGGCAGGGTCAGGAACTCATAGAGCCCCAGAAGTGTGATAAAGGCAGATTTCAGCCTGGCATCTGCATCCAGTGGCACTTGCCAGTAGCCCTTTGTAAGATCCATGGTGGTAAGGTAGCGAGCTCCTCCCAGCTTGTCTAGGAGCTCGTCAGGCCTGGGCATGGGGTAGGCATTAGACACTGTGATGGCATTAAGCTTCCGATAGTCCACACAGAACTGGATTGACCCGTCCTTTTTGGGGACCAGCACCACCGGCGAGGCCCAAGGGCTGGAAGATGGCTGGATCACCCCCAAAGCCAGCATGTCACTGACCTCTCTTTCCAGGTCCTGAGCAGTTTTCCTTGTGATTCGGAACGGGGAGCATCTTATAGGTGGGTGCGATCCTGTCTCTACTCAGTGGACAGTCAGATTAGTGAGTCCAGGCTGGTTGGGAAACTTAGCTGTCGGTACAAATGCAGCATCCCTCTGATCTCCACTTGCTGGGCAGGGGTTAGCTGATCAGAGAGGGGAATTGTTTTCAGGGTGGAGCCATCTCCTGTCTCAGGGAATAGATCTACTAAAGGGTCATCTCTCTGCTCCTCCCAATGTCCACACACAGCTAACAGCACATTTCCCCTTTTATAATATGGCTTCATCATATTAACATGGTACACCCGGTGGCGGTGTGCCTGGTTAGACAGTTCCACCAAATAGTTTACTTCATTTAGTTGCTTAGTATCAGAGGGGTAGCCGTGTTAGTCTGGATCTGTAAAAGCAACAAAGAATCCTGTGGCACCTTATAGACTAACAGACATTTTGCAGCATGAGCTTTCGTGGGTGAATACGAATTCGTATTCGTATTCTTCGCATCCGAAGAAGTGGGTATTCACCCACGAAAGCTCATGCTGCAAAACATCAGTTAGTCTATAAGGTGCCACAGGATTCTTTGTTGCTTTCATTTAGTTGCTTGACAACCTTCAAAGGGCCTTCCCAGGTGGCTTGTAGTTTGTTTCTTCTCACGGGGATGAGAACCATCTCCTGGTCTCCGGTGGTGTAGGCGTGGGGCCGCGCCATGCCATCATACCACACCTTCTGTTTCCTCTGGGCTCTGCCCAGATTCTCCTTGGCCAAGCCCATGAGCTCAGCAAGTCTCTCTTGGAAGGTCAAGACATACTCTTCCACTGATTCTCCATCGGGAGCGGCCTTCCACTCCCATTCATCTCTCATCAGGTCCAGGGGCCCCCTTATTCTTCTTCCATATAACAGTTCAAAAGGCGAAAACCCGGTAGACTCTTGGGGCACTTCCCTGTACACGAACAGCAGGTGAGGTAAGTACTTGTCCCAATCCTGCGGGTGCCAGTTCAAAAAGTTTTCAGCATCATCTTTGGAGTTCCACTGAACCTCTCCACCAGCCCATTGGACTGGGGGTGATATGCTGATGCCCAGATATGCCACACCCCACATTTCTCCCACAAGCACCAGAGCAGGGCTGACATGAAGTTGGATCCTTGGTCTGTCAAGACTTCCTTGGGGAACCCCACTCGGCTGAAAATGGTCAGCAGCTGATTCAGTCATGTGGCGCTCAGGCTAAGGGGCTGTGATGTGGACGGTTGGGCTCGGGTGGGAGCCTGGGCTGTAGGACTGTGAGGTGGGAGGGTCCCAGAGCTTAGGCTGGTTTGGGATGCAGTGTAGACATCCCAAATGTCTACACTGCAGTTAAACACCCCCTAGCCTGAGCCCCACAAGCCTGAGTCAGCTGACATGGACCAGACATGGGTTTTTAACTGCATGTGTAGACATACCCAATGTCACACAAAGTGAATTTACAGCAGTGTAACAAAGAGCAGAATTTGGCCCTTTATCAGTTTCTTACCTTAGCCAGTGTTTGTTCCTCACTTTTCTCAACTAATACAAGATTATTTTACCTCATAAAAAAGAGGATTTAGTAATCATCATTTGCATTAAACTCACAAATTATTCATTAATTCGACTGTCACTGAGATATAACAGCTCAATTTATCCAGGCGAAGCAGCTTAAACTACAAAGATGGTTTGCTTTTTGGTTTTGATGTTGTTTTGTTCTCTCAAGCCTCAGACTGAAAAATGCGTGCAGGTTTTGCTGGATCAAGAAAACTCCATTGTCCAAGAGTCTGTTGGAGAAGTTTATCAAATGTTCCACACACACCTCCCTTTGTTGCTGAACCTACCTGGTATGAGCTGTGATGCTATGTTGATGTTTTACAATAGAGAGTGGCAGCACTGGGGGCTTAGGCTACGTCTACTCTACCCGCCGTATCGGCGGGTAGTGATCGATTTTTCAGGGATCGATATATCGCGTCTCATCTAGACGCGATATATCGATCCCCGAACGCGCTTCTATCGATTCCGGAACTCCACCGCCGTGAACGGCGGTGGCGGCGTCGACATGGAGAGCCCCGGACATCGATCCCGCGCCGTGAGGACGGGTAAGTTATCGATATAAGATACTTCGACTTCAGCTACGTTATTCACGTAGCTGAAGTTGCGTATCTTATATCGATTTTTCCCCTTAGTGTAGACCAGCCCTTAGAGTGCTGCAGTGGGAGAAAAAGGAGCAAGAGGCTGGTTCAGCTAGATAAGGATTGATTCTATTGGTATTTTTTGCTATCTCTCTTATATTGAGCATTTCGTTCTGTATTAAGAGTATGTAGTTGCATGTACATACGTGCTCTTACAAATCAGCAATAGAGCTGTACGGAAGTTGGATTTGCCATTTTATGGGCGGTTCAGCAACTTCAGAAATGGTTTCTGTTCCAAAATGCAACAAAGCCAAACAATGGTGATGTTTCCCATTAAATGAAATTCAGAAAACAGTTTTGTTTCAGGTCGATCAAGATGTTTTGTTTCGATAAATCTGGAACTTGTCTTCTGAATTCAATTTTCTAAAATTTTATATTATATAACACAACATTTTAAAAAATAAATGAAAAATCATTTTGAAATTAAAAATAGAAATGTTTCATTTTGACCTTATTGGAAATTTATCAACCAGCTCTAAATTCTCTATCTTTTCCATGAATCCAAATGGGCAAAAGCTGGATGTCTGATGAATACCTTGTAATGTCTTTGTAAAGCCGATAGGAGATTCGGAGGCTCCTTCCCTCTCAGATTATGGCTCATTAAAACCCTACAAAAACAACATGGAGAGCCTAGTCTACAAAATAATTCCTACCCACAGGAGAAAACTGCTTTTGCCCCAGTAAACACAATACATTTTATTTTCCTTCTGTTAAGAGGGAAAAAGTGAAGCCAGGTTTTGTCAGGGTGGAAACTGCCATTTCTGCATTTGAAAATATCACTTAAACTTTAAGTAACATCTATCATACAGCTTTATATATTTTACAAACTATACTATAGAGATATTCAAGGATCATCCACCATTAGAGTACTGTTCCCTCTGGGATGAAATGGGAGAGGATATGAAGAAGAAAATCAATATATTCATACACATTTCTTCTGGCTATCGAATCCCCTTTAAATGCTCAGCGACTTGAGAAATGGTACATGGAAGGTCAAGGAACATTTTGTTATGGGATTCTGATCTTGCAGTTATTTGCTATTAAATCATTTTTATCATGATGACCTGGCGTTCCCCTTACATAACTATGATCACATCACCTTAATTTGTAGCATGAGCTCATAACTCTCCAGTCACTATCCTAGATGTAGCAAAGAATCCTGTGGCACCTTATAGACTAACAGACGTTTTGCAGCATGAGCTTTCGTGGGTGAATACCCACTTCTTCGGATGCAAGCAGTGACTGAAATGGCTTGTCCTGTCTCCATGAACTATCCTAGATGTGCCATTATTACCTTCTACAGGCAATTATGCATTTGGGAGTTTCACTAATGCTTAATCAGCTGAGAGAAAAGTATCAGTCAAATAAATAAAAAAGAAACAATTATTTATCTTGTAGAAACTGTGGTTCTTCGAGATGTGTTGGCTATATGTAGTCGAGTGCATTGAGTGCATTGAGTGCATATGCACCAGCAATGAAGCCTGGATTGTTTTGGCCAGCCATGTCCGTTGGGGCTGTGCCTGTACCCTGAGTGTCCTCATGTCTCCATCTGAGGGCAAAAAGAGTGGGGTGATCCCAGCTGTCCCTCAGTTCTTTTGCCAATACAGAATCTATGTGTTCTCAGATTCTGTAGTACTAGGGAATGGGGTGTGGTGGACAACGTATCTTGAAGAATGACACAGTAAGGTAAGTAGCCATTTCTTCTTCTTCTTCTTCTTCTTCTTCTTCTTCTTCCTTGAGTGCTTGACCATAAATATTCTACTGTTGGTGACTCACAAGTAGTGACCTACATTATTGCTGGGAGTCTACATAAAGAGTGACAGCAGGATAGCCTATGAAAATTAGTGTCAGATGTTGACACATCCATTGTTGAGTAATGCTGCATAAACGTATGTAATGAACCCCAAGTAACTGCCTGACAAATCTCTAGTATGGGAACATTTCTCATAGAAGCAACTTACGTCCTAGTAGAGTGAGCTGTCACTCTTGCAGGTGGGTCCATGTTTGCTAATTCATTGAATAGCTTGGTACAAGCAGAGAACCAGTTAGAAAGACTCTGAATGGCTGAGATGGCTTGTCCTTTAACCCTGTCTCCATGAACTATGAATAATCTGGAGGATACCCTGAAGGGCTTTATATTATCTATACAGAAGGCGAGCGCATTAAGACCATCTATGGTGTGATACTTAACCTTGCCCTTATTTGAATGTGGTTTGGGGAAAGTACAGGTAGGTAGATTACTTGATTTAAATGAAAGTCAGAGACCATTTTGGTAAAAATTTTGAGTGAGGTCTCACTGACAACCTATCTTTACAAAAAATGTGGCTAATGATTCAACAAACCTGCACTGGACCGCACCTAACAAAACCCTCCCTTTTCCAGTACTCCCACTTGACCTGCTTTTCACAATGAGTCATGGTTTCTTCCCAAAGGATTGTGGGAGTGGGCTCACAAGAAGCCTCACTTAGCTTGTGATCTTCTGTAGAGAAAGTTTGAAAACCTCTATGCTAGAGCCATGTATTCTCTATGGACTGTCCTGGCTCTGCTGATGTACCTTATTTCTAAACTGCAGCCCTCTGTGATTCCACAGCTGGTTGTCTCTTGAGTAGAGATGGCTAATTAGAGTAAATGGTATAATAGTTTTGTATACATCACAACAAACTTAGGAGAAGAGGCCTAATTCATACAATATAGCAGGGGTTGGCAACCTACAGCATCCGTGCCAAACACAGCATGCAAGACGATTTTGAGTGGCACACTGCTGCCTGCCATGGTCCCGGCCCTCAGCCCCCTCGCCCACCGCTCTCCCCTGCGGGGGCAGGACGCAGAAGCTTGGTCCTGCGGCAGCCAAGCTTCCCCCCTCCCTGCTTCTTCCCCCAGTGTGCTGCTTTCCTGCCCCTCCTCCTCTCCTTCCCTGCGCCGATCACCTTGCAAGGGGGAGGGGGAAGAGTGGCAGTGTGCTTGCAGCCCCGTAGAGGAGGCAGAGAAGAGGTAGGGCTGGGGCCTTGGGGAAGGGGGTGGAACAGGGCATATCCCTTCCAGCCCCCGCCATGAGCCAATCAGGGCAGGGGGCTGGGAGCACCCCCATGAGCTGAGCACCCCAGCCCTCTGCCCTGACCCCTGAACCCCCCCCACACCCAGACTTCTGCCCTACATCCCCCACACCCCCACTAGCCCTCTGCCCTGACCCCTGAACCCCCCCACACCCAGACTTCTGCCCTACACCCCCACTGCCCTCTGCCCTGACCCTTGAACCCCCCCACACCCAGACTTCTGCCCTACACCCCCCACACCCCCACTGCCCTCTGCCCTGACCCTTGAACCCCCCCACACCCAGACTTCTGCCCTACACCCCCCACACCCCCACTGCCCTCTGCCCTGACCCCTGAACCCCCCACACCCCCACTGAACTCTGCCCTGACCCCTGAACCCCCCCACCCAGACTTCTGCCCTACACCCCACTGCCCTCTGCCCTGACCCTTGAACCCCACACCCAGACTTCTGCCCTACACCCCCACACCCCACTGCCCTCTGCCCTGACCCCTGAACCCCACACCCCACTGAACTCTGCCCTGACCCCTGAACCCCCCCACATCCCAGCCTTCTGCTCTGCACCCCACAGCCCCCATCCCTCTGCCTGACCCCTGAACCCCCCCGGTCTGGGGTGCCGGCTGCCGGCCCCTTGCCAGCTGGCGTCCCAGCTGCAGGCCCTGCTCAGCCCGCTGCCAGCCTAGGTGAACAGAACCCCAGGCTGGCAGCGAGCTGAGCAGGCTGGTGGTGTAAGATCAGCATTTTAATTTAATTTTAAATGAAGCTTCTTAAACATTTTGAAAACCTTGTTTACTTTACATACAACAATAGTTTAGTTATATAATATAGACTTATAGAAAGAGACCTTCTAAAAACGTTAAAATGTATTACTGGCATGTGAAACCTTAAATTAGAGTGAATAAATGAAGACTAGGCACACCACTTCTGACAGGTTGCTGACCCCTGCAATATAGGCTCAGCTATCCTCTAAGCCATGTCTCAGTGTGAGCCTACACTGCCACCTAGTGCCAGGTGTTTGTGTTTCACTAATATTTTCTACAACATCATTATCAGACTGAAGATAAAAATCAACCGAGGTTAAAATGAAGCCTTGTTAGTTTAACTGATCCTGTCTCCATCAATGCAAAATATACGAGGTAGGCAGTGAATATTTGAGTGCAGGATCCAATAGGCTTATTCTAGTTCTATAATAATAACAACACTCCCCTTTCAGTTAGTGCTGCAGCATGCGTTACAGGGAGCCACAGTGCAATGAACTTTTAAAGTTTGCCTAAAAGAGAAAGAATGGACCAGGCATCCTGGCCAATCCTGAGTGCAGATGAGGGAGTTTGAAGATCCTCCAGTTTGATACAGGCTAGGATCTTATGAGTCTGTGGCCAGGTCTACCCTATAAACTTACATCTGCATAACTACGTCACTCAGGGTGTGAAAAATCTACACCCTTGAACAATGAAGTTATACTGACTTGACTCCTGGTGCTATGGGCTTCTCCTGTCAAGCTACCCCCTCTCACTGCAGCATTCTAAGTGTAGATCTGCCCTGAATATGGTCACCCCATATACTCCTCCTTTAGGGAAATTCACTCCTCTCTTCTACAGCATCTGGATTCAGTACCTGTCTGTGCTTTTTACCCAGTTGTTTCCCTCATTATTATATGAGGGCTCCCACTGCAAAACTTAACTACTGAAGGTGATGGCTCAGGGGTCTAAGTATCAGATTTCAAGTACTTCCAAGACCATAGGTTAGAATCCTAGCAAGGTCAATCCTTCTCAAGTACTGTGCAGTTTACTCTGTATGTGTCTTTTGGATGAGTCTCTAAAAAACAGCATCTGTCTGATGTGAATGGACATTAAAGATCCTTTACTACTTTTTACAAGGCCAGGAACTTTCTGTTATGTCCTGCCCACAAATTTCCCTTCCCTTCAGCAGGGCTGCCCTGCCCTTCAGTGTTGAGCAATGGTTGTCTTCCTAGCTACTGGCTTTCATTTCAGAGGTGGCAGCATTTTGGTGATGGGTGAAGTGATGCCTGTAGGTATCCAACTAGTAAAGCTCCAGAGAATGAAAAGTGTCTGTAGCTGGGTTGGCCACCTCCTGGGCACCCTCTCGTGGCCAAAGGTCACTCGGCAGTATCTGTGATGCAGCTGCAAAAAAGATTAATACCATCCTAAGTTGGGTGTATTAATAGGAGTTTTGTATGTAAGACATGGAAGGTAATTGGCCTACTCTCCTTGGCACTGGTGAGGCCTCAGCTGGAGTACCGTGTCCAATTCAGGGTGCCACAGTTTAGAAAAGATGTAGACACACTGGAGAAAGTCCAGAGGAGAGCAACAAAACTGATGAAAGGTTTAGAAAAGTTGGCTTATGGGGAAGTTGAAAGAACTGGGCATGTTTATTCTTGAGAAAAGATGACTGAGGGGGGACCTGGATAATAGTCCTGGAATATGTTACGGGCTGTTATAAAGAGGACAGGTGATCATTTGTTTTCCAAGTCCACAGAAGGACAAGAAGTAATGGGCTTAATCTGCAGCAAGGGAGATTTAGGTGAGATATTAGGAAAAAAATTCTAACTTTATGGGCAGTTAAACACTGGAACAGGTTTCCAAGGGAGGCTGTGGAAGTCCCATCATTTGTGACATTACACATCATATTCTTCATAAAAATATTGTTATGATATGAATATGGCATAACTAAGATATGTTTTATGCAAGATGGGTCATGTGAGATATCATTGAAAAGGTTATGATTTACTAAATGTAATTATCCAATTTGTATGCATGTATCATTTCTGTATCTAAAGTTAAGAATATTGACTATGTAACAATTACAACTGTGTGTGTACTTGGGAAACAGCCACCAGACAATAGGCCATCAGTCTTGATGGGTCATTAGGAAGAAACAATAAAACTTTGAAGATACTAATCTCGCTTCATCCTGAGAAAGCTCCTGAGACATAGCTGTAACACTACTAGGTCATGTCACCTGATACTAAACACCATCTTGGACTTCTAGAAATTTTCCACTAAAAGGAGGCAGAGGTCAAGATTGGGAAACAAAAGGTTCCCACCTTATGTAAATTCTATTTAAGGCTGGGGAGGGAGTTGCTCTGGACTCTCCTCCATTGCCTGCCCAGGAAGGAAGACTGCTAAAAAACACCTGGAGGGAAAGGCAGAGTGGAGTCCAGGCTGAGACAGGGGTCCAGTCTGTAAAGAGAAATAACTGGAAATCTAAGCTACAAAAACTCTGCAACTTGCCTAAAAAAACATCAAGGGTAAGAAATTACACTTTGTAACCTGTTTCTTGAGTGTACTAAGCTTAGCTTGCATGTTTTGTCTTATTTGCTCAGTAATCTGCTTTGTTCTGTTTGCTATCCCTTATAATCACTTAAAATTTACCTTTTGTAGTTAATCAACTTATTTCTTGTTTATTTCAAAACCCAGTTTGTGCAATTCATATCAGGGAGGGGTGGGGAAGCTGTGCATATATCTCTCCACATTGAGGGAGAGGGTGGATTTTTATGAGCTTATGCTGTGCAGATCTTTCTATGCATAGAGAGCTGTTTGCAGACTCTGTGTAATTCTACAGCTGGTGCTCCCTACCTTTGTGTGTGTGCTGCAAGAGGCCAAAGAGCCTGATTCTTCAGCAAGACAAAGGGAAAGGGGGACCAGGCTAGTGGAGCAGGCAGGCTCAGTAAAATCCCAGTACATCAGGTGGCATCCCAGAAGTGGGGGTCCAACCCATCACATCGATCATTTCAGGCTTTTAAGAGGAGGTTGGACAAACACCTGTCAAGGATGTTCTAGCCTTACTTGGTCCTGGCACAATTACTTCAATTACTTTTCAGATCCCTTCCATCCCATCATTTCTATGAATCTATAAATACTTTCATAATGTTACTCTCAATTATAGGTTCCCATGATTGGATACTGGTTACAATTTCCTCACCTGCTGCCACATACATGGTATAAAGTCACTACATTTCATAGAAGGATGCTCTTGTGGCTAACACACAGAACTGACCTGGACTCCGGCTGATTTACCATGTAAGCTTGGGCATGTGGCTTGATCTCTGTTTGCCTGAGTTTCTCCATCTACACTATGGGGGTACTAATTCCTACCTCACAGGGGGTTGAGAGGCTTAGCAAGAATTTTCAAACTTGGCTGTCAAAAGCTAAGCACTTGAACAAGAGGCCTGATTTTCAGAGGCACTGAGCATCTCCAGCTTCAACAGAATGCTCTGAGAGCTATGGGTGTGCAACACCTCTCACAATCAGGTCGTTAAGCTAGATGAATAAATATGGAATTAGAGGCCTAACTTTCAGCATATGAGTTTTTACCTAATGAATGAGGCTAGGTAACACTTCCTTTGCTGCCACACAGATTTAAACAGTGGCATCTCATCTCCTCACACAGGAGGGAATGCTTAGAATATAAGCTCTTTGAGCCAGACTCCATATCTTCCCCTATAGCTAATTATTGCTCTATAAATAATAAGTACAAATATTGCTAGAACATATAGGAGAAAGACAATTGGTAGCATACATGCTATGAAAATCATACACTACTTGCATTAAACTAATCTGTTATCACAGTATAATGACTCAGGGGATGTTGAACCATTTTTGAAGACAAGAAAAGCAATTCCCAGCTTTCATTATTACCATGGCAGGATTTGAGCAAGCTGCTGATGAGTAGTTTGGCTGTAGGAACTGAAAGGAAGGAGAGAACAAGGAGTTCAGAAATGTTGTGAGGAGAGTCATTAAATGAGCTGTGAAAGAAAAGCTAAAGTTGGATATGGCGTAGAACGGAGCAAGCCCATGGTGGATTCTGAAGGCTAGAAGAGTGCTTGGGATCGTTTTGGAAATGGAATGATGACAGTAATGATTTCAGAGGATGGAAGGGTCCGTGCCCCTATTTCTGTGTGAGGAGATGAGATGCCACTGTTTAAATCTGTGTGGCAACAAAGGAAGTGTTACCTGGACTCAGGGTGAGAGATGATGGTGGCATTAATAAGAGTTAATAATAACACTCTGCCTTTCTATAAAGCTTTGGATCTAAGGATCTCAAAGCCCAGTACAAGCACTCATTCATTAGGTAACAACTCATGTGCCTAAAGTTAGGCCTCTAATTCCATGTTTATTCACCTAGTTTAGCGACCTGATTGTGAGAGGTGCTGAGCACCCATAGCTCTCAGAGCATTCAGCTGAAGCCAGAGGTGCTCGGTGTCCCACAGAAAATACATTGCTGCCCAAGAAGTTCTGCAGTTTCACCTTTCACCTACTAGAGGTTGCTGTGGTGCCAGAACAGCTAACAGCAGGAATGCAGCCAGCTGTTCTGGTGCCACAGTGGCACTCTGGTGGGTAAAAGGCAGAACTGTAGCTCTTCTGGGCCAGAATGTATTTTCTGTGGGGAAAAAAATTTCGGTGTGTGCCTAGTGGCGCATAATTCTCCCAGGAGTAGAAGTTCATCACAGCACCCTGTCTGTGGAACCAGGTTATGACAGAGTGGGGCGCATGGGGCTGCTGGGTGGGGTCACAGAATGGGGTTCAGAATGGCTACTGGGAGGGGGAACTAGTGGGGTGACAGCATTGAGCCAGGGGCTGAATGGGAGTGGGGGTGAAAGGCCACATGGGGATGGGGGAGGGTGCTGCAGGGACACATGGGGATTAGGAGTGTGGGGACAGAGGCAGCTGTGCCTGACTGAATGGGAAAAGCTTGGGGTCAGCCAGGGTCTGCATGAGGAAGGCTCCTCAACTCCCTAACAATCCAAAAAATCTGTACCATGCTTCTCCCACCCACACCCAATAAGCCTCCACGTTCCCTCCAGGCTCCTTAATTCTCTCTCTCAGCTCCTCCATTACTCCACATTCCCCTAGTCTTTGCACTGCTTTTGACAGGTGCAGGAAATTAATTTATTAATTAATTTAAACGAATGACTCAAAGTTCTGTATTAATATGCCTAGTAAGGAATCTATTTGTCAAAATATTACCAGATTTTTTTTTGGTCTGTATTGTTCCAGATATACTTTCTGACAGATATTTTGAAATAAATTACCAAATAATTGAAATAGGCATGATTATATTGTGTTATTTTGACAAATAAAATATGCAGAATTTTTACTTTTTTTGGCGCAGAATTACCCCATGAGTAATAAGTGCTGGGCTGTAAATGCTGGGGCGGGGGGTCTAATCCTGATCCCATATAATTCAATGGCAGAACTTCCATGGACTTCAATGGTGCAGGATTGAGCCCTGGTTTATTATTGTAGAGTTGTTATGCATGCTGGTTTGTTGAAGGCCGAGCTTGAGTATTGAGCTTGTTTGTGAGGGCTGCTGGCATTCCATTGTTTTAAATACTTGAAACTGTTGTTTGTAGAAACCTCTTTTGGATCATTGGAACATTTGTTTTCATTAAAAATGACTCACAAGAAGATTTCAGTGGCCTGGAAAATTTTAATGTTGGCAAATGACGTTATTATGTATGTATTTTTATTGTAAGTTGTTCTGTGTCTACATCAGTGGTGTGCAAAGTGGGGGTTGTTCCCCCTCAGGGGGAGTGCAAGAGGTTCTTCAGGGAGAGGGGTGTGAAGAAACTTTGGCCTTTCATGCTTTTAAAAACCATATATACAAATAAAAGCACAGGCTGGCTTATTTTCAACAATTTGGTAAGTTTCATAACTACAATAGGTCTACAATACCTTTAAAATTAATTTTGATTCTCATTAATTTTCAACTCATTTAATGCTTAATAATTGATATTAAAAGACATCAACCAGCAACATATATAATAATAGTTGAGGGCCTGGGACCTCTTGAGTGAATCAGACACTGTCACACTAAACCAAATGAATGAATGGTCTCATCTCTGTGTTTCCCTCCCACCTTCCAGCATGACCTTTAAGTCTGGTCCATGTACAATCTAATCAGAAGTGAAAAGATTATGATGCCATAAAAAGTGCCAAGCAAAGACTCTAGGACAGTCACTATTAAGTGCATGGTTTGTGTGTATTCTGTTCTAAAGGTTAGTTCCATCTTTTTCAAACAAAATGGATAAGTGGGTTGTGCATGGTAATAGTAATTGTTGCAGTGGGTCTGATTCCTCATCGGATGCTAACATTATTGCAATAAAAGTAAAAATATCCCACTGATATGGACAGTAATGCAGCTGAACTGTATGTGAAACTTCAACAAGCGTTGGCACTAGTAAGTCTGCTGTGAAAAATGATATCAAAGAACATTTAAGTTTTAAATTAAGAAAATATCAAGATGCATATTTAAAACTGGGGATTCTCATGGACACTTGTCAATCATGACCCATGACTGCTAGTTGTTCTGAGGTATTAGTAAATGACAGCATGAAACCATTGAAGCTCAGACAAAACATTCTGAACACGCAACTGAAGACATTCATGTTTTCAAATACTCAGTCATTGAGCGGTCAAACAGACAGAATGAAAAAACAAAAAGAACAGGAGTACTTGTGGCACCTTAGAGACTAACAAATTTATTTCAGCATGAGCTTTTGTGAGCTACAGCTCACTTCTTCGGATGCATAGAATGAAAAAACAAGTGACTGAGCCATCAAAAGCTCTGAAATCATCCCTTGAAGTAGCATAATTGATTGCTAAGTCGATGAAGCGGCATACCATCAGTGAGGCACTAGTATTACCAGCTGTGGTCAAGATGTGTCAAATTATTCACAGAGATGGATGTGGTGAAACTTTGAAAACTATTCCTTTGTCTTGGGATAGAGTAAGTAGGCAAATCAATGAACTTTTTGAAGTTATCAAAGTGCAAACGTTTGCTATACAACATGATGAGAGCACTGATCTCACAAATTTGGCTCAACTTATGTTTGTCAGGTATTGCAATGAGGATGAAATGTTGGAAGATATGCTGTTCTGCAAAGCACATGGCCTGTCAAGATCTAATTGCATTGGCGTGTGTACTGATGTCAGAGCTGTGATGGTGGTCCCAAGAGGAGCTTCAGAGGGAAAGTACTCAGCATGGCACCCCATGTTAAATTCACGCATTGCATTCACGCTCTGGCTGCTAAAAAACTAGAACCTGAAGCAAACAAGCTTTTGAATTGTGCAGTGCAAATTTTGTAAATGCAAGAGCTTTAAAAAGCTGGCTATTTTCTATTCTGTGCAATGAAATGGACTTCCAGTATGTCAAGCTACTTCTGCATATGGAAGTCAGATGGTTGTCCCTAGGGAAGGTGTTTCACCATGTTGTCAGTCTCAAGGATTAACTCCATCTCTTCCTGTCGGTATACAACCCTGCACTGGTTCTTGATTCTTAGCTGTCTCGTAGACATGTTTGAGAAATTAAATGATCTCAACACTTCACTCCAAGGAAACAACAGCAACATCTTGCTGCTTGGTGACAGGATTTCTGCACTGCTGAGGAAGCTCACTCTGTGGAGAGAGAAATATGAAGAAGGAAATGTAGACAGTTTCCATTGCTCTGTGGGTGGGTGGTCCAGGAGAAATGGCTGTTAGACCAGCAAGAGGAGTTGCAACAGTCCATGCGGCTCTTTCAACAATCCCAGCAGCAGAGCAATAGTCTAGGATGGTGTGACCGTCAGAGCAAGAGGAGGTTTCCCAGGAATTTGTTAAGGAGCAGATGGTGGCATAGCTCCAGACGCTGTATAGTCTGAGTCCTGCAGCCAAGAGTGGCAGTAGAACCCAGGGATCAAACTGGGTAAAATGGTTCTGACAAATGACCCTAAAGTCTTTCACCAAACTTTTGAGAGGGTGACTATAGGCTCTGGCTGGGATAAGGCATCCTGGGCTTTCTGAATGGCTCCCTATCTGCAGGCTACATGTCCCTAAGAAAAGTCCCTGGTGTGTTCTATGATAAAGTCAAGGCAGCCATTGGGGATAGACTAGGTCTGTCCTCAAGGAAATACTGACAGAAATTCAGGGCTGCAAAATGGACAGAGGGAATAAGGTCCAGAGCTTTCATACAGGCTACCTGCTCACTGAGGGTGCAAAGCCATGGGCTGGAGGAAGTGATGGATGCAGTGATTTTGTAACAGTTCTTGCAATGTCCCCCCTGAGATGGCAAGTGTCTTGGTATACAGTTATTAACTCTTGACTTTGGATAATGCAGTGAAACTCTTGGAAGGTGTGTGAGAGACTGAGGCCTGGTCTATACTATGCAGGAGAGATTGATCTAAGTTATGCAACTTCAGCTATGTGAATAACATAGCTGAAGTCGACGTACTTAGATCCACTTACCAGGGTGTCTTCACTGCAGTAAGTCTACAGCTGACGCTCTCCCATTGACTCTGCCTGCACCTCTTGCCCTGGTGGAGTACTAGAGTCGACGGGAGAGCGCTCGGCGGTCGATTTATAGCGTCTAGACTAGACGTGATAAATCAACCCCTGCTGGATTGATCACTGCCCGTTGATCCAGCAGGTAATGTAGACAAGCCCTGACTCACTCAGGAGAACAGTTCATCCTTTGCAGGGACAGGAGATGGAAGAGAAAAAATAGACTTGGTTATGTGAGCGGACACTATTAGAGAAGGGAGGTAAAGGGAAATAAAATCTACAGTCGTGCTGAGAGTAAATCAAGGGAAAAACTGAAATGAAATATAACCGGTGAAAAAGGGAATTGATCAAACAGCTGTGTCGGGTAAAAGCAGATCCTGAAAACAGTAAACAAGAAGCCAACCCACAAAGGACCTCTAGTGTATGAACAGACAGAGTGACTGTTTGAACATCTACTGACAGAATACTGTTCAAAGGTTCCTAAGGGCACTATGCAAAGAAGCCCACTTGTGGATAAACTCAGCAAAAAGAGGTACAGCCACAAGAACATTGAATCTAAGGAGCATTTCAAGCCAAAAAAAAGGCAAAGAAAAGGACAGCAGGAGTGGAGATGGGCTTACAGCCAAGGAGAGGAAAAATGCATTCTTCTCTGTAGTGACAGTCTACTGTTGAGCAATCTCTTTTGTTCTCGTTAATACCAATGCTTTTGGTATTAACTACAGAGTAAGGAAGAGTAGCATGTACGAGCTCATATGTTGGTAAGCCACAGTTTATTATTGTAAGTAGTAAGTACCGGTACTTGCTAAGGTTCTATATTATTTTTGGGTACAATTTTTTGACTTTTCTTTGATAAAGTTCTAAAAATTTTAAATGATCACTTTTTGTCTTGGTTTACCTCTGCCTCTCCTCACAGTTAGCACAGCCTAGTGTAGCCTGGTCACTTTATTGGCAAAGCAGAGGATGGCCCAAGAGAAGACAGAGCCTTGGGAAAAGGAGACCCCGGCAGGGAGCTGTGTTACGGGGTGTGCTGAGACAGGAGCTAACTCAGCACCCTGTCACTCAAATGCCCATCAAAATAGGTTAATTGGCACCTGACTGGAGGATCAATCAACTGGTTACAGCCACAGCTGAGGGGCTCATTTGAGGGGGACACAACCCCAGCAGCTGGGAGCATATAAATTGAGAGGAAGGAAGTGCTGGCGGGAGAGTGGCAGAGGTCGGCAGGATTGGCAGTTCCCTTCCCCAGAAGCACCGAGGGGAGCTTGCTGTGGGACTGTAAATAGCCCCTGTTGGAACACCACAATAAAACACCGTGCTGGTGAAAGAGAGCTGAAGTGGTGTGGTCTGTACTTAAGGCCAGTAAAGCCTCATGGGGGCCCAGTGCCTCACAGATATTGCAGGCATGCAGCGAGAACACACCTACTGCAACAACTCTTAAGGCAGCGTTTCCCAGAGTGTGGGGCACTAGTCAGGCATGGAGGGGGGAGGAGGAGGTGCCAGGATACTCCTCAACTCCGCTCCAGAGTCTCAGCTTCTGTTTTAACAAACAGACGCATTAGTCGTTAGCTGTTCCGGCTGTGAAGAAAATCTTCACGACATGACTCAAGGGTGATCTGTGCAGCAACTTCTGCCTGAGTTTGCAGAGAATCTGAAACAATAGCGACGGTGAGCAGTGACCTGGTCTGTTAATTCCAATGGGTGCTAACTCAGATGCCAATGATGATACTTTAAATATCAACATGGTTAACAATTTCACTGCTCAAAAGAGAAAAGAGCGGAAGGCTCATATTATGAAGACTCTACCAATCGATTCTGAGTGAGCGTCCAAGCTGGGCTGCAAGGGCACAATGGATTTCATTTTCCAGCTTGCAGAAGCTTGGGAAACGCAGCCTTAAGGAAAGGGCAGTGACTGCAGATGAGGCCGACCCCTTCGCAGGGATGCAGGGTGGGGCAGGGTGTTACGCACCTCAAAAATTACACAGCAAGATCCTACAAATCATGCAGTGGACTTAAATAAACGATGAGATTGTTAAAAATAATAAGTTTGGGTTTTTTTGTTTACTTTCTGATGTCTGAGACTTTAGGGTGCACTTGTGCCACGTTTTCCAGCTTTCCTCCATGTCTTGAGGGCTAGACACTTTAAAAAATGAAATCTGAGATTCTCACCTCATCACCGAACTGCAAGAGCTGGAGCTTTAGGGGAAAAAATATCCTGAGACTCATGATAAAATCATGGGAGTTGGACACACTGTGCATATCCTCCCCAGTAATGTGCCCCCAAGTATGGGCCAATGACAAGTAGGTTCTTTCTTGTGTTTGCTCCTGACAGCTCTGCAGAGCCAATACAGTTATGGACGCGCATGTGGGAGTCCACTCATAAACCATCAAGAAGACTGAGCCATTGGCAGTGAAAAGTGCAGGCAGAGCAGAGAGGCATTTCCAGCCGTTTCCGGCTGTTAGACAGATCAGCTTCTGACCTGAAAACCAGGAAAACTTGATCTGGTCTCACTGTTTGAGAATAAGTGTGTCACCCTAAGATGTTTTAATAGCCAGCATTTTTGACTATAGCTGTACTTTTAAAGACTAGAAATTGACTTCAGCTATTGCAGAAACTGCTACGGCAGTTGAATGACACATTTAGGCCTGGTCTACACTAGAAGATTAGGTCGGCATACGGAAATCGTGAAAAATCCACACCCCTGAGCAGCATAGTTAAGCCAACCTAAGTGCCCATCAATTTAAGCCAGGGTTTCTCAAACAGAGGTCACCGCTTGTGTAGGGAAAGCCTCTGGTGGGCCGGGCCAGTGTGTTTAGCTGCCCTGTCACGGCTCCCACTGGCCGCAGATCACTGCTCTGGGCCAATGGGACATGCTGGAAGCAGCGGGGGCTGAGGGACTTACTGGCTGCTGCTTCCAGCAGTTCTCATTGGCCCGGAGCAGTGATCCGCAGCCAGTGGGAGCCATGATCGGCTGGACCTGCGGATGGGGCAGGTAAACACGCCGTCCCGTCCCGTCAGGGGCTTTCCCTACACAAGCGGCGACCCCTGTTTGAGAAACCCTGACTTAGACCTTGGCTACACTTGCAAGTTACAGTGCAATAAAGCCGCCCACAACGCTGTACCTTACTCCTCATCCACACTGGCAAGGCATGTACAGTGCTGTGTCTCCGTGGCTACAGCGCTGCAGGTACTCCACCTCCCTGAGAGGAATAAAGTTTATTGTGCCGCCGCTGCTGCGCTGCGGCACCAGTGTGGCCACCTAATGCGCTCTGATTGGCCTCCAGAAGTATTCGGCAGTATCCCAAAATGCCACTCTGGTCATCAGTTCGAATTCTACTGCCCTGGCCTCAGGTGACCAACCATCAGACCCGCCCTTTACATTCCCTGGGAATTTTAAAAATCCCCCTTCCTGTTTGCTTAGCCAGGCGTGGAGTGCTATCAGTGAATATTTCCACGTGACCATGTCTCTATGCGCCAAGCGAGCCCCAGTATGGAGCAATAGCGAGTTGCTGGACCTCATCAGTGTTTGGGGGAGGAAGCTGTCCAGTCCCAGCTGCACTCCAGTCATAGGAATTACGTTACCTTTGGGCAGATATCAAGGGACATGATGGAAAGGGGCCATGACCGGGACGCACTGCAGTGCAGGATTAAAGTGAAGGAGCTGCGGAGTGCCTACCGCAAAGCTCGTGAGGCAAACCACCGCTCAGGTGCTTCCCCCACAATCTGCCGATTCTACAAAGAGCTGTACACGATACTTGGGGGTGACCCCACCTCCACTCCGAGCACCACCATGGACACTTCAGAGTGGGAGGAGGAGGAAAGCAGGAGTGAGGGTGCTGGGGTGTGGGGAGACACCCCTGAATCCCTGGAGGCATGCAGCCAGGAGCTCTTCTCGAGCCAGGAGGAAGATAGCCAGTCACAGTGGCCGGTACTTGGTGGAGGACAAACAGAAGAGCAGGTTCCTGGTAAGCGGGTTTTTTTTCGGGAAGGAATTTTTTCGGTGCGGGCTGTTTGGGAGAAGAGGGTTAGGGCTGCATGCACATATCACATCACAATAATCGGCCTTGGTAATCTCTTTGAAAGTCTCATCCAGAACGTGGGCAATGTGTTTGCACAGGTTTATTGGGAGAGCCACCATGGTCCTTGTCCCAGTCAAGCTAACGTGTCTGCGCCACTGTGCCGCGAGGGGCAGGGGGACCATTGCTGCACACAGGCAAGCTGCGTATGGGCCAGGGCGGAAGCCGCATTGCAGTAGAAGACTCTCCCTTGCTTCCCAGGTCACCCTCAGCAGCAAGATATCTTCCAGAACGAACTCCTGTGGAAAATGTTGGGACAGTGTTCAGTGTAGGTGCCCCCTGCAGCTGTTGGCTCTCCCCAAGGCACAGAAACCCAGAGGACAGTACAGCCGTGAAACAATCAGTCCCCCTTACTCACCATTTTGGGGCTCTTGTGGGTTATTTGCACTCTCTTTGGTACGGGAAAAGTATGTAATTGTGTAGACTGTGTGTGCCCTCCTTAAGTGCGGGGGAATCATTACTCTGTCTGGTATAAACAATGCTGCCTCTGTTAGGTGTTGCATTTTGCCTTTACAGATGCAACCTTGAGATCTCAGCCATCCATGTTATCACCGGCTGAGAGACTGCAAAGACTCCGGAAGAGACCACGGAAAAGCAAAGAAGACATGCTGCAAGAAGTGATGCAGCAATTGGTACGTCTATACTACCCGCTGGATCGGCGGGTAGTAATCGATCTATCGAGGATTGATTTATTGTGTCTCGTCTAGACACGATAAATCGATCTGCGAATTGACGCCTGTACTCCACCTCAGCAGGAGGAGTAAGCAGCATTGACGGGGGAGCCGCGGCAGTCGACTTGCTGCCGTGAGGACGGCCAAGTAAGTCGAACTGAGATACTTCGACTTCAGCTACGTGAATAGCATAGCTGAAATTGCATATCTTAGATCAATCCCCCCACCCCCCACAGTGTAGAGAATCAAAAAGCGCAGGAGTGGAGGGAGAGCAAAAGCAGGATCCCCCAGGAAAACGCAGCGCGCCGGTGGCAACGCATGGAGCACCAGCAGCAAAGCACGGATCAGCTGATAAGCATCATGGAGTGCCAAGTGGACTCTATCCAGGTGCTCATAGCCATGCAGGCGGAGCACTACCGGTCCCCCCCACCCCGCAGCCCTTGTCCCAGAATTCTTTCCCTTGTGCCCCCATGTCACCTCCAACCCACTTTCCCCAACATCTGGGTTCTTACCGCCCCCAGCTGACTCCAACACCTGTATCTTCACCACCCAGCCCTGAAAACTACGACCCTTACCCTCTGCACTCAACCCCCATCACCATGCAGTATAGCCATCCTGAAGTGCAGCACTCATTGCAAAGCACTCCAGACAGGACATATGCAAATCTGTCATCGTATCATTCCCCACCCCACCCCCTTGCCCTTTCTGTTTCCCAAGCAGTTGTGTTTCTTTTCAATACATGGATTTTTTGGCTTTGAAAACAGTCTTTATTATTGCATAAAGTAAAAGATACCTTAGCCCAGGAAAGAAACAGGCACTGCAAGTCAGCTTAGCAAACACAGATTCCTACTAACATTAGAACCACTGCACTTCACTCCCGTGCAGGGCACCAGACATTACTGCTGGTTTTCAGCCTCAAATTGCTCCCTCAAGGCATCCCTAATCCTTGCATCCCTAATCCTTGCAGCCTCGCGCTGGGCCCCTCTAATAGCCCTGCTCTCTGGCTGTGCAAATTCAGCCTCCAGGTGTTGAACCTCAGAGGTCCATGCCTGAGTGAAGCTTTCACCCTTCCCTTCACAAATATTATGGAGGGTACAGCACATGGATATAACTGCCGGGAAGCTGTGTTCGGCCAAGTCCAACTTCCCATACAGAGATCGCCAGTGGACCTTTAAACAGCCAAAAGCACACTCCTCAGTCATTCAGCACCGGCTCAGCCTGCAGTTGAACCGTTCCTTGATGCTGCCAAGGCTTCTTGTGTAGGGTTTAATGAGCCACAGCATTAACGGGTAAGCCGGGTCTCCAAGGATCACAATGGGGATTTCGACTTCCCCTACTGTGATCTTCAGCTCTGGGGAAAAAGTTCCGGCCTGCAGCTTCCTGAACAGGGCAGTGTTCCAAAAGATGCGTGTGTCATGCACCTTTCCAGGTCAGCCTGGGTTAATGTCAATGAAATGCCCACGGTGATCCACAAGCGCCTAGAGAACCATAGAGAAATACCCCTTCCAATTAACATACTAGGATGCTAGGTGGGGTGGTGCCAGAATAGGAATATGCATCCCATCTATCGTCCCTCCACAGTTAGGGAAACCCATTTGTGCAAAACCAGCCACAATGTGCTGCACATTACCCAGAGTCACGGGTCTTCTGAGCAGGATGCGATTAATGGCCCTGCAAACTTGCATCAACACGATTCCAACGGTCAACTTTCCCACTCCAAACTGGTTCGTGACTGATTGGTAGCTGTCTGATGTTGCCAGCTCCCAGACTGCAATAGCCACCCGCTTCTCCACCGGCAGGGCAGTTCTCAGTCTTATGTCCTTGTGCCACTGGGTGGGGGCGAGCTCCTCACACAGTCCCATGAAAGTGGCTTTTCTCATCCAAAAGTTCTGCAGCCACTGCTCATCATCCCATACTTGCATGACACAGTGATCCCACCACTCAGTGCTTGTTTCTTGAGCCCAAAAGCAGCATTCCACGGTACTGAGCATGTCCATGAATGCCACAAGCAATTTCATGTCGTACACATTACGCGACTTGATATCATCGTCAGACTCCTCATTGTCACTTTGGATCTTAAGGAATAACTCGACTGCCAAACGTGATGTGCTGGCGAGACTCGTCAGCATACTCCTCAGCAGTTTGGGCTCCATTTCCCTCAGACTGAAATGGAACACAGATCGTGCTGCACAGAAACCATTGAAAGATGGCGCCAAATGTGGACGGAAACACAGGGATTGCTGGGATGCGAAGTGATGCATCATGGGGAGTTAGGACAGGACACAGAATGCCCCGCACTCATGCCCCCTTCCCATAACCCAGGGCTCCAGAATGGGACGAGATGCTCTGTGGGACAGCTGTGGGATAGCTGCCCATAATGCACTGCTCCTAATGCCGCTGCAAGTGCTGCAAATGTGGCCACGACAGTGTGCTGTCAGCTGTCAGTGTGGACAGACTGCAGCACTTTCCCTGCTCAGCTGTACGAAGTTGGGTTTAACTCGCAGCGCTGTATGTCTGCAAGTGTAGCCAAACCCTTAGGTTCTTCCATCAACTTAGCTACTGCCTCTTGGGGAGGTGGATTACCTATGCCGATGGGAGAACCTCTCCAGTCTGAGTAGGGAATGTCTACACTGAAGTGCTACAGTGGCACAGCTGTGTCGCTGTAGTGTTTAAGTGTAGACAAGCCTTTAGCCTCTGCAGCTAAAGACCTGGAATCAAATTGTGTTGTCACTAGAGGGAGATGTCGTGCAACCTTGAGCCAGTCATTCATTCTGTAACTGGCCTTACAGCTGTAAATCCTGAACAGGTGCAATATCCTGCTGATTGGGCCAGATTTCTCCCTCATGTAACTCCAGAGTCAGTGGATTATGCCACGGAGTCATTTGGACCATGATGTTTTAAAATGTCCATGGGCTATCCCAAGGCACTGGGAAGATTTGTACAACTGGCATGTAGCCCCTTCCAATCCCCTCCTGGCTACCTCCCACTCATTGCTACTGGTGTTGCTGGCCTTCCCATGGAAGAAGAGGAGAGGCAGCTACTACTTCCATTGCTGTCTCTTTGCCTGGCAGTGGGAGTTCTAGCATCCCTGGCTCATTTCTGGCCCAGTGCACCTTTCACAGACTCCTGCCCCCCCTGGAGGCAGAAAATGACTGGCACATGCTAGGGCAGTGGAATAGGTCAGTGAGGGGAACACGCAGGCTGGCAATTGCTGTTTCTTCCCTCTGACAGCCATATCCTTTTCCTCCCTAGGAAGAAGAAGAGCAGCAGAACCCCCACCGCTTCCACTGCTTTTGATCATAAGATGCCCTCATAGAGGAAAGATGCCTGCGCCATCGCTGTGCACCTGTGCACACATGCTCATTGCTATGGATCTGAGGCCACTGAAGTCAATGGCTGTTAGGCTTGGCTACACTGGAGAGTTGCAGCGCTGGTGGAGGCTTTACAGCGCTGCAACTTAGTCACCGTCCACACTTGTAAGGCACATCCAGCGCTGCAACTCCCTGGCTGCAGCGCTGGCTGTACACCTGGTCTGCTTGGGGTATAAGGATTGCAGCGCTGGTGATGCAGCGCTGCTCGTCAAGTGTGGCCACCAAAAGCGCTGTTATTGGCCTCCAGGGTATTAGGAAATATCCCAGAATGCCTGTTCAGCCACTCTGCTAATCAGTTTGGACTCTACTGCCCTGGCCTCAGGTGACCTGCCCTTTAAATGCCCCGGGAATTTTAAAAATCCCCTTCCTGTTTGCTCAGCCAGGTGTGGAGTGCAATCAGTGAATCTTTCCAGGTGACCATGCCTCCACGCGGCAAACGAGCCCCAGCATGGAGCAATGGCGAGTTGATGGACCTCATCAGTGTTTGGGGGGAGGAAGCTGTGCAGTCACAGCTGCGCTCCAGCCATAGGAATTATGATACCTATGGGCAGATATCAAAGGCCATGCTGGAAAGGGGCCATGACCGGGACGCGGTGCAGTGCAGGGTTAAAGTAAAGGAGCTGCGGAGTGCCTACTGCAAAGCCCGCGAGGGAAACCGCCGCTCAGGTGCTGCCCCCACGACCTGCCGTTTTTACAAGGAGCTGGATGCGATACTTGGGGGTGACCCCACTGTCAATCCAAGGACCACGATGGACAGTTCAGAGCAGGGAGAGGAGAGGGAGGTGGAGGGGGGGATGGAAACCAAGAGTGAGGATACTGGGGTTGGGGGAGACACCCCGGAGTCCCAGGAGGCATGCAGTCAGGAGCTCTTCACAAGCCAGGAGGAAGTTAGCCAGTCGCAGCAGCTGGAACTTGTTGGTGAAGAAGAAGCAGAGGAGCGGGTTCCCGGTAAGCAGCTTTTATTTTCAGGATGGAAATGTTTTGGGAGAGGAAGGGGGGTTAGGGCTGCATGCATGCATGCCTAGATGTGGACTAGCCCATTGATGTGGTCTATCACGTCACGGTAATCGGCCTCGGTAATCTCTTCAAAAGTTTCAGCCAGAGCATGGGCAATGCGCTTGCGCAAGTTTATAGGGAGATCCACCATGGTCCTTGTCCCAGTCAGGCTAACGCGTCCGTGCCACTGTGCCGCGAGGGGTGGGGGGACCATTGCTGCACACAGGCAAGCTGCATAGGGACCAGGGCGGAATCCGTATTGCTGTAGAAGACCCTCCCTTGCTTCCCAGGTAACCCGCAGCAGTGAGATATCTTCTAGGATTAACTCCTGTTGAAAATGTAGGGATAGTGTTCAGTGCAGGTTCCCTCCGCCCCGCAGCTCTCTGCTTTCCCCAATGCACAGAAAGCCCAGTGCAGCCCTGAACCTGAGTCGCGGCAGCGAGATGGCTTCCAGGATTAATTAAGTCCTGCACTGTTTCCTCCTTTTACTCACCATTGTCTTCGGTGCTGTGACGTCTCTGTGCTGTGTTTGGTATGTGGAAAGTATGCTACAGTGAGACTGAAAACTCCTTCACTGTGATTATACACAATGCTGCCTCTCTATTAAATGTTTCAATTTTTGTCTTTTTTCCATTGACAGTGTCCTTGACTAGTCCTACTAATTGACTGGCCCTATCACAGACTGCTGAAAAGCTACAAAACCTGAGGAGAAAGCCAAGAAAAAGCGAAGAAGATTTGGTTAAAGCAGTTATGAATCAGTCTGCCAGAGAGAGTAAGAGGCTGTAGGACTGGAGAGAAAAAATGCAGCAGTGGAGGGAAAAAGAAAGCAGGAGAAAGGAATTGGCTAAGAAGAAAAACACAAAGCACCTGATAAGCCTCCTGGCGCGCCAAACGGACTGTATGCAGTCACTCGTAGCCATGCAGGCAGAGCACTACTGTGCTGCCCCCCCCATCCCAAAGCTCTCTCCCTTGTGCCCCAATGTCAGCTCAAAACCCCCTTCTCCAGCATCCAGGTTCTTACCACTACTAACTGCCCCCAACACCTGTACGTTCACCTACCAGCCCTGAGAACTACGACCCTTACCCTATGCACTGAACCCCCATCACCATGCAGCATTTTCATCCTGAAGTGCAGCAGTCATTACACAGCACTCCAGGCAGGACATATTCAAACCTCTGACTGTACAGTTCACCAACCCACCCCCCTGCCCTCTTACTTTCTTTTCAATAAATGAATTCTTGGTTTTTAAAACAGTTTTTATTATTGCAGAAAGTGAAAGATACCGTACCTCAAGGAAAAAACAGGCAGTGCAAATCACTGTAACCACTGCCCTTCACTCCCGTGCAAGGCACCAAACATTACTGTTGGCTTTCAGCCTCAAATTCCTCTCTCAAGGCATCCCTAATCCTTGTAGCCCTGTGCTGAGCCTCTCTAGTAGCCCTGCTCTATGGCTGTGCAAATTCAGCATCCAGGCATTGAACCTCGGAGGTCCATTCCTGACTGAATGTTTCACCCTTTCCTTCACAAATATTATAGAGAGTACAGCACGCGGATATAACCGCAGGGATGCTGCTTTCCCCCAAGTCTAGCTTCCCATAAAGAGATCTCCAGCAGCCCTTTAAACGGCCGAAAGCACACTCCACAGTCATTCGGCACCAGCTCAGCCTGTAGTTGAACCGGTCCTTGCTCCTGTCAAGCTTCCCTGTATACGGTTTCATGAGCCAAGGCATTAACGGGTAAGCAGGGTCTCCAAGGATCTCAATGGGCATTTCAACGTCCCCTACTGTGATCTTCCAGTCTGGGAAAAATGTCCCATCCTGCAGCTTCCTGAACAGGCCACTGTTCTGAAAGATGCGTGCATCATGCACCTTTCCACAAGCGCCTGCAGAACCATAGAGAAATACCCCTTCTGATTAATGTACTCGGATGCCAGGTGGGGTGGTGCCAGAATAGGACTATGTGTCCCATCTATCGCCCCTCCACAGTTAGGGAAACCCATTTGTGCAAAGCCATCCAGAATGTCCTGCACGTTCCCCAGAGTCACGGTTCTTCTTAGCAGGATGCGATTAATGGCCCTGCAAACTTGCATCAACACGATTCCAACGGTCGACTTTCCCACTCCAAACTGGTTCCCGACCGATCGGTAGCTGTCTGGAGTTGCCAGCTTCCAAATTGCAATAGCCACCCGCTTCGGCACTGGCAGGGCAGCTCTCAATCTTGTGTCCTTGCGCCACAGGGTGGGGGCAAGCTCCTCACACAGTCCCATGAAAGTGGCTTTTCTCATCTGACAGTTCTGCAGCCACTGCTCGTCATCCCAGACTTCCATGACGATGTGATCCCACCACTCACTGCTTGTTTCCCAAGCCCAAAAGCGGCGTTGCACGGTGCTGAGCATTTCCGTTACTGCCACAAGCAATTTAGTGTCACACGCGTCAGGCGACTCGATATCATCGTCGGACTCCTCACTGTCACTTTGGAGCTGAAGGAATAGCTCAACTGCCAAACGTGATGTGCTGGCAACACTCATCAGCAAAGTCCTCAGCAGCTCGGGCTCCATTTCCCACAGAAATCGCGCTTCAGAGACTCATAATGGCGCCAAACGTGGACGGAAAAACTGTGACTGCTGGGATGTGAAGTGATGCACCATGGGGCACTGGGACAGGAAGCGGAATGACCTGCACCCTTCCGTCCCCTTCCCACAACCCACGGCACCATGGGACGAGGTGCTCTGTGGGATAGCTACCCACAATGCACCACTCCCAACAGCGCTGCAAATGCTGCAAATGTGGCCACACTGCAGCGCTGGTAGCTGTCAGTGTGGCCACACTGCAGCGCTGTCCCTACACAGCTGTATGAAGACAGCTGTAACTCCCAGCGCTGCACAGCTGTAAGTGTAGCCATGGCCTGACTATCTTTGAGTCTGGGCCTGAGTGTGCCTAAAGCACCATAGCTAGCCAGTTCAGATGGGCAAAAGACATTCAACTGCCATGAGTGAGTATGGTGGCAGTTACAATAGGGTGAGGAGAATTATAAATATGAGTCAACAGCATCACACTGTTGCAAAAAAACCCAAACATCATTCTGGGATGTATTAGCAGGAGTGTTGTAAGCAAGACACGAGAAGTAATTCTCCCACTGTACTCTGTGCTGATTAGTCCTTAAATGGAGTACTGTGTCCAGTTCTGGGCACCACATTTAATGAAAGATGTGGATAAACTGGAGAAAGTCCAGAGAAGAGCAACAAAAATGATTAAAGGTCTAGAAAACATGACCTATGAGGAAAGATTGAAAAAACTGGGTTTGTTTAGTTTGGAGGAGAGAAGACGGAGAGGGATATAACTCTTTTCAAGTACATAAAAGGTTGTTACAAGAAGGAGGGAGACAAATTGTTCTCCTTAACCTCTGAGGACAAGAAGCAATTGGCTTAAATTGCAACAAGGGAGGTTTAGGTTGGATATTAGGAAAAAACTTCCTAACTGTCAGGGTGGTTAAGCACTGGAATAAATTGCCCCAGGGAGGTTGTGGAATCTCCATCATTGGAGGTTTTTAAGAGCAGGTTAGACAAACACCTATCAGGGATGGTCTAGATAATACTCCGTCCTCCCATGAGTGCAGGGGAGTGGACTAGATGACCTCTCAAGGGCCCTTTCAGTCCTACAATTCTGTGATTAAGGAGCATCCATGATTTTAAGTCTTTATATACCATCAAGACTCACTTGAGTCACACAGCACTGCCACAGAATGCCATCTTGTTTGAATGAGACTCCTTCCACTAATTGGGGTTTATCTTGCAATGGCCTAGCCCTTCACAGATGGTTTGATGCTATGATTGGCTTTAAGTCCTCATCCTATAAATCCACAATACGGGAGTGTATAGGTGGAGCTTGCTGGGTCGAGGGACTGAGCTCCTTTCCTCTGCCCCCCTACCACGGAGCTAATGCCCAGCACCTTGCCCATATTTTGCTTTAATGTTCTTATTTCACTGCAGCAGAGGGAGATGTTTACAGCAAAGATGGAACCCCACAAAACAGAATTAGAAAGTGAAAGGAAGGGAGATGGGAAAGGAAAAGATGCCTCTGTGATGAAGCAGATGAGTTTGTGGTCAATTCTGTGGACTTTCTCTTAGTTTACAGAGTAGCCCCAGTGTAAACATAGGAACAGGTTTTGTCCCTTGCTGCATTCCCTTATGCCACTCTGGGCTACAAAGGAGGCAGAATTCATAGAATATTAGGGTTGGAAGGGACCTCAAGAGATCATCTAGTCCAACCCCCTGCTCAAAGCAGGACCAATCCCCAAATGGCCCCCTCAAGGATTGAACTCACAACCCTGGGTTTAGCAGGCCAATGCTCAATCCACTGAGCTATCCCAGACCAGGGGCAATATAGGCCCAACGTAGGCAGCCCTGAGAGGTGCAGCACAGAATTTGGTCCTTAGGCTGCAGGTTGCACAAGAACCCTCTCACCAGCTCTTCACTTCTCACACGGAGCACTGCAGAATGGCAACGTTCAAAAATAGGCCCTTTGGCCAAAACCCTGAACCAAGCCAAGATTGAGGATTTGAAGTTTCATTCAGTGATCTGTGTGTGGGAGGGAAGATGACTGAGTTTTCTTTTCTGGGGTGTGTGTCTGTGAGAGAGAGTCCACAGCATATGTTTCAGTCATTTTACCCTTCTTTTCACCTCCTGGTTTCAACCAGAAGCAGAACCACCAAAATGTCATGAGAGGGGCTAGGCCCTGGAGGGAACGTGGTTAAGTGGCCAGAACAAGAGACTGGGAGTTAGTAGGCCTGGCTTCTATGAGACTTTGAGCACATCATTTTATCTCTTTATGCGGCAGTTTTCTCCCCATCTATCTCCTGGGGATAACACCCACCTCTCTGGGGCATGACAGCTATGAAGCACTTAGAGGTCCTCAGCCAGAAAGTGCTCTAGAAGTGCAAAGCCTTATTAGGATTGTGATTTGTAGAAATTTGGCAGGCTGTCCTCATCTGAGAGGAGTATTCATCCTGAACACATGCCCAGGAAGGTAAAAAAGCCCACTCCCTCCAACTGTGTCACAATGCTTCATATCACTCATCATTCAGATCCTTCCCAAGACCCACATGGCTTGAAGTTGACAAGAAAAGAGGCAGTTGTTAATCAGTAGAGGCCAGCGTGTCACACTTTTGCTCACAATGACTGTTACTCTGTAAGTAGTGCCATTGACTTCAATGGGGTTACACATGGTGTAAGGTAGTGTTCAGCTTAGGTAAAAGCACCACAAGCTCACTCTAGGTAGGAGTGTGGTTGGACAGCAAGATATTTTTGTGTTCTCTTGCTCTTGAAGGTAGTTAGGGCTCTTGTCACCTCTGCCTAGAGCTGGGCAAATAGTGTTTGGTTTTTTTCAGTTCAGTGGCTGAACTGAAGTATCTTGAAAAAGAAATAATTCCAGATCAACCAGAAACAATGTTTTGTTTTTCTTGCCACAACAACTGCCCACCAAATTAGTTTCAGATCAAACACCACATTGTTTGACCCAGAAAGAAACTTTGGTTTTGAATGACTTGACCCTTTTGTTTAGAAATGTAGCTAGATTTAACAAAAAAAACCCACTTCATTTTGAAATACAAAGTCAAATGGTTTGTTTCAAAAATATCAAAATGAACCATTTTGACTTTTTCAGAATGGGTTTCCCCTTTCTTTTAGCTGAAACTATTTCACTGAATTCAGTTTCGGTCAACCCCAAACTGCATGTTTGGCAAAAAATATTTTGCCTAGCTCTACAGCTATAGCTTAATTCACAGCTAAACTGAATTAAGGCCACTTTAATTCTGAGTGAGCGCGTCCACACAGGGGTTTAATGCAGTTAACTAATTAACTTTGAATTCAGACCTTTAGTAAATTCAGATTTACTTTCTTGAGTGTTCCCCTGTAGACAAGCCCTAAGGGTAAGTCTATACTACAGGAACACAGCTATGGTGCTGCAGTGCCATAAAATAGATGCTTCCTACATCAATGGAAGGGGTTTCTGTCAATGTAGTTAATCCACCTCTCCAAGAGGTGATAGGTTGATTGAAGAATTCTTCCATCCACCTAACTGCATCTACACCAGGGATTAGGTTGACCTAACCATAACACTCAGGGCATGAAATTTCACCACCCTGAGCGATGTAGTTGGGTCAATCTAACTTTTAAGTGTAGATCAGGCCCAAGTATCGTAATAATACCAGTCCACTCCAGACACTTCAGAATTACTTAGATGAGGAAGAGACAAAAGACAAAACAGCCATCATGAGAAGCAAATAGTCACCAAAGGCATTGCTGGTTGTTAGCTCTGGAATATTGAGTAGCTACTGCCCTCTGTGATATTATCTACTGTCCAGAAAGCCCAGGAGATTAGCAAAGACACATTGCTTTTCATCCTATCTGTTTATCTTCTCTCTCAATGCTGATGTGTTTGGGGAGTAGAGATGCAGCAATCTCTTCCCAGACTAACTGAAGACAGACAATCTGGTACCAATCACTTCCCTTTCAGTTTCCAGGATCCCCCCCTTAATGTTGTTGGAACAATTATTTTAAAAACAAACAGACAACCTCCAACTTCTCCTCTGTCTTGAATTAGGGACTGAAGTTTCAGTGGAGGGGAATTTACCTTCCATTCTGGCACCTCCCCACATATCTAACTGAACAGCATGAAGCAATAAGCCCATCCATAAATCATTCCAGCAACAGTGCATGTCATCCATTGCCTTTCCCCAGAAATGTACAGGTAAGTGAAATGTCAAAAGGGAAATGCAGTAAAAAAGGATCATGGGAATAAATAACATGGGCTTCACTTTTTGTTTTCCCTTTCCTTTCCCTTCTCTTGTCTGACTTCCAGTCTCTTCTTTTAGCTAGAAAAGATTTTCTCTTTTACTTTTGCCTTTGATATCTCCGCTCTTTGAGAAGCATCATCTCTGCTCCTCTCCTTCATTGTCTTTTCTTGTTTAGTCCTCTGCTTTCTGTCCTGCCCGGTCAATTCCTTTCTCTTTCCCCCTTGTAAACGGGTCGGACTCACCCCCGCGGCACCTCCCGCTGGTGACTCTGGGAATTAGCTCAGTCCAGTGTTCAGAGCACCCTCTGCAGGCTGGTGATCCACCTGTTCTCAGGCCCAAGTCCCTCCCTGGACCCCAGTGCCCTTTTACATGGGGTGCTGCCCCCTAGCAGTAACCCCTTTCTTTCAGGGTCTCCCCTCCTTGGGGAACCCCCACCCTCTATCCCCACCTTGCCTCAGTATATGGCTACTACCAGTCATTGTCTAGCCCCACGCTCTGGGGCAGACTGCAGTATTAGCCTACTCATCACAGGCAAAGGGGTTTGGACCTGCTGCCTTGGCCTACCCCTGGGCTGCCCTCTGCAACCCCCAGTACCTGTTGGCCCTGTGCTAGGCCGCAGCTGGGGCTTTCTAGGTTGGAGCTCCCCAGCTCCTCAGCCCTGCTTCACCCTAAGTACCTTGCCTCTAGCCCCTACAGCCAAGCCCTTCTTCCTCTTCAGGTAGAGGAAGACTGACCTTGCTTCTGGCTTCCCTGGCCTTTTATAGGGGCCAGCTGTGGCTCAGTTTGGGGCGTGGCCCCAGCTGCAGCCACTTCCCCAATCAGCCCAGCCTAAAGGCTGTCTTCAAGCCTCAGCCCCTTCCCAGGGCTGTTTTTAACCCCTTCAGGGAAGGAGCAGGGTTCCACCCTGATACATCCCTCTTTTCAGTTTCCTCCTCTTTGCTTGGTTCTCTCAACCCCCGAGCCCCATAGTCGGTCTTCCTGTTCTCCCGCTTTTGCATGTGCTCTATTGGAGTGTTGCTAACTCTCACAATTTCATTGCAAGTCTCAGGATGTTTGGTGTTTCTTTGAAGTCCCAGCTCCTGCATTCATGTGATAAAAGGAGAATCTCAGCTTTCATTAAACAATGTTTCTAGCCCTTATGGTTTTGAAAGATGTGGGCCCTAAAGGCTCAAGCACCAGAAGGCAAATAAAAAGAACACAAACTTAATGATTTTTTTAAAATAGTATTTTTAAGCCCCTTTCATAATTTTTGAATGCTGGGGTTGCAACACTGCTGTTGTCTCTTCTCATCTCCTTCCCCTTTGCCTTCTGCCTTGGGTATGGGCTCCATAGCTTTCTTCTATCTCCATTTCTTTCCCACTTCCCCCATAACTCCCTTGTCCCACCAGCACTTTGATCCTTTCTCCTCTTACCCATATTAGCTTTCCTTGTCCCTCCACTCTTTGCCTCCCCACCATCTTTCACTTTCTTCAGCCAGCTGCACAACACCGTTGGGCAGAGTGTGGTATGGGCCAATGAGCAAACCTCTATTCTTATCAGGAGTGCTATGGGATATTTAATGGCAGGATAGGGCCTTTTTTTATATCGTCTCATCCAAAACACCTACATGCAGTAAAGTGCCTGGAGCTTGGAGTATGGGCCTCAGAAGGATGGAAGGTTAACACAGCCCTACCCACAGCAGCTGAATTCTGTGTAGCTCCTTGATTGGCACAACTCAGACACATGCAAGCAAAACTAACACGCTTCCTCTAGGCCCCCTGGGGCTTGTTCTACTTTTTGAATAACTCTCTTCCTCCCTCTGTGTTTGCTTTTCTCCTTTGCAACTCAGTGCTCTTCCTTGGACTCACATGATGCGATGGCACCACTCCCACCCCAAATCCTTGCCTAGCCTCTAAACTGAGGTGATAGACCTGCCAACTTTTCCAAAAGAAAAAAAAATCAGTGTGACACCCAGAGCCCAGTCCTTTGCTGGCATGACTCCTCTGAAGTCAAGGAAGTTGTGGCAGCAGACCATCTGGCCCACCTCTATATCAAGCTTTGTCTAGATAGACAATATTCTTTAAAAGATCTCAGTTCAACCAAAAAATTGGACTGCCATGGACAAACTTTAGCTAGAGACCAATTTCAAACACCTCCTTTAAAAATGTATGAAAATAAATCGAACAAAAACTGCACTGAGAATTCAAAAAGGATTTAAACCAACCGTGTATGAGATTCACACTGTTAGGCCAGGGTGAGAGTGGCCTGGCCTAGGAGTCAGCATTGGGCATAAGACAAGGAGTCAGGCCAGGTTGGAACATCAGGAGATCAGAATCTAGAGGCAAACCAGAGGGCAGGGAATCAGGAGTCAGTTACAGTAACTCCTCACTTAACGTTGTAGTTATGTTCCTGAAAAATGCAACTTTAAGTGAATCCAATTTCCCCATAAGAATTAATGTAAATGAGGGGGGTTAGGTTCCATATATATATAAATATATATATACACACAGACACATAATATAAGTTTTAAACAAACAATTTAATACTGGTACACAGGGATGATGATTGTGAAGCTTGATTGAGGTGGAGGAGTCAGAGGGTGGGATATTTCCAGGGAATGCCTTACTGCTAATTGATGAACTAGCAATTGGCTGAGCCCTCAAGGGTTAACTCTCACACTCTACTGTACAAGGCAGCAGGAAAGGAGGGAGGGCAGACAGGGACACAAACCCTATGTGTGTGTGTGTGTGTGTGTGAGAGAGAGAGAGATGCGCATTTCCCCTTTAAGTCTGAAGAGTGGGATCAGAAGTACACTGCCTTTTTAATTAGATCAGTAAGCTGAGACTGGACTGCAGCTGCAGCTGCCTGGAAGCTCCCTCTGTCATGTGTTCCCCCTGCTCTATGGAAGATGGGGTAAGTGGGGTGCAGGAGCAAGGGGGAGGGGGACACCCTGACATTAACCCCCCTCTTCTTCCCCCCCAACAGCAAACAGGAGTCTCTGGGATCAGCTCCAAGGCAGAGGGAAGGAGCAGCACATGGCAGTGGAGGGAGGGACATCTGCAATTGCTAGCCTGCTGGGCAGCTGCTGCACAGGGAACTTAGAGTAGCAAGGAGGGGGAGCTGATACGGCAGCTGCCTGTCCACCCTGGTTCCAACCACCTACCAGCTAGCTCCACTGGGCTGTTCTTCCTGCAAGTAGTGGACAAAGCAGGCGGCTGCCAAACAATGTTAGAAGGGGTCATTGCACAACTTTAAACGAGCATATTCCCTAATTGATCAGCAATGTAACAACGAAACAACGTTAACCAGGATGACTTTAAGTGAGGCGTTACTGTACCAAGCATAAGGATATCAGGGTCAGACAACTGAACCGGAGGCCACTGTTTACCAAAAGTCAGGCTGGCTCGAGATCAGAAGGTGGGAAGAAGTAATCACTAGACCAGCAGTGCACAGCAGGGTAAAGCGCAGCTGTACAGAGAGTTTCCTGTGGCCTCCTCTGGCTTAAATAGGGGTTGCAGCTCAATCCGGAGCCTTGGAGCTCTCCCAATCAGAGCACGGGGCAGGGCTTGGAGTCCAGTTGGGCTTCATGGACCTCAGTCCCAGCCCCAGCTACCGTCTGTGAGCTGCTGGCGAGAGTATTGGTGTGCGATGACTCACCTCCAGGGACTTGGGTTCACACCCCATGGGGCCTGACACAGTGAAAGGAAAACAGGAATCAATTCTCCATTTTAACCCCTTTTCAGGACGTGTAACCCTAGCTGTGGAAATGTGACCAAGTGCTTCCATAACATCCGAACTATTCCTGTCCCAGGTGAACACTAGAATGGGACACTGAATTGAAATTGTTACTTTTTTTTTTGCACTCTCTAGTACTCCACAGGATGGATGGTGAGACCTTTCTGTGATTATTAACACTTCCGCTTTTTGTTTATCAATCACATTAGTGGAATGGCTTGCAAACTTGAGAAGTTGTTCATGGAAATGCACAGAAACACAGACAGGGACTTGGATCCAACATAGTCATTTGAGCAGCACAAAGTTAAGGTCACCATTGAAAGGTAGGATAGGAATCTTGAAAACATCATGGAAAGGCAGGACTGGTTCATGCCAAGGAAATTGAATGTATAAGGAATGAGAGGGAGATGAAAATGCAGGACAGTTCCAAAGGCCAATGCTTACTAAATATTTAAAGGCCCAAGAAAATCTAACTGCTGCATTGACCCACACAACGGACTAAGTACTGGTACCACCTGGCCTGGCCCATGGCGTCAGTCAGGACATCAGTAGTAGTTGTTGCACTGCTCCCTACTCTCCAGCTTCCCCATAGCTTTCCCCAGATACCCAATCCCTTGGTGAGATTCTGGAAAGAAAAGGATGTATCCAACAGGAGGCAGATGCATGGCCTTGACCCATTCATTCCCCTCAGGTTCTTCCATGACTGGATGAGGTCCCACAATCACACCTCAACCGACCTCTCACGCATCAATGTAGCACTGCAAATTTAAAGGCAAATTTTCCCTCACAGATGTGCATACTATGCCAAGAATGTGAGGGGATTGTGAAGTAGAAATCTTCTAGGGAGGATGAATTAATGCCAAGGTCTCCATTTGAGGCAAAACAACATCTCTCAGCCAAAAATATCACCATGCTCATGTTCTACAAGCATTTAAATGGGCCTTAATTTGTTTTAAATGGTCAGTATTCTACAAACTCAGCAATATCATTTTAGGGCCATCATTTCCATTTAAAAGCTCTTTGCTTTCCTATAAATCTTTCACTTTTGCCTTCTGCTTGTTAGCTATCTTGGACTTTATGGCACCCTGGGCTCAGAGACATGCTTGTAATTACAATGTGTTTTTTTTCCCCTCCCTAATCTCAGGAAATCTAGTTCTGTTGTGGATTTCTCACATTCGTTCATCTGATGAAATAATTTAATATTCTGTTTTATTTCTTTATAGCTGCAGGGGTGGAATTATAATGATATACACTAATAAACTGGCAAACTGATTTATTTTGTTTTCCCTGAACTTGGAGCATGGATCTCAAACAGGAACCTCATATGAACTGGCTTCTGGTGCTAAAGATGTCAATAAAACGGTAACTAATGGGCGCGAGAATAAATCTTCTAAACTCTGGGTAGACATTGTGGAGTGTCTTTATTCTCCTGGAAAAGATTAATCAGTCAGTCACTCCTAGTGCCCAGTTAGCAGAACAGAAAAGGGTAACATGTCCCCTTAGTATTTTGTTAAAAGAGAATTTACTTTTTCATTTAAATGGGGAGGGGGAGGGCGGCGCAAGGGGAAGAGTTTCTAGCCGTTCTCATTGCTTGCTATCAGAGCATCTGAACAGAAATAGAGCCTCCTGGCAGCTGTGATCCTCTTTGTTTTCATGGCTATTTAATAAATCCTTTAAAGTTTGATTCCTGAAACATAAAAATCAATAAGTTCCCTGAAAATAAAAAACCTCTGTCAATTTTTTATAAGAAAAAATTGCATAAATCTTTCAGGCATTTTATAACCAGAGCACTATGGATACAAAACAGTCCCTGGAAATGAAAGCATTAATTTCATTTTCCCTGGCTTTGGCCGGTCTTCCTGGAGATAATGAACAGAACTGGGAACTAAAATGGCTGACCCTTTTGGAGAGCAGCTGCACTCTTGGGAAAACAACCACAACAGCCCTGATTATTCTAGTTTTCATGGAGCACTTAGTTAAGATTGGGCTGTTGTGCTGTTTTCCTGGAGTCAAGTATCAGAGGGGTAGCCGTGTTAGTCTGGTTCTGTAGAAGCAGCAAAGAATCCTGTGGCACCTTATAGACTAACAGACATTTTGCAGCATGAGCTTTTGTGGGTGAATGGTTTATTTCTCCTGGGTGTAAGAACTCCATGGATTTGGGGCTCTTGGAATCCCCTAGGATTCCCCAAGGCTCTTGGAATCCCCAAGCATCCGAAGAAGTGGGTATTCACCCACGAAAGCTCATGCTGCAAAACGTCTGTTAGTCTATAAGGTGCCACAGGATTCTTTGCTGGTTTCCTGGAGGCTCTTGTAAACTGAACAAGGTCAGGCTGATTCAGGACTTGGATCTCCAGCAATCACTTTGCATCAAGTGATGCTGGCTCTTTGCTAGAGGGTGTTCTCCCCTTGGAGTCAGTACAGCACCAGTGCCTCAGTAGTGGGGATCACTGGACTGTGACCTTGGAGGTGCCATTTATCAGATGAGACTGAAAAATGAGGGCCTGACCATTCAATTAGAGCATTACTTTGCAGAGCTGCAATAGGGGAAGAGAAAGAGAAGCCCATTTTGTTTTGTTGATTCGCATACCAGCAGGGCAGAGTCAAAAACTGTCCCTGTTTTCCTCCCCAATGTACACCATTTTGTTGGCCAGTCCCCCAGTTTTGTGAGATCCTTTTGTAGCTCTTCGCAGTCTGCCTGGGACTTAACTATCTTGAGTAGTTTTGTATCATCTGCAAATTTTGCCACCTTACTGCTTACCCCTTTTTCCAGATTGTTTATGAATATGTTAAATAGGACTGGACCAGTACAGATCCCTGGGGGATACCACAATTTACTTTCTGAAAATCTAAATATACTATATCCCATTGAAAAGGAGAGTCTTACAATGTATGAGGGATTGTAGTGGAGTGATTACCCACTCCTGCCCTTCAGGGCTTAAAACAGCCCAGGAGAGGGCTGTGGCTGGGGCAAGAAGCCTGGGCTGATTGGGAGAAAGCAGGCTCAGCTGTGGCCAGGTCCCAATCAGGCCCAGCTGGCCCCTATAAGAGGCAGTGAGCCAGGTACCTAGTCAGTCTCCCTCTGCCTGTTGAGGGAGAAGGGTCTGGCTGCTGGGAGCCAGACATAGGGTACTGGAGTGGAGCAGGGCTGGGGAGCTTCTGCCTGGAAAGCCCCAGGCTGCAGTCTAGGGTAAGGTCAAGAGGTAGGCAAAGGCAGCAGGTCCAAACCCCTTTGCCTATGATGAGTGGCTGATACTGCAGTCTGCCCCAGGGCATGGTGCTAGATGGAGACTGGGCAGTAGCCAAACTGAGGCAAAGTGGGGGGAGTGGGTTGGGGATTCCCCGAGGGAGGGGAGACCCAGATTGGTGGGATACTGCTGGTGTGCAGCACCCCAGTTAAAAGAGGCACTGGGGTCAGGGGCGGCTCTAGAAAGTAGGCTGCCCCAAGCAGCGCGGAGCGCTGCGCCGCCCTTCCCCGGTCCCGCGGCGGGTCCCCTCTTCCCGCGGCTCCGGTTGAGCTCCCGCCGACGAGCGGACCTGCCGCAGTCATGCCTGCGGGAGCTCAACCGGAGCCGCGGGAAGAGAGGACTCGCCGCAGTCATGCCTGCGGCAGGTCCGATCCTCCCGGGCTCCGGTGGACCTGCCGCAGGCATGCCGGCGGGAGCTCCACCGGAGCCAAATGCCGCCCCCCCGGGAAACGGCCGCCCCACGCGCCTGCTTGGTGCGCTGGGGTCTAGAGCCGCCCCTGACTGGGGTCCAGGGAGGGACTCAGGGCCAGAGGACAGGCAGATCACTGGCCTGCAGACAGGGGCGGCTCTAGGCACCAGCAAACCAAGCTGTTGCCTAGGGCGGCCAAATCTAGGGGGCGGCAGGCTGGGCCGGTGGACCTGCCGCAGTCATGCCTGCGGGAGATCCACCGGAGCCGCGGACGACCGGACCTGCCGCAGGCATGACTGCGGAGGGGGCGCTCTTCCCGCGGCTCGGCTGGACCTCCCGCAGGCATGACTGCGGCAGCTCAAGCGGAGCCGCCGGACCCGCGAACCGTCCGCAGCCGTGCCCGCGGGAGGTCCGCTGTTCCCGCGGCTCCGGTGGAGCTCCCGCAGTCATGCCTGCGGCAGGTCCGCTCGTCCCGGGGCTCCGGTGGACCTGCCGCGGGAGCTCAACCGGAGCCGCGGGAAGAGGGGACCCGCCGCGGGACCGAGGAAGGGCGGCAAGTCCCTGCTCTGCCATAGACTAAATGTGTGACCCTGGGCAAGCAACTTACCTTCTCTGTGCTTCAGTGCCCAATCTGTACAATAGGGATGATAGCTGATCTATTCCACAGGGGTGCGGTGAGGATAAATGCAATAAAGATTAAGAGGCGCTTAGAAAAGGGCCAGTAAGTAACTGAAGAAGTGGTCCCCAAACTGGGGGGGGGGAGGAGTGTGGAGGAACATTTTGGGGGGATGCTGCAGAGGCCAGGCCAATGCTCACAGGGTGGTGGGGAGGGAGCACCACCCAACCCCACTTTCCACCCAGCTCTGCTCTGGCTTGGCCCCTAGCTGTGTCCCTGGCCATGGCCCTGGCTCCATACCCAGCAATGGCTCCGCACCAGGCCGTGGCCCCAGCTGCCGGCTGCAGCCTCAGCCCTGAACCCCACTTCGGCCCCAGGCTCCTACCGCGGCCCTGCTCCCAAGCCCCAACCCTGACTATGGCCCCGCTCCCGGCCCCGGCTCCTGACCACAGCTCCTGGGGGACATGGACAGGAGTAAGGGTGGCACAATGTAAAAAGTTTGGGGACCACTGATCTAGATAAATAGAAGGGGGGAGAACAGGAGTACTTGTGGCACCTTAGAGATTAACAAATTTATTTGAGCATAAGCTTTCATGGGCTACAGCCCACTTCCTCGGATGCATAGAATGGAACATATAGTAAGAAGATATTTATACATACAGAGAACATGAAAAGGTGGAAGTAGCCATACCAACTGTAAGAGGCTAGTTAATTAAGATGAGGTATTGATCAGCAGGAGGAAAAAAACACTTTTGTAGTGATAATCAAGATGGCCCATTTTAGATAGTAGACAAAAAGGTGTGAGGCTACTTAACATGGGGAAAGAGATTCAATGTGTAATGACCCATGGATTTTATTTAGTGGAAAGAGAATTTCATATGTCGGTTTTTCTGGGGTTTTATTGGGGGAGGGGTTTGGTGGGTGGAAAAGGGAGGGTATTTAGTGGTTTTACCTTTGGTCCCAGTCTGTCACCAACTGGGAGCAGGAGAAGCCTGTTAGACATGCCCGGTAAACAAGAATAATCAGATGGGAGGAGAAGCAGCTGTGTTTGGAAAATGTTTTCACACAGCCCCTCAAGAGGTGTAAATTGCTGGGAACATGGCCCTTTGCATCAGTCTGCCCCCCGCACGACGGTCTCAGTGCATGCACCCATTCACAGAGCAAGGCACAGGAATGACTCCACTCAGGAGGCCAGCCTCAAAGTTTGAAAGTTCAGCGGATCGGGTGAGGAGTTCATTCATCCTTCACAAGCTGTCAGGATTTAGTACTAAAACCCTAGAGGTCAGGGACTGGAGTAGCAGTTACACTTCTGTCAGAGTTCCTAATAAAAAGGAGAGTCTGGAGGGGTCAGGTTAATACAGTCTAAATTCCTACCTACTCCACACGGGAATATCAAAGGACTTTAAGCTGATCAACCCTGCCCCAAATCCCAGTGGAGTTAGCAATGACTGTTGGCCCCTTAGTGGTTATATTTCAGCCTCTTGTGCAGCAGAGAAAACAGAGCTCCTGTACAGTCTACTGCAATTTCAATATAATTCTTCATCGCTACAATTGTTAATATTTGTAAAAAAAAATTAAAACTTCAGGCCCAAATTCTGCTCTCTGCTGCCCCAGTGTAATTGGGAGCCGGTTTTTGGCCAGTTTTGCATCTCACTACTACAAAAACAGCAACATGACAGGATGCTACATTTGGATAAAGTTACAGCTGGATGCAAAACAAGTAAAGCAGGGAAGTTGCTACTGCTAAAGTGCATCTTCCTTTAGCTGTGCAGTGCCCAGATGTCACTGAAGTCTCTGGCTTCTGTCAAAGGTGTTCTCTTGAGCACCAGGTGACCTGGGGCTCTGCAGGCATTAATGGGGCTTTCCCTACTCCAGCTTTGTCACAGATAATCAAAGCAATGGAAACACCAACACTGTTAACCCACCCACTAATCTTCCTGAAGCTTTTATAACACAGTGTGATGGATCCCAAGGCTGAGTGACCTTTATTAAACCCTAGATATGAAGTGCTGCGCCGCCCTTCCTCGGTCCCGCGGCGGGTCCCCTCTTCCCGCGGCTCGGCTGGACCTCCTGCAGGCATGACTGCGGCAGCTCAAGCGGAGCCGCCGGACCCGCGAACCGTCCGCAGCCGTGCCCGCGGGAGGTCCGCTGTTCCCGCGGCTCCGGTGGAGCTCCCGCAGTCATGCCTGCGGCAGGTCCGCTCGTCCTGGGGCTCCGGTGGACCTGCCGCGGGAGCTCAACCGGAGCCGCGGGAAGAGGGGACCCGCCGCGGGACCGAGGAAGGGCGGCGCAGCACACCGCGCTGCCTGGGGCAGCCTATTTTCTAGAGCCGCCCCTGCCTGCAGATGGTGCTCTGGGCTGGCAGTGAGCTAATTCCTGAGGACAGCCAGCAGGAGGTGCCACAGGGGTGAGTCTGCATGTCTACAGGGACCCTTCTTAAACTAGGGTCCCAAGCATGTGAGTAACCCCATTGATTCCAGCAGAACTACACACATGCTTAAAGTTAGGCATGTGCTTTAGTACTTTACTGAACTGACACCTATGATGACTAACTCATTTTTGTGCCTTTCCTTTGTGTTACTTGATGTGGTGAGACACAGGTTCTTGGTTAGCATGTTAGGTGGACGTTTTGTCTTTATTAATCCTGTAACATCAGCCTTGTACAGGGCACCACTCCATTACATTTAAGCAGCTTGGGTTTTGGGTCCCTTTGCTGATTTTTAAAAGTTGGAATTGAATGGAGGAGGCCAAGCGGTGTGCACAAGTACATGCAGAATGTATGAAATAATACTGATGGCAGCAGATGCTGTACTAGTGACAATCATCTCCTGATTCCAATTCCCTAGATACAGGATCATGGAGACATAGGTCCCAATTTTTAAATTGGTCTCAACTCAGCCTTTGAATTTGCACCTGGGTGCAATTTTGGAGGAACAAGTAATTGCAGTTCCATTCTATACTTGATTCGTGGGTGCAGATAGGTAGTTAGATATGAAGTGCTACCAAATTGACATGCAATTATCTGAGCCAGGACCTTGTGTCTGCAATTTATTTTTGAGTGCAAAAATCATGGTCACTCATCAAAATAGTGTCCTTCATGCATTTTTGTATTGATATTTGTCTTTTGTATTACACTAATGTAACAATGATGAGGAGTGACCCAGTTACTGGCAGTGTCACTTTTCATTCTTTGTTTTTTAAAAATTTAGTATCTTATTTTATTGAAGAAAATATCTGAGAAGCAACCTGTGTATGCCAGTGAGAAAAGCAGGTGGAATGAGAACTGATCTGACCCTTCTCCAGAAATGTTTAACTCATGATGAAGCTGAACCTCTGACTTGTGGGGGTGGGAAATCAATTCTCCCCCTCAGCCCTTTCTGTGATTCTCATTTTCTTGTGTCTCTGCATTTCCTGCTTCTGGGCAGGTGCAAAGCTTAGCCAAGCAAAGCCAGAACCCCAGGAGGAAAGCTTCTCAGAGGGCATTTCCCACCCAGCTGGGAGCCATCTCTGGAATCTCACCAGAACTTTTTACTGAGATTTTCAGCCCCATTCTGCAGACTTTGCAGCCAGCACATCCAACGGTCCACGCTGCTTCCTGCAGCCCCCATTGGCCTGGAACAGCAAACAGCGGCCAGTGGGAGCTGTGATGGGCTGAACCTGCAGACGCTGCAGGTAAACAAACCGTCCCACCCTGCCAGCAGATTTCCCTGATGGGCCACGTGCCAAAGGTTGCCAATCCCTGCCTTAGATTTACATTACAATGTAAACCACCCACACAGAAAACATTAGAGGGTCTACCAACTAATTAATCCTACAATTGCAAATGATGGCCATGCAAAAGCCAGAAATAATTAGTGATACATAATGAATTAACAGAGGCAGCCAATAAATCAGAAAAACAACCCCTTCAGCACGCCCCTCCCCAAGATGCATATCCCCAACCTCCCCCAACAATCCAGGCAAATAAATGGTCTCAAAAACCAATGTCTTGGCAGAGGAAGAACTGATTATGAGGTTCTCAGCTTGCTGTCTCTCCTTTCAAAACACATCTGCTCTAGCCTGCAGCAATGGCTTTAGCAAACACACTGCTCTGTCTGTAGGGTTTAATAAAGGTCACTCAGCCTTGGGATCCATCACACTGTGTTATAAAAGCTTCAGGAAGATTACTGGGTGGGTTAACAGTGTTGGTGTTTCCATTGCTTTGATTATCTGTGACAAAGCTGGAGTAGGGAAAGCCCCATTAATGCCTGCAGAGCCCCAGGTCACCTGGTGCTCAAGAGAACACCTTTGACAGAGGCAGAGACTTCAGTGACATCTGGGCACTGCACAGCTAAAGGAAGATGCACTTTAGCAGTAGCAACTTCCCTGCTTTACTTGTTTTGCATCCAGCTGTAACTTTATCCAAATGTAGCATCCTGTCATGTTGCTGTTTTTGTAGTAGTGAGATGCAAAACTGGCCAAAAACCGGCTCCCAATTACACTGGGGCAGCAGAGAGCAGAATTTGGGCCTGAAGTTTTATTTTTTTTTTTACAAATATTAACAATTGTAGCGATGAAGAATTATATTGAAATTGCAGTAGACTGTACAGGAGCTCTGTTTTCTCTGCTGCACAAGAGGCTGAAATATAACCACTAAGGGGCCAAAAGTCATTGCTAACTCCACTGGGATTTGGGGCAGGGTTGATCAGCTTAAAGTCCTTTGATATTCCCGTGTGGAGTAGGTAGGAATTTAGACTGTATTAACCCTGACCCCTCCAGACTCTCCTTTTTATTAGGAACTCTGACAGAAGTGTAACTGCTACTCCAGTCCCTGACCTCTAGGGTTTTAGTACTAAATCCTGACAGCTTGTGAAGGATGAATGAACTCCTCACCCGATCCGCTGAACTTTCAAACTTTGAGGCTGGCCTCCTGAGTGGAGTCATTCCTGTGCCTTGCTCTGTGAATGGGTGCATGCACTGAGACCGTCGTGCGGGGGGCAGACTGATGCAAAGGGCCACGTTCCCAGCAATTTACACCTCTTGAGGGGCTGTGTGAAAACATTTTCCAAACACAGCTGCTTCTCCTCCCATCTGATTATTCTTGTTTACCGGGCATGTCTAACAGGCTTCTCCTGCTCCCAGTTGGTGACAGACTGGGACCAAAGGTAAAACCACTAAATACCCTCCCTTTTCCACCCACCAAACCCCTCCCCCAATAAAACCCCAGAAAAACCGACATATGAAATTCTCTTTCCACTAAATAAAATCCATGGGTCATTACACATTGAATCTCTTTCCCCATGTTAAGTAGCCTCACACCTTTTTGTCTACTATCTAAAATGGGCCATCTTGATTATCACTACAAAAGTTTTTTTTCCTCCTGCTGATAATACCTCATCTTAATTAACTAGCCTCTTACAGTTGGTATGGCTACTTCCACCTTTTCATGTTCTCTGTATGTATAAATATCTTCTTACTATATGTTCCATTCTATGCATCCGAGGAAGTGAGCTGTAGCCCATGAAAGCTTATGCTCAAATAAATTTGTTAATCTCTAAGGTGCCACAAGTACTCCTGTTCTCCCCCCTTCTATTTATCTAGATCAGTGGTCCCCAAACTTTTTACATTGTGCCACCCTTACTCCTGTCCATGTCCCCCAGGAGCTGTGGTCAGGAGCCGGGGCCGGGAGCGGGGCCATAGTCAGGGTTGGGGCTTGGGAGCAGGGCCGCGGTAGGAGCCTGGGGCCGAGGTGGGGTTCAGGGCTGAGGCGGCAGCTGGGGCCACAGCCTGGTGCGGAGCCATGGCTGGGTATGGAGCCAGGGCCATAGCCAGGGACACAGCTAGGGGCCAAGCCAGAGCAGAGCTGGGTGCAAAGTGGGGTTGGGTGGTGCTCCCTCCCCACCACCCTGTGAGCATTGGCCTGGCCTCTGCAGCATCCCCCCAAAATGTTCCTCCACACTCCCCCCCCCAGTTTAGGGACCACTTCTTCAGTTACTTACTGGCCCTTTTCTAAGCGCCTCTTAATCTTTATTGCATTTATCCTCACAGCACCCCTGTGGAATAGATCAGCTATCATCCCTATTGTACAGATTGGGCACTGAAGCACAGAGAAGGTAAGTTGCTTGCCCAGGGTCACACATTTAGTCTATGGCAGAGCAGGGACTTGAACCCAGGTCTCCTGAATCCCGGCCTCGTATCCTAGCCACAAAATAAAAATCCCCACACCCACATAAAATCAGACTCAGTCCATATCTTATCTGAACGTCTGGAATGTCCACAATATGATTTTTTTTTAATTTCTAGATTGACTGGTTGTAGCCTAGGAAAGATTGTTCTTAATGGGATTTTTGGGTGTGCAAAGACCACCAAAGTGGGTCTTTAGTCCATACTGTCATACTATCAACCTTTATTGGTTTCCTCATTTGCATAATTCCCACACTGCTCTTAAACTCTTTTAGTTGGACATTTAAAAGAGTCTGAGGCCTATTTGGCTTCTTGGAAATGTTCATAAAATTATTTACAAATCAGGGAGTGGATGTTTATTGTTCTTTAATATAGTTTAACAAATCAATAACATCTATGTACTACAGTACAAAAGATGCCAGTAATGTTAACTACAAAAGCAGAACTGAGGCTATTTCACACAAAAGACAGGTTTTAAGGGGAAAGAGACAGTCTTCAAAGATTCATCCCCGTTTGGGCTTGTAGTGGGGTATGCCATGCTAGAGTATCATAGTGGGGTCATTCCCACATCTTCAGGGTACAACTCTAAATGCAACAGTAGCACCATGTGAGACATCGCTCTTTCTACTACTTCACACAATGCTATCACAGGGACTGTAATGGAACCAGAACTAATCTACTGCTCTAGAGGTGAAATCATAGTTGTAATTCAGATGGAACTTGCATAATGATTTAGATAATGGCATAGAGAGTACACCTCTAGTTTGTGGATGATACCAAGCAGGGTGGACAGGATTAAAATTCAAAATGATCTGGACAAACTGGAGAAATGCTCTGAAGTAAATAGGATGAAATTCAATAAGGACAAATGCAAAGTACTCCACTTAGCAATCAGTTGCATGCATACAAAATGGGTAATGACTGCCTAGGAAGGAGTACCACAGAAAGGGATCTGGGGGTCATAGTTGATCACAGGCTAAATGAGAGTCAACAGTGTAACACTGTTGCAAAAAAAGCAAACATCATTCTGGGATGTATTAACAGGAGGGTTGTAAGCAAGACACGAGAAGTAATTATTCCTCTCTACTCCGTGCTGATATGGCCTCAGCTGGAGTATTGTGTCCAGTTCTGGGCGCCACATTTCAGGAAAGATGTGGATGATTTGGAGAAAGTCCAGAGAAGAGCAACAAAAATGATTAAAGGTCTAGAAAACATGACCTATGGAAGATTGGAAAAATTGGGTTTGTTTAGTTCAGAGAAGAGAAGACCGAGGGAGAACATGGTAACAGTTTTCAAGTATGTAAAAGGTTGTTACATGGATGAGGGAGAAAAATTATTCTCTTTAAACTTTGAGGATAGGACAAGAAGCAATGAGCTTAAATAGCAGCAAGGGCAATTCAGGTTGGACATAAGGAAAAACTTCCTAACTGTCAGGGTGGTTAAGCACTGGAATAAATTGCTTAGGGAGGTTGTGGAATCTCCATCATTAGAGGTTTTTAAGAGCAGATTAGACAAACACCTGTCAGGGATGGTCTAGATAATACTTAGCCTCGCCATGAATCAGGGGACCGGAGTAGATGACTTATTGAGGTCCCTTCCAGTCCTACAATTCTATGATAGCAGCCTACGTATCATCTCTCATTCAGTACAGAACAGTTGACTCCTACCTCCAAACAGCCCATGATGCTGGCCTCAATAGCCCACTTTTTAAATTTTCAAACAAGCACCTTTGTGCTTTCTCCCATGATGCCCTGAGGGAAGCTCCCTGTAAACATCCACAAAGCTACCTCAAATCCCTCCTCAAAATTCTCTTTTGCTGTGAAACCTACAAAAAACTTGACAACAACTAGGCTGCTGCTGCCTGAGACACTACCTATCATGCTGCCCAATATTGTCTCACTGTTTCCTTGTCTCACTTCGTTCTTTCTGTATCCATCTGTTGTATCTTATAAGATAGTAACCACCCTGACAGTAAGGCTCTGATTTAGTCATGGGTATTCTTAGAAAGTCATGGACAGGTCATGGTCAATAAACAAAAATTCATGGCCCGTGACCTGCCCATGACTTGTACTATATACTCCTGACTAAATCTTATTGGAGTGTGAGGAGGTGTTGCTTGGGGGATGGAGAGAAGTGCTGCTTGTGGCCAGGCAGTGGGGGCGGGCAGGTGCCAGCAGCACCAGCTACCAGGCACCACTGAGGCTAGCAGCACCAGCTGCTGGGGCCACCAAACAGCAGCTGCTCCCGCTGTCCCCAGGACCACTGCTCACACTGGCCACTGCAGAAGTCACGGAATCCCTACTTGTAACATAAACTCTTCAGGACAGAGACCATCTTTTTGGGCTGTGATTGCACAGCCCCAAGCACAGTGGGGTCCTGGTCTGTGACCAGGGTTCCTTGGTGCTCTGATAATACAAATACTAAATAATAATAATAAAGGTCCCTGCATCATTGTACCGGGGCAAAACCCTGATAATGCAATGGGCCTTGGGAGGAATTTCACAATAGAGCTGGCCAGGCTGCGGATGAGTGGCTAGGCCACCTAAGGAGTGTGTGTCCAAGAAGCCCCAGAGAATAGCAGCAGTTTTACAGAGAGGTGGTGGTGCAAGCACCAGTTTCCTTCCTGCATGGCACAGGAGTGTGCAGGCTGCTGGGGATGAATCAAGCCCTGCAAGTTTCAGCAACAATGGCTCTGTTTTGGGGGGACCCCACTTCCCATTTTTCTTGCTTTGGTATCATCCTAGGGGTCTAATATTGCCAGGGAATACACAGACGGTTGCATACTTTCAATGGGGCAGATGTCCCGCATCGGTTTGCTCCCACAAAATGACCGCAAAATATTAGACCCCATCCTAGGGGTCTAATATTGCCAGGGAATACACAGACAGTTGCATACTTTCAATGGGGCAGATGTCCCGCATCGGTTTGCTCCCACAAAATGACTTGGCTGGTGTGAACCCGTTACAGCCCTAAATCATCTGATCAGCACCTATGGGTGCAAAGCACACCTGCCAATGTTTAAAGTGCCCTTTTGAATGTCTGACTCATGATGGTTCCCACTAGACTGTTCCCTTTCTAATGGGCAGAGCTCTTTGAGGGCACTTTTTCTAGGGACCGGCTGTTCTGTTGATTGATTTTGAAAGGACAAATACCTGCCCCCCTTGCTTTAAGACAAAAGGTAGCTTTTCTACCCAAGGACACAGACAGTGCATACGCTCCAAAGATGTTTAACTAAGATAATAGGTAACAGCTGTTTTGTGAAGCTGAACAGAATGTACTGGGTCTCCTTTCAATGTCACTTTAATTCGTGTCAGAAGACTGATCTCACTGTTATATGATGCTGATTCAGGAGGAGTAGCGCCTGTCAAAATCTTTTCACGATAAATAGAATCCAATCTGCTAAGTTCAGGGAGCCCATATGGGACACTCAGTTTGTTAAGGTGTTGGTGATGATACATTGGTTGGTATGGGTCAATCCACCATGGCCAGGGCTACATTTTTAAAAGACAGATAGATACACATGGTACCACAGCATGCAGGCAAGAGAGGGGGTTTTCTGTGCAAAGCTGCAGTGCACAGAATTACTTTAAATTTCCAAGTAAACCCATCTCTATTGAACAAAGAACTAATTTTAATCATGTGCACAGGTGACTCAGAGTTATGTCTCTTCCCCCCGCCCCCCGTTGGTGCTTGGCTTGTACTGAGCATGCTCACATGGACTGAGAATGCTCAGTAACATCTGCTGAAGCCATTGCCCTCACTCTGTCTTCCCCTCCCTCCCCCCACTCTTGGCAGGTATGGATCGTCTCTGATACACTAGGACTTAAATACATACTTAATTGCTTTCCTGAATCGGGTCTATATTCTTCAGTTCTTTGTCCAGTCTACAATTAAATGTCTCCCAGGGATATGGCTTTGGAGGCAACACTACAATCTCACAGATCTCAGTGTGAGGGAAGTTTTCCTGTTATCCAGTCTAAATTTCCAGTTTTGTTAATTTCTGACCATTACTGCTAGCTATATCCTCTGGCTACCCAAAACACAGTATGTTATAGAGGGGGATGGGCTGTGGGGACCCCGCTCAATGTAGGTTGGAGGCATGTTTAGTCTAGGGGTACATGGTCAAACTTTGACCCCCCCCAACCTCTAAGTCCCGGTCCATTTATTACCATAAGTCCTTCCCTATGGGGTATTACTTCCAGACCCAAGACTGACACCTGACCAAAAGCAAGGGGTGGCCTGGGACCCCTCAAATAACTCTGCTTTCTGCCTTTTACCAATCAGGGGGTTTCAGCCCCATAGGGCTGCCCCAAGACTAAGTTTTACCAATCAGGTAAATCAGATCTCTGGAGCTCAACGGTTGGCTGGTTGGCAGCACTGGACCCAAAAGTCCTATTTCTGTGTGGAAGAGGCTGTCTTCAATAGTGTTTTTTTTTCAGAAGTTGTGGAAATGTTGAGAGGAAACAGGGCCTCCTTCATCACCCCTGCAAGAACCGTGGAATTCATTTTAGCTCCTTTTTTGTGAAGAAAGTACAGCTAGCCCTGGGCTTCTGTCTGGGGCATGTGGAGGACCTGCTTACCACTAATGCTAAATACCCCATGGACTGTGTGGGAATGAAAATGTTTACCATCCCCACAGGCAGCAAGGTGATTAACTGTCCTTGGGGCAGTTACCCAAAATGCTTGTGGATGGGGTTGTGGATAATGATGCCTTTAGTGGAAATTACACTAAAAACCCCTTTCACTTTAAACTACAATATTAATTTTGTGGCCTTGTATGTGGATGGTGAACAGATACCAGCTAAGCCTCTACAACCAGACTTTGGGGCCAGGAATTGCATGAGAGAATACATGAATCTGGTACAGACAGCTGGCAAACATATACAAGATTTTTCTGTTAATCAGTTGTGAGGAATTTGCACAGGGTTCGCTTTGTTTGCCTTTGATCTGTCTCCTGACCAGGAATGCACCCGATCACTATTCCCTGATTAAAACCTGGAGCCTGAGGACAGAAATACATTTTGCAAAGGTTTTGACAGTCACTGTCAACATGATTGTGTATGGAGTTTTTGACAACATCATAGAGATCAGAGGAGAAACGTTCTGTTTGACTACGTGTGAATATGGACACCATACAGCTATCGCGTGTTTTTTCAGCAGACCTGTACACAAAAGAGAATTTCTTAGATGTGTTTCTTTGTGACTGGCTCCCAGGTGGAAGGCTGTCTCAGACTTCTAGGTTTGGGGGTCAGCACTCACCCACAGAATGAACTGGGAGAACACTGGCTCACCTTGTACCTGTGTAGTGTGATCATGGAGAGTTTTTGACTCATATGGACACCCTCCCCCAATAGTAGGTCCTTTCCTAGAAGCATGATGAAATTTCTAAACAAAAATGCCACCAACATTGTTTCACATTAGACACTTACAAGACCTCCATTCTGTCCCCTGTAGTATCACTGTGTGTTTTTCTTACATCACTGTAACATTTATCTTTTGACCAGATTTTAAAATTGTATTCTAATGACTTAGTGCAAAATGACCAGCTAGTGACGAATTTCGTAAAAAATAAAAAACCATAAGATCTTAGGCATGTCTTGGCTCATTCAAAACCTGTTTCCACAAGCCCATGTACATCTTCCAATGACTTTCATTACCAAGTTTCCCAATAAATACCAGTTCTGCATCTATAGGTTTACTATCAGATATGATGACCAAGAGGCCTCCCGCAAAACACAGATTAGTGCAAGTCGGGTCTTTTTTTATGGACAATTAGATTGAGGATCGAATTTAAAACTCTACAGCCACGCCCATCCATTGTTTTTTACAATTGTCACAACAAGGTGTAACGTCCAATCAAGATGTCGCTCTCTATTACTCTGTAGCAGTTTAGACTATATGTCTACAGTACAAAGTTAAGTCAATGTAATGACATTGACAATCATCCACTGCTGTAATTAAACTACTTTTGCACATCCACACAATGCTCCTTGTGACGGTGGAGCATGTCCACAGTTGGTGCTCTTGCAGTGCACCGTGGGCAGCTATCTCACTGTGCAACTTGCCACCATCTGCCGCTGGGTCACACTGTAACTGAGTGTGGCGCCTGCCCCTGCCTCTGCCCCTACTCTTGCCCTCTGGCGCAAGGACACCACAGTGAGAGCTGCCCTTATGGTGGAAAAGTGAGCGGCAATTGTTGTGTGGAGCTGGCAACTTCAGGCTGCTACTGATCAGTCACAAATCAGTTTGGAGTTGGAAAGTCCCCCATGGGGATTGCAGCAATGAAAGTGTGCAGGGCCATTAATTGTCTCCTGCTACAAAGGACTGTGACTCTGGGCAATGTGCAGGAAATAGTGGATAGTTTCGTGGCAATGGGATTCCCTAACTGCAGCAGGGTGATAGATGGCAAGCATTTTGGCCCCAGATGACTTTGTGATGGAGCACACAAACAGAAAAGGCTACTTTCCTATGGTATTGCAAGTGCTTATGGATTACTGGTGTTATTTCACGGACATCAACACAGGGTGGTCAGGGAAGGTGCATGATACGTGCATCTTCCGGAACATTGGCCTGTTTAGAAAGCCGCAATCAGGGACTATCTTTCCAGGCCAGAAGATTCCAACAGGGGATGTGGAAATGCCAATTGTGATCCTGGGAAACCCAGTATACCCCTTACTCTCATGGCGCCTTACATTGGAAACCTTGACAGCAGCAAGGAGCACTTCAACAGCAGGCTCAGCAGATGCAGAATGACCATTGAATGTGTCTTTGGCAGATTAAAGGATCACTGGCACTGCCTTTTTGACAGGTTAGACCTAAGTGAGGAAAATATTCCCATGGTCATAGCAGCCTGCTCTGCGCTGCATAACATTTGTGAAGCTACGGGGGGAAAGTTTCCACAGGGGTGGAGCCTTGAGATGGATCAACTGGTGGGTGCTTTTGAGCAGTCAGATAGCAGGACTGTTAGAAGGGCTCAACAGTGGGCCTAGCTCCATCCTCTTTGGAACCCCCCTCCAGGTAGCTGAAGGCTGCTATTTCTTCTGCACTCTTCTCTTCTGCAGGCTAAATAAGCCCAGTTCCCTCAGCCTCTCCTCAGAAGTCATGTGCCTCATCCCCCTAATCATTTTCATTGCCCTCTGCTGGACTCTCTCCAATTTGTCCACATCCTTTCTGTAGTGGGGGGCCCCAACCTGGATGCAATACTCCAGATGTGGCCTCACCAGTGCCAAATAGAGGGAAATAATCACTTTCCTCGATCTGCTGGCAATGCTCCTACTAATACAGCCCAACGTGCCATTGGCCTTCTTGGCAACAAGGGCACTCTGCTGACTCATCTCCAGCTTCTTGTCCACTGTAATCTCCAGGTCCTTTTCTGCAGAACTGCTGCCTAGCCACTTGGTCCCCAGCCTGTAGCAGTGCAAGGGATTCTTCCGTCCTAAGTGCATGACTCTGCACTTGTTCTTGTTGAATCTCATCAGATTTCTTTTGGCCCAGTCCTCCAATTTTTCTAGGTCACTCTGGACCCTATCCCTACCCTCCAGCATATCTACCTCTCCCCCTAGCTTAGTGTCATCTGCGAACTTGCTGAGGGTGCAATCCATCCCATCATCCAGATCATTAATGAAATTGTTGAACAAAACCGACCTGAGGACCGACCCCTGGGGCACTGATACCAACTGAGAACTAGACATTGAGCAGTTGATCACTACCCTTTGAGCCCGATGATCTAGACAGCTTTCTATCCACCTTATAGTCCATTCATCCAATCCATACTTTTTTAACTTGCTGGGAAGAATACTGTGGGAGACCATATCAAAAGCTTTGCTAAAGTCATATATAAAGGTATATCACATCCACTGCTTTCCCCATATCCACAGAGCCTGTATGGGCTGCAGTGGCAGGCGAGCATGGATGTGTTCTGCATGCAGTGTAGTCAGGGACCTTAGCATGTCTGTTTGGTCCTCAAGCAGTTGTATGATCCGCTCCTGCCCCTGTTTCCGCTCCTGGCTATCCATTCTCAGTTTTCATTGATAGCCTCTTGCCATGCTCTCTGCTTGCTATCAGCAGCATCCGATGATTCTAGCACCTCCCTAAATATGTCTTCCTTACTCCTGCTATTTTGTCTCCTTATCAGACAGAGCCACTCAGCTGGTGTGCAGGAGGAGACCTTCAAGGGCACATCTGCAGAAGCTAAAGAATAAATAGGCCGAGGCACTATTGTGAGTACATTCACAACCTTGATTCATAAATATTAGTTACATCACTTTCTCACTTTCCCTTGACAGGCACACAGCACAGTGAGAGCCCTAACCATGGTGACTTCAGCCTGGTGGAGAAAGGGAAGATGGGACCAAAGGTGGTAGGGTTTCAGAGAGGGATCACTACAAGTGCCTAGGGACACTATCCCGAATTCTGGCACTATTTTCCACAGGCAGCGGTGATGGAAGCCGATATCTCACTCCTGAGGGTAACCAAGGATGCAAAGGTACAGCTCCTGAATGTGTGTGGCTGCAGACCAGGTCCTTATGCTGCTTGCCTGTGTGCTGCAGAAGGAATTGTCGATTGGCACAGCAAAGTTTCCTACTATGGGGGAAGAAACAAGGCAGCCCTCCCAAGGAACCTTTGGCAGAGGATTGCAGAACACGAGGAAAGTTTCCTAGAGATCTCTATGGAGGATTCTTGGGCCATCCCAGTGTGCATCAACAAACTTTTCTGCAGGTTCCCCTCTGCCTACCTGCACAGGGGAATGAGAAGCAGATGCAAACACTCTTAGTGTTAGTTATTTCTATCTAGAGTTACCAGACAACAAATGTGAAAAATTGGGATGGGGTGGGGGGGTAATAGAAGCCTATATGACCCCAAAATCAGGACTGTCCCTATAAAATCGAGACATCTGTTCACCCTATTCCGAGCCCTCTTCTACCCTGGTTAAAAAATGCAGAGCTCTACCTCATGTCTCCCTGCAGCATCAAAGTACAAGTACTTACCAGAGCTTCCCTCTCCTGCATCAGATGAGCCAGAGCATGAGTGCTGGGACTGGGTAAACCCCTCCATAGTTAAAAAGAGGTCCTGGCTTGCCACGCCAACTGACGAACCTGTCACTTATCCCCCATTCTCCTCCAACTCCACTTCCTCATCCACCATTTTGTCCTGGGAGTTCACTCTGCTGGCCGCTGACTCCAGCCCCCTCGAAGTATCCGGGGGGCTGTTGGTGGGGGAGGAGGGGTCACCATCAAGAATGGCACAGAGCTCCTTGTAGAAGCAGCAGTTCTTTGGCGACGCACCAGATCAACAATTGGCCTCTCTTACCTTCTGATACGTCTGCCTCAGCTCCTTCATCTTAGCAAGGCACTGCTGCATGTCCCTATCGTGCCCCTTCTCCTCCATGCTATTAGCAATTTGCCTGTAGGTATCAAAGTTCCTACTGCTGGAGTGGAGCTATGACTGCACAGCTTCCTCTCCCCACAGACCCAGCAGATCGAACAACTCTGGTGTACTCCAGGCAGGAGTGCGTTTGCTGTGGGGAGCTGGCATGCTCAGCAGGGAAGATGCAATGTGAGCTGTCCACACCGAGCAAACAGAAAAAATAATTTCAAAAATTGCTGGGGCTTTAAAGCTGGGGGTGGGGTGCATGCCTGTGTACCTGGCCACAGGGCAGCGGAGATCACACTGGTGACCAGAGTGGTCATAATGGGCATTGTGGGACACCTTCTGGAGGCCACTTAGGGCAACATAAGAAACACAGTGTTTACACTGATACTACGTTGCTCTAACTTAGTTGCAAAAAGCTCTATGCCTCTCATCCAGGTAGTTTTATTATGTCAGCATAGCAGGAGAGTGAAATCGGTGGGAGAATCATTGCAGTGTGTACACCTCCACTGTTTTGTCAGCAAAAGCTGACTTTTGTTGACAAAACAGTGTAGTGTAGACATGGCCATAGTGGCTTGATTTAAGAATTCTTCAGCAGACAGGTCATCCCTAGTTCTTCTCACTGAAAACAAAGGATCGTTTCAATTACATAACTCTCTAAACATAACTGAACAAAATCATCTGAGGCTTGCCTACTGTTAACATCATCAAGAACTAACAATATCCCCCTGTGTATGGCTTCCACAACCTGCCTGCTTGAATTTATTTGCACTGACAAAACAAAATTCCTCACAAGACACCATATCCCTAAATCAAGTTAATTCCCATTGCCATCTTCTTGCTCCATATACACATCTGCTTTAGGGGTCTGTATCTGCATTTTCAGGGGTGTTTGGGAGTTCCTTTACAGCATCATCAGGTGTATCTTCTACATCAGACACTGAGAGTCAGCCTCCAAGGTGCCATAGCAAGGGTAACTAGAAGTAGATGGGACCCCATCTACAGAGTCTTCCGGAGACCTTTCAAAATCAGACTCTGTGTGAGAGTCTCCACTATCCCCAAAGAGTTCAGAGCTACATCCAGCCTCCTCATTCTCAGACATGACAGTTTGAGACCCTCCACTAGGGGGCCTCTCTTTTTGTTTTTTTTTCTCCTCATCGCATCTTTAGCCTTTTAAAAAATTTTTACAGTGACCCTGGGCCTATAACTTTTTGGCAGCTGTCTGTTCCTCAAACCCTGTAGATACAAATGCTGACCCCCAGTTTGTTTATCCCACCACAACTAGGGCTCATAAACACAAACCGTGAGCAAAAGATCCACCTCCAAGTAAATTGGGCAGTGTCCTTTTCCCCTCAGGGTCTTAAGTCCAGCAACCCAAAAGTCCCATTAACGTGCTCATCCCTTCTCTGTACCCCACTCACATTTGCTGTCCGTGGCCAGTGCAGCCCCAGAGTTCAGAGGTTCATCTGCAGAGTTCACCTCCCACCCTGTGTGGAAGGCAGGGAAGGGGGTAATGAGGCACCTTACACACTGCACTGCTCAGGCACTGGTTTATCACCCCAGTGACCAATTGCCACTCCTCTGCAGAGCTCTGCTCTGGCCCTCTCCACCAGCTTCTCTGCTGGCCGCTTGACATGCCTCTCCACCATCCACACTGCTAGCCACTTGCCACACCTCTCCACCAGCCACCCTGCTGGTCACACCTCTGCCAGCCACCCCCCCCCTTAACACAGCTCTTAGTGATTTCAGCTGTTAGTTGAGAAGCCTCAATGCTGGTGCACACTGGGATCTCTTGCAGTAGAGACACTGACCCAAAGTAGGTCTAATACTTAGACACCAGTGATTTCATCTCTGCAGCATGTAACAAGGCTCTTAATTGAGTCTACATTAGCTCTTCTATTATACTATGGAGACAGGGAAGATCAAATGATGTCTATACCTCTCTCCACTCATTGAGCTTTGGAACTCATGTCCTCTGCCTATCAAGTGCTGTTAAGTTGAGGGTGATTCCCTTCATTGGGGTATACCAGGTACAGTTCTGCTGCCCTCGGTTCACACAACAAGGATAACAACCTTTTATTACTCTTGCCCCAATAACAGGGAGACTAGGGATCCAGCACCAGTCACAAGTGATCATTTGGGCAACCAGTCCCATCATGCTGAGCACATAGGCAGGGTGGGTGTGTCCATGCAAACGAGATCAGCTTCTGCAATCTTTTTCCACAGCTTATCACTAGATGTCAGGTGAGAGGTCATCCAGACTCTGCTTAGACTTATGCAACAAGTGCCCGTGGCACCTCAAAGACTAACAGATTTATTTGGACATAAGTTTTCGTGGGTAAAAAACCCACTTCTTCAGATGCATGGAGTGAAAATTACAGATGCAGGCATTATATAATGACACATGAAGAGAAGGAAGTGCCTTACAAGTGGAGAACCAGTGTTGACAGGGCCAGTTCAATCAGGGTTGATGTAGTCCACTCCCAATAATAGATGAGGAGGTGCCAATTCCAGGAGAGGCAAAGCTGCTTTTGTAATGAGCCAGCCACTCCCAGTCCCTATTCTAGCCCAAATTAATGGTGTTAAATTTGCAAATTAATTTTAGTTCTGCTGTTTCTCTTTGAAGTCTGTTTCTGAAGTTTTTTGTTCAAGAATAGTGTCTTTCAAATCTGTTATAGAATGTCTAGGGAGATTAAGGTGTTCACCTACTGGCTTTTGTATGTGACCATTCCTGATGTCTGATTTGTGTCCATTTATTCTTTTACATAGGCACTGTCCGGTTTGGCCAATGTACATGGCAGAGGGGAATTGCTGACACATGATGGTATATGTAACATTAGTAGACATGCAGGTGAATGAGCCTTTGATGGTGTGGCTGATGTGGTTGGGTCCTCTGATGGTTTCACTAAAGTAGATATGGGGACAGAGTAGGCAACGAGGTTTGCTACAGGGATTGGTTCCTGGTTTGGTGTTTCTGTGGTGTGGTGTGTAGTTGCTGGTGAGTATTTGCTTCAGGTTGAGGGGGGCTGTCTGTAAGCAAGGACTGGCCTGCTCCCCAAGGTCTGTGAGCATGAGGGATCGTTTTTCAGGATAGGTTGTAGATTGTTGGTAATGTGCTGGAGAGGTTTTAGCTGGGGGCTCTACGTGATGGCCAGTGGTGTTTTGTTATTTTCCTTCTTGGGCCTGTCCTGTAGTAGGTGATTTCTGGGTACCCATCTCACTCTGTCAATCTGTTTCCTCACTTCCCCAGGTGGGTATTGTAGTTTTAAGAATGCTTGATAAAGATCTTGTAGGTGTTTGTCTTTGTCTGAGGGATTGGAGCAAATTTGGTTGTATCTTAGGGCTTGGCTGTAGACAGTAGATCATGTGATGTGTCCTGGATGGAAGCTGGAGGCATGTAGGTAAGTATAGCAGTCAGTAGGTTTCTGGTATAGGCTGGTGTTTATGTGGGCATCACTTATTTGCACTGTAGTGTCCAGGACACTTATGTATCCTGCTTTCCTGAGGATACATGTATATTTTCCCATAGAAAAAAAAAAAGGCAAAGCAGTGCTTGGGGCGCGGGGCAGGGCTGCGCACTCCGGCGGATCAAAGCAAGTTCAATACAACGCGGTTTTACCTATAATACGGTGAGATTTTTTGGCTCCCGAGGACAGCATTATATCGGGGTAGAGGTGTATTTATTTTCAGAGTTATACAACAAGCAACTTACCTTTTCTGGCAGTCCAGCATCCATTCTGTTCAAGATGGTTTCTGTTGTGTAAAGGCAGCTTCCAAAAATTCTCAGGGTTTTTATACCAACCTACCTCTTCACTGTCTGTAGCTATTAGGTTGATTTGATCACTACAGCTCTTAATTAATAGATACAAAGGCAATTTATGCACCCCTCCCCAAACATTGTCTTTTGTGATCTGTGAGTGAAAAGTAAATTGGCTGAACAACAGGGCTGCTTTTGACTAATTTTTAGTTAAAATATTTTTTTCAGTTTCAATTATAAATAGAGCTCCACAGAGCCTTCCACAGTACTAAAAAATAGATCACCATATTCAGCAATCCTTAGTATTACTGTACCCTCCTGACTGAGGGCCGTGCAGATGTCAAGGAATGTCAGTAGTATAAGGGCCCTACCATCAATTAAACCCTAACCCCGCCCCTAACCCCGCCCCTTGACCCCTGTAGTCCCTCCCACCTGTCACCGGAAGTCACACCCTATGGGGGTATTACTTCCGGGGTCAAGATGGCCGCATGACCGGAAGTGAGGTGGGTCATGTGACCCCTCTAAGAACTCCTCCCACCCCCCTCTACCAATCAGGAGGGGTTTCGTCCCGGAAGGACCACCCCCAAGAAGAGATTTGCCCAATCAGGGTGACTTCCGGGGCGGGTGACCGGAAGCGAAGTGGGTCATGTGACCCCTCTAAGAACTCCTCCCACCCCCCTCTACCAATCAGGAGGGGTTTCGTCCCGGAAGGACCACCCCGAGAGGAAATTTTGCCCAATGAGGGTGACTTCTGGGTTGGGGTGAGTGGTCCGGAAGTGGGTCGTGTGACCCCTCTAAGAACTCCTCCCACCACCCTCTACCAATCAGGAGGCGTTTTGTCCCGACAGGACCACCCCGAGAGGAGATTTTGACCAATCGGGGTGACCCCTCTAAGAGCTCCTCCCAAGGCCCTCCGCCAATCCGAGTGCAGCACCATTACCCCATAAGTCCCAGCGCCGGACAGAGGAGGCCATTTCTTACCAAGCACACGTGTTTTAGAAAAGCGTGGAAAGGCTGCCGAGAGGAAACATGGACTCCTTCACCACCCCCGGCAGAACTTCGGACTTTGTTTTAGCCCCGAGGGTCTTTGACCGTCCACGGAAAAGACGTTACATCAGCGACAGTTCTGAGGAGGAGGGTGTGACTTTGGGGAGCCCTTTGGCCCAGCCGTTGTTGGATACGCCGGACCCCGACCCCAAAACCCTCGTGAGACACCCCGAGGAGCCTGATGGTCTCTCTTTGTCCACCCCCTCAGATTGCCACTTGGGAGAGTCACCGGTGGACAAGGCAAATGGAAAAGAAGGCGCTCAGGTAAATGAATGATTAAGAAACGGCGGCGGCGGTGGTGGGGGTAACGAGGCTTGGAACCGGGGTTTGTGTAAAAATTAAAGAAAACCAACCAAGCAGCTGGAGTACTTACACTGTTTCTTTTTTTTTTGAAAATTTTTAGCAGCTCGACGATGCCTTTCTAGAGGACCCAGAGCCCCTGGACAGCATTGCATCAAGCAGCGAAGATGAACCGGGCCCACCATGTTTTTGCTCAACACCAATACAAATTGTTGAAGAGGGCTCCGAGGATGATGGGTTTGAGGAATTTAGGAGGAGGCTTGGCATAGAACTATCCGAGCCAGTGCCACGTCGGGAGCGTAAAAAAGTTATGCGGACTATTGTACGCGTTGCTGTTTATGCTGTTCTTAAACACTGCCTTAGGGAAAAGCTTTTTGAAGATTGTGAGGGTTGTGCTATAGATGCGCCAGCCCAACGACACCATGACTGTGTGACTTGGACTTCAGTGGATATAAACTGCAAGCTCCGGGCCCTGTGTGCTGAGCTGTGTTTGGAAAGCTTATTAAACACTGTTATTGCCATAGGTTATGCTATGCAATGTCTGTACCTAACCCAAGAACATTTAGCACAAGGGGTGACTTTGATAAATGCTGTGCAATTCAGTGAAGACCCTGACCGTGTTTTAAAGAAAATGACCAAGCCGGAAGATGCCTGCTTACAACGTTATATTGATCGTCTAGTTCGCACAAAAAGTTACAGAACCCTGCTTAAGAAAAAGACTATTTGTAAGAAATCTAAAAGGCTTAAGTTAGAGAATGGTGAGGAGGCAAACATGCGATATAAAACTTGGTAGCTGTAAATTTAAAAAAAAAGGGGGTTGTGATTATTGTGTTTTGTTAGAAGGCCTTTTGCCCTTAAGTTTTAATGAAGCATCTTGGTTTGTTTTGAAGGAGTTGTATGTCTTTTTAAAATAAAATAGTTTGTGAGAATTAGCTTTTGTGTTTTTGTGCTTGTGTGTGAAATGTATGTTGTGGGAGGGGGGGAAATATCCTTAAAAAAAATGTGCTTACAATAAAAAAAAATAGAGCCAGGACTAGTTCAGACATGTTTGAGTATAATACAGTTAATATGGAGATATACTTATCTCATAAGACCTGCCTTTTTACTAGCAGGACCAAATATTCATTTTCACCCCAGATCAAGGATTGAACTTACAACCCTGGGTTTACCAAACCATTACTCAAACCACTGAGCTATCCAAGCTCTGTTGAAATGAATGGATTTAAGCATACACAACCCTCACCCCCACAACCCAGCTCACAAAAGGGTGTGTTGCAGTTTACCTGTGGTGATTAAATTAACCTTTTAGCAACTATTTGAAAAACAATGGGCATGAGAGGCTATAAAAATCTTAGGTGTGCTGGAGTTTGTCCTTTTTAACAGAAAACCTTCTTGGAGAGCTGCTGGACTCAAAAAGAGGTAAGACCTTGTGCCTTTAACTCTGAAACTATAAAGCCACTTTTTGCCCATGCTGTCTTAGTAAATAATGGTGCCTGTATGTATTTCAGGGGTGGATCTGTTTAGCATGGAACCAGGCCAAGGTAAAAACCATTTTAACTATAGTTGTGCTTAATACTGTTAAAAAAAAAGAAAACTATTACCCAGGTTGTATAGGGATTTGGTGGTAATACTAACATGTTTCTGCTTGCTCTATAACCTGAAGGCCCAAGCACACATGGGGGGGAACAGAACAACCATGTCCCTGCAACACTTTATCCCATAGTAAAAGGTAACTTTTTTTTTTGCAACTGCCTTTTAAATGCATGGTTTGGGGCTTTTTTTTGTTTGTTTGTTTGAAAAGTAACATGTGGCTTTTTGAAAAAAGTGTGTGTGGCTGCAAGCATGATTTGGTGTGTGTGTGTGTTATAAAGCGGGGGCATAGGTTTTTAAAAAAGTATTTGTTTTTTTACTGTACATAATGTGGGGGGTTTATGGGGAAGGCCCAAACACACATGGGTTTTTAAATGCACGGTTTGGGGCTTTTTTTTGTTTGTTTGTTTGTTTGAAAAGTAACATGTGGCTTTTTGAAAAAAGTGTGTGGCTGCAAGCATGATTTGTTGTGTTTGTGTGTTATAAAGCGGGGGCATAGGTTTTTTAAAAAGTATTTGGTTTTTTACTGTGCATAATGGATTTTTTTAAAAAGCAGTTTTGGTTTTTATTTTGCAAAATAAGATGTTTTTAAAAAATTGTTTGCTGTAGGGCCAAAAATGGATTATTTTGTGGTAAAGCTATGATTTTTTTAAAATAGAAAAACACCCTACTGAATGAAATATATAATTTTTAAGTTTTACAAGATGGTTTTATGTGTTTGCTCCACAGTACAGTCAAACCATGAGAAATCCTTAGACCAGAGGGAAAACAAACTCAAAAGAAAAAGGAAGGAGACGGCTGAAAAGGAAAATTCACCAGCATCAGTTACTGAAGGATGCATGAAGCCCTGTAAATATACTTTGCTTATTGGTTTAGTTGTTCTATGAGCTTTTGTATTTTAAGTAAATACATAGGTATGGGTGAGAGAGTAGATGTTAAAGTTCAGTTTTTGTAAAATATTATGGTTTTTTCTCCCTCATAGGCAGGGGCAACCTTTCTGAAAATGCTGTTGTCAGCGCTACAAGGACAAGGACACCTCCTCCAGAACCACTAAAGAACCAGGAATCTGCTTTGAGACCTTTAACAATGCAAAACAGCCCAGACCTCATATACGTGAAACCCAAGGACAAAACAAAAAACTCTGGTAAAAAACCACGACACAAACACAACTCCAGTTCCTCAGCGGTCACCGCCACACCAAGCCCTGAGGAAACTGTGAGCGAAAATGCCCACGTTCACAACCCCAGAGCACGCACTCTAGGGGTTCTGAAGGTGCGCAGACCTGGAGCATGTAGTGTATGGGCTCCATATAAAAAACCATGGACTAGAAGCTTCTGCAATGCCGAGGTGTTGCAACCACACAAACACGATTCCAGTTCCTCAGTGGCCACCGCCACACCAAGCCCTGAGAAAACTGTGAGTGAAAATGCCCACGTTCACAAACCCGGAGCATGCGCTCTAGGGGTTGTGAATAAAACACTGAGCACTGACAAAACATTCTCCCAAAACCATAAGCTCGCCGCAGCTCCCCCGAGTTCTAGTGTTTGGGAAGAGTTTGATGCTTCCATCAGAAAAGTGATGGATGCTGTATCCTTGGGGAGTCTAAAAGAACGGCCTTCTAGAAAGACTTGGGAAAAATATGATTCTTTGTTCAGAGCAATGCTGAAAGACAGGAGGGTTGGAAAGGGTGTCTCTAAGCAGGCATGACTAGTCGTGGAAAGGGGCCTGGGTAAAAGGGGCACCCTCCAGGGTTCACACCAGCTCATGTGTAAACAGAAGGGGGGACAGCGCTTGGGGGATAAACAGATGGCTGCCAAAAAGTTCCAGGCCAGGGTGGTTGTAAAACTTTTAAAAAGGGCTAAAGAGTTCATGAGGGAAAAAAAACAAAAAGAGATGCCTCCTACTGGAGGCTCTCAGACTGGCTTCTCTGAAAATGGGGAGATGGAATCAGACTCTGGTTTAGTAAATTCCCCAGAGGGCTCTCTAGATGGGCCCCGTTCCTCTCCCAATGACCCTCAAATAGCATCTGATGTAGAAGATGTCGCTAACGATCCTGTAGAGGAACCCCCAAGTAACCCCGAAAATGCAGAGGTGTATATGGAAAGAGTGAGAAGTTGGCAACGTGAATTACTTAGATTCGGGGGGTCGGTATATTGTGAGGAATTTCGTTTTGTCAACCTTGAGCAAATAAATTCAGCTCAGCAGGTTGTTGAAGCCATACACCGGGGAATACAGTTGGTCCTCGATGACATTAATGGTAGGGTAGGCCCTGATGATTACGTTCAGTTACGTTTAGAGAGCCGTAATTTAGCTAACGCTTTGTTTTCATTCAGAAGAACTAGGGATGAGCTATCTGCTGAGGATTTCTTAAATCACACCTCAAAGCTGCTACAGAGCAATAGAGAGTTGCATCTCGATGGGACATTGCGCCTTGTTGTGACAGTTGTAAAAAACAGGGGTGGGGGTGCTCGTAGAGTTTTAAATTCTATTCTGAGTAGTCAAATTATTCATAAAAAAAGACAGTGTTTGGTAGACCTGACTTACGCCGGTACCTATCTGTGTTTTGCGGGTGGCCTTTTGGCCGTCATGTCCGATCGTAAACCTACGGACGCGAAATTGTTAGCGGAGGCGAGAAAGTTGCATGAGCAACTGGGGTGGTCAGATAAAAAAAAGGTTCTGTTGAGTGACGTAGCAAAGTTTGAACAGCATTTAGGAGTGAACATACAGGTGGTGCTGTATACAGAAAAAGGTGGCTGGGGCTTTTTCAAAACAGGAGGCCTAGCGTACCCCAAGACTTATTTCAAAGTTTTCCTGTTTTGAAAAAGCCCCAGCCACCTTTTTCCGTATACAGCACCACCTGTATGTTCACTCCTAAATGCTGTTCAAACTTTGCTACGTCACTCAACAGAACCTTTTTTTGATCTGACCACCCCAGTTGCTCATGCAACTTTCTCGCCTCCGCTAACAATTTCGCGTCCGTAGGTTTACGATCGGACATGACGGCCAAAAGGCCACCCGCAAAACACAGATAGGTACCGGCGTAAGTCAGGTCTACCAAACACTGTCTTTTTTTATGAATAATTTGACTACTCAGAATAGAATTTAAAACTCTACGAGCACCCCCACCCCTGTTTTTTACAACTGTCACAACAAGGCGCAATGTCCCATCGAGATGCAACTCTCTATTGCTCTATTGCTCTGTAGCAGCTTTGAGGTGTGATTTAAGAAATCCTCAGCAGATAGCTCATCCCTAGTTCTTCTGACTGAAAACAAAGCGTTAGCTAAATTACGGCTCTCTAAACGTAACTGAACGTAATCATCAGGGCCTACCCTACCATTAATGTCATCGAGGACCAACTGTATTCCCCGGTGTATGGCTTCAACAACCTGCTGAGCTGAATTTATTTGCTCAAGGTTGACAAAACGAAATTCCTCACAATATACCGACCCCCCGAATCTAAGTAATTCACGTTGCCAACTTCTCACTCTTTCCATATACACCTCTGCATTTTCGGGTTACTTGGGGTTCCTCTACAGGATCGTTAGCGACATCTTCTACATCAGATGCTATTTGAGGGTCATTGGGAGAGGAACGGGCCCATCTAGAGAGCCCTCTGGGAATTTACTAAACCAGAGTCTGAGTCCATCTCCCCATTTTCAGAGAAGCCAGTCTGAGAGCCTCCAGTAGGAGGCATCTCTTTTTGTTTTTTTTCCCTCATGAACTCTTTAGCCCTTTTTAAAAGTTTTACAACCACCCTGGCCTGGAACTTTTTGGCAGCCATCTGTTTATCCCCCAAGCGCTGTCCCCCCTTCTGTTTACACATGAGCTGGTGTGAACCCTGGAGGGTGCCCCTTTACCCAGGCCCTTTCCATGACTAGTCATGCCTGCTTAGAGACACCCTTTCCAACCCTCCTGTCTTTCAGCATTGCTCTGAACAAAGAATCATATTTTCCCAAGTCTTTCTAGAAGGCCGTTCTTTAGACTCCCAAGGATACAGCATCCATCACTTTTCTGATGGAAGCATCAAACTCTTCCCAAACACTAGAACTCGGGAGCTGCGCGAGCTTATGGTTTTGGGAGAATGTTTTGTCAGTGCTCGGTGTTTTATTCACAACCCCTAGAGCGCATGCTCCGGGTTTGTGAACGTGGGCATTTTCACTCACAGTTTTCTCAGGGCTTGGTGTGGCGGTGGCCACTGAGGAACTGGAATCGTGTTTGTGTGGTTGCAACACCTCGGCATTGCAGAAGCTTCTAGTCCATGGTTTTTTATATGGAGCCCATACACTACATGCTCCAGGTCTGCGCACCTTCAGAACCCCTAGAGTGCGTGCTCTGGGGTTGTGAACGTGGGCATTTTCGCTCACAGTTTCCTCAGGGCTTGGTGTGGCGGTGACCGCTGAGGAACTGGAGTTGTGTTTGTGTCGTGGTTTTTTACCAGAGTCTTTTGTTTTGTCCTTGGGTTTCACGTATATGAGGTCTGGGCTGTTTTGCGTTGTTAAAGGTCTCAAAGCAGATTCCTGGTTCTTTAGTGGTTCTGGAGGAGGTGTCCTTGTCCTTGTAGCGCTGACAACAGCATTTTCAGAAAGGTTGCCCCTGCCTATGAGGGAGAAAAAACCATAACATTTTACAAAAACTGAACTTTACCATCTACTCTCTCACCCATACCTATGTATTTACTTAAAATACAAAAGCTTATAGAACAACTAAACCAATAAGCAAAGTATATTTACAGGGCTTCATGCATCCTTCAGTCACTGATGCTGGTGAATTTTCCTTTTCAGCCGTCTCCTTCCTTTTTCTTTTGAGTTTGTTTTCCCTCTGGTCTAAGGATTTCTCATGTTTTGACTGTACTGTGGAGCAAACACATAAAACCATCTTGTAAAACTTAAAAATTATATATTTCATTCAGTAGGGTGTTTTTCTATTTTAAAAAAATCATAGCTTTACCACAAAATAATCCATTTTTGGCCCTACAGCAAACAATTTTTTAAAAACATCTTATTTTGCAAAATAAAAACCAAAACTGCTTTTTAAAAAAATCCATTATGCACAGTAGAAAAACCAAATACTTTTAAAAAAACCTATGCCCCAGCTTTATAACACACACACACACACACACACACACACACACACACACCCCCCAAATCATGCTTGCAGCCACACACACTTTTTTCAAAAAGCCACATGTTACTTTTCAAACAAACAAAAAAGCCCCAAACCGTGCATTTAAAAACCCATGTGTGTTTGGGCCTTCCCCATAAACCCCCCACATTATGTACAGTAAAAAACCAAATACTTTTTTAAAAAACCTATGCCCCAGCTTTATAACACACAGACACACACACCCCCCAAATCATGTTTGCAGCCACACACACTTTTTTCAAAAAGCCACATGTTACTTTTCAAACAAACAAAAAAGCCCCAAACCGTGCATTTAAAAACCCATGTGTGTTTGGGCCTTCCCCATAAACCCCCACATTATGTACAGTAAAAAACCAAATACTTTTTAAAAAACCTATGCCCCCGCTTTATATCACACACACACACACACACACACACACACACACACACACACACACACACACACACACACACACACACACACACCAAATCATGCTTGCAGCCACACACACTTTTTTCAAAAAGCCACATGTTACTTTTCAAACAAAAAAAAAGCCCCAAACCATCTATTTAAAAGGCAGTTGCAAAAAAAAGTTACCTTTTACTATGGGATAAAGTGTTGCAGGGACATGGTTGTTCTGTTCCCCCCCATGTGTGCTTGGGCCTTCAGGTTATAGAGCAAGCAGAAACATGTTAGTATTACCACCAAATCCCTATACAACCTGGGTAATAATTTTCTTTTTTTTTAACAGTATTAAGCACAACTATAGTTAAAATGGTTTTTACCTTGGCCTGGTTCCATGCTAAACAGATCCACCCCTGAAATACATACAGGCACCATTATTTACTAAGACAGCATGGGCAAAAAGTGGCTTTATAGTTTCAGAGTTAAAGGCACAAGGTCTTACCTCTTTTTGAGTCCAGCAGCTCTCCAAGAAGGTTTTCTGTTAAAAAGGACAAACTCCAGCACACCTAAGATTTTTATAGCCTCTCATGCCCATTGTTTTTCAAATAGTTGCTAAAAGGTTAATTTAATCACCACAGGTAAACTGCAACACACCCTTTTGTGAGCTGGGTTGTGGGGGTGAGGGTTGTGTATGCTTAAATCCATTCATTTCAACAGAGCTTGGATAGCTCAGTGGTTTGAGTAATGGTTTGGTAAACCCAGGGTTGTAAGTTCAAGCCTTGATCTGGGGTGAAAATGAATATTTGGTCCTGCTAGTAAAAAGGCAGGTCTTATGAGATAAGTATATCTCCATATTAACTGTATTATACTCAAACATGTCTGAACTAGTCCTGGCTCTATTTTTTATTGTAAGCACATTTTTTTTAAGGATATTTCCCCCCCTCCCACAACATGCATTTCACACACAAGCACAAAAACACAAAAGCTAATTCTCACAAACTATTTTATTTTAAAAAGACATACAACTCCTTCAAAACAAACCAAGATGCTTCATTAAAACTTAAGGGCAAAAGGCCTTCTAACAAAACACAATAATCACAACCCCCTTTTTTTTTTTTTTAAATTTACAGCTACCAAGTTTTATATCGCATGTTTGCCTCCTCACCATTCTCTAACTTAAGCCTTTTAGATTTCTTACAAATAGTCTTTTTCTTAAGCAGGGTTCTGTAACTTTTTGTGCGAACTAGACGATCAATATAACGTTGTAAGCAGGCATCTTCCGGCTTGGTCATTTTCTTTAAAACACGGTCAGGGTCTTCACTGAATTGCACAGCATTTATCAAAGTCACCCCTTGTGCTAAATGTTCTTGGGTTAGGTACAGACATTGCATAGCATAACCTATGGCAATAACAGTGTTTAATAAGCTTTCCAAACACAGCTCAGCACACAGGGCCCGGAGCTTGCAGTTTATATCCACTGAAGTCCAAGTCACACAGTCATGGTGCCGTTGGGCTGGCGCATCTATAGCACAACCCTCACAATCTTCAAAAAGCTTTTCCCTAAGGCAGTGTTTAAGAACAGCATAAACAGCAACGCGTACAATAGTCCGCATAACTTTTTTACGCTCCCGACGTGGCACTGGCTCGGATAGTTCTATGCCAAGCCTCCTCCTAAATTCCTCAAACCCATCATCCTCGGAGCCCTCTTCAACAATTTGTATTGGTGTTGAGCAAAAACATGGTGGGCCCGGTTCATCTTTGCTGCTTGATGCAACGCTGTCCAGGGGCTCTGGGTCCTCTAGAAAGGCATCGTCGAGCTGCTAAAAATTTTCAAAAAAAAAAGAAACAGTGTAAGTACTCCAGCTGCTTGGTTGGTTTTCTTTAATTTTTACACAAACCCCGGTTCCTAGCCTCGTTACCCCCACCACCGCCGCCGCCGTTTCTTAATCATTCATTTACCTGAGCGCCTTCTTTTCCGTTTGCCTTGTCCACCGGTGACTCTCCCAAGTGGCAATCTGAGGGGGTGGACAAAGAGAGACCATCAGGCTCCTCGGGGTGTCTCACGAGGGTTTTGGGGTCGGGGTCTGGCGTATCCAACAACGGCTGGGCCAAAAGGCTCCCCAAAGTCACACCCTCCTCCTCAGAACTGTCGCTGATGTAACGTCTTTTCCGTGGACGGTCAAAGACCCTCGGGGCTAAAACAAAGTCCGAAGTTCTGCCGGGGGTGGTGAAGGAGTCCATGTTTCCTCTCGGCAGCCTTTCCACGCTTTTCTAAAACACGTGTGCTTGGTAAGAAATGGCCTCCTCTGTCCGGCGCTGGGACTTATGGGGTAATGGTGCTGCACTCGGATTGGCGGAGGGCCTTGGGAGGAGCTCTTAGAGGGGTCACCCCGATTGGTCAAAATCTCCTCTCGGGGTGGTCCTGTCGGGACAAAACGCCTCCTGATTGGTAGAGGGTGGTGGGAGGAGTTCTTAGAGGGGTCACACGACCCACTTCCGGACCGCTCACCCCAACCCAGAAGTCACCCTCATTGGGCAAAATTTCCTCTCGGGGTGGTCCTTCTGGGACGAAACCCCTCCTGATTGGTAGAGGGGGGTGGGAGGAGTTCTTAGAGGGGTCACATGACACACCTCGCTTCCGGTCATGTGGCCACCCCCGGAAGTCACCCTGATTGGGCAAATCTCTTCTCGGGGTGGTCCTTCCGGGACGAAACCCCTCCTGATTGGTAGAGGGGGGTGGGAGGAGTTCTTAGAGGGGTCACATGACCCACTTCGCTTCCGGTCACCCGCCCCGGAAGTCACCCTGATTGGGCAAATCTCTTCTTGGGGGTGGTCCTTCCGGGACGAAACCCCTCCTGATTGGTAGAGGGGGGTGGGAGGAGTTCTTAGAGGGGTCACATGACCCACCTCACTTCCGGTCATGCGGCCATCTTGACCCCGGAAGTAATACCCCCATAGGGTGGGACTTCCGGTGACAGATGGGAGGGACTACAGGGCTCAAGGGGCGGGGTTAGTGGCGGGGTTAGGGTTTGATTGATTTAGGGCCCTTATACTACTAATGTCTTTGGTTTTTTTTTTCATTTTAAACATGTTTCTATTCTGCTTAAAGTTGTGGTTTGCTTTTAAATACAAATGGACACTGCCCAACCACAGTAACCCCCCACCCCAATACCCCCAGTTTTAAAACATTTGATTGTTCTTACAGCATATTCTGATTTTATAAATATGCTGGAGGTTTGTGAATCCTTGCAACATTTCAGTTTTGGTTTAGACCAGTTATTTATTTTTAAAAATAGATTATTTAAAAACTTTTAATGACTGATGTTAGGGGGCTTATTCCTTCACCCTCTCACTTCCCTGGTCCTTCTCGCATGAACAGAGAGCAACAATACCCGAAGTCCAAAGGCGCAAACAATTTGATGTTTATTGGGGTGAACTTCCAGCAAGCATGATTCCAGTTTCCTTCCTTAGTGTCCCCTTCCCAGCTCTGACACCACAGAGCCTTGCCTGTGGCCCTGTTCCTGTTCCCATCCCCTGTTCCCATTCCCCCCTTTAGCAAAACATGATTTTAATTCCCCCATCCCCAGTCCCTGTTCCCATTTCCCCCTCCCTTCCTGATTGACTGCAGACTATATAGTAAAACCTCAGTTTTGCTTAGCTATTCCTTAACCAATCATTTTACTGAAATTTAACTAACCAATCCTAACAGCCATGCGGGGCGACACAAGAACTGTGTATAGAATCACGAGGACTTTGACAGGAGGGTTCAGCAATAGGTCAACAGCGGTTAGAGGAAAGGATGGGAGAATATTGATAGAAGAGAAAGAACAAATTAATCGATGGGCAGAGCATTTTAGAGAGACTCTAAATAGACCAAATCCTGAAGAGGTAGTTGAAATAGAGGAAACGAGTTTTCAGATGGAGGTAGAAAAAGGGCCTATCACAGAGCGAGAGATAGAAGAGGCCATTAGACAGACAAAAGAAAATAGGGCACCAGGCGAAGATAGAATAACCGCAGAAATGCTAAAAGCCGACCTGAACATGAGTGCCGGGATACTAGAGGAGCTATTCAACAAGGCATGGAAAGAAGAGAAAGTACCTGAAGCATGGAAGAAAGGTATCATTGTGTAATTACCAAAGAAGGGTGATTTGTCTTTGTGTGATAATTGGAGAGGTATAAACCTGTTATCAGTGCTTGGGAAGGTTTTCTGCAGAGTCCTGTTACAGAGAATAAGACAAGCAGTAGAAGAGGTCCTGAGGGAAGAACAAACAGGATTTAGGAGTGGGAGAGGATGCGTTGATCAGATATTTGTATTACGTATGATAATGGAACAATCCCTTGAATGGAACTCGCCACTGTTCATTAACTACCTTGATTTCGAGAAGGCATTTGATAGCGTCCACCATCCATCTCTCTGGAATATCCTAAAAACATATGGATTCCCTCCGAAAGTTATTAACATCCTCAAAGATATGTATGCCAATAATAAGTGTTGTGTTTGCCATGAAGGAGCGAGTGGTTCCATGTGAGAACAGGAGTTAGACAAGGATGTGTTATTTCGCCCATCCTATTTCTTGTGGTTATAGACTGGGTGATGCGGAAAGCCACCGAAGATAGGCCAAGAGGGATCGCATGGGGACCCTCTGGTCATATTGAAGATTGTGACTTTGCGGAGGACATTGCCCTGATTTCAAGCTCTCAGATGGACCTCCAAGAGAAGACTGATAGAGTAGGTAGAGCAGCAAGGTGCATAGGACTTAATATCCACGCCGGTAAGAGCAAAACAATGAAAGTAAAAACAGCCAGCTCGACGACGACAGTAGTATGTGATGTAGAATTGGAGGAGGTGAACGATTTTAAATATCTTGGTAGTTACATATCGGCTGATGGTAATATTCAGAAGGAGATATCTACCAGAATCGGTCTTGCAGCAACTGCATTCTATAGACTTCAGAACATTTGGAGGTCGGCCATCTTGCAAATGAAAACCAAGGTAGAGATCTACAGGTCGAACGTCCGCTCTGTGTTGCTTTATGCGGCGGAAACATGGAGGACCAACAAGAAGATAGAAAGTCGGCTTCGGGGTTTTGAAGGAAGGTGTCTTAGGCGAATTCTTAACATACACTGGCCGCAGCGTATCACCAATGTTGAAGTGAGCCAATTAACGGGCATTAACAACATAGTGGATGAAGCCAAACAACGAAGATGGAGATGGTTGGGGCATGTGTTGAGAATGGGTGCTGATAGACACCCACATATTGCCCTACAATGGACACCACAGGGAAGAAGGAGGAGAGGTAGACCATTGGGGACGTGGCGAAGGACCATTGAAGAGGAAATGAAAGGCATGGGAATGAAGTGGGATGAAATTTGCTGCCTCGCTCAAGAACAAAATGAATGGAGGAGAATGGTTGATGCCTTATGCTCCACTGGGAGTGAATAAGAGGAAGAAAGAAATCCTAACATATTGTAACATGGTTATTTAACCAATTATATTCCACCACCTTCATTGGTTTACACCCAACAAAATTAATTATACAGCAGACAGAAACAATCTCAGAACCAGACAGAGACCATGCAAATAAACATACAAAACAATACAGAAGTGAGGATTTCACAACTACACCTATACAGACATAAGGGTTTTCCAGCTGTGTCTATTGATAAGTGAGTTCTTGCCAGACAGGATGCTATCAAACTAAGTTTTCTTTTACATCTTCTAGACTCTTCTCTTTCTCTGGAGGTGATAGGAATATCAGGACAGGATTGTATTCCTAATAGCCCAATAGCACCTTATTTCAATGTGACTAGTTTGGAATGTGAGGATGTGACCACACACTTCCCAGCTTATGGCTGCCTAACTACATCTTAGCTGATGGCCTTAGCCTGTCACAGTAAGGCTATGGCTGCACTTGCACTTCAAAGTGCTGCCGCGGCAGCGCTAAGTGTAGTCAAAGCGCCAGCGCTGGGAGAGAGCTCTCCCAGCGCTGTCCGTACTCCACCTCCCTGTGGGGAATAACGTACAGCGCTGGGAGCCGCGCTCCCAGCGCTGGGGCTTTGACCACACTGGCGCTTTGCAGCGCCGCAATTTGCAGCGCTGGAGAGGGTGTGTTTTCACACCCTGCTGCAGCGCTGTAAATTTGCAAGTGTAGCCATGGCCTTAGAGAAGGCCATTCCACAGACAGTGATTTTGATTCTTTCTTTTATACCTCTATAACTAGCTAAGTGATAAGAATACACTTAAATTCTTAAAGTATAGGCCTTTGCAGACAGGCCTGAATATCTATATCCTAACAACTGAGCTGCTGGAAAGACTGAACTAGAGTCTTGTGTTTTACAAACTCTAGAGGTTTTATTTAATATTATTAATCAGAGCTCTCCTCCCCACTTCTGTGGATGAAACCCTTCAAACCTAATTACTGATAATTTTTCCAGCATAAACAGGAGCTAATATCTTTAACCCTGATGGAACATTAAGGAACCATTGGTGCATGATTATATCTGACGGTAATAGTTCCACACAACCCAATTTTTTAAATAAGTTCTGGTTAAACTTATAGTTCAATAGGTTGAGTCAGCTGTATTCTATTCAAGCACACATCTCAAACACCCATATTTTATGCAAAATATAGGAGCTTTTTGCTTTTATTTTGAACACATTTTTTAAAATTCTCCCTGGATTTTAGGACACGCATTTCAATTTTTTGCAGTAAATAGGTCTCTTTTCTTACTTACAATAGTTGGGTCCTCACTATTTTTGTGTAAAAGACACATAACCTCTTGAATAGCCTTCAAACCCCATTTTAATTCAAGCCCCACACAGGCCTTGTAACCGAAAAATAGATAGGCACTTAGACTTGTTGCTGAGCCATAGCTACAATCTTTTCCCCAGTTATCCTATTAATTTTACACATTTTTAGTGTTTGAGGTCTGTCCCCAATTCTTTATGGCAGTGGTTCTCAAACTTTTGTATTGGTGACTCCTTTCACACAGCAAGTGTGACCCCCCCCAACCCTTATAAAGTAAAAACACATTTTGAAAAAAAAATTTAACACTATAATAAATGCTGGAGGCGAAGTGGGGTTTGGGGGTGGAGGTGACAGCTCACGACCTCCCACATAATAACCTCACAACCCCCAGTTTGAGAAGCCTTGCTCTACATGTTATTTGGAATTCTTTTAAGGTTGGGTACTCTTTGTGTGTTATGGGTTAGACCAGTGTTTACTTTTGAAAATATATTATTTAAAAACTTTTAATAACTTGCTAGAAAGTTGCTAGAAAGACTGGTCCATAGTGTACCACACAGGTTTTATTTAATTTTATGAGGCTTTATTTAATTTTATGTTAATCAGAGCTCACCGCCCCACCTTTCTGCGAGTGAACGCCCATCAAAGCTAATTACTGACAATTTTTCCAACCCCAACAAGATCTAATAGCTTTAACCCTGATGGAATGTTAAGGAAACATGAGTGCATGATTATATCTGAAGGCAATAGTTCCACACAACCGCATTTTTTTCAATAGGGTGTGGTTAAACCAATATAGCTCAACGGGGTTGAATCAGTTCTATTGTACTCAAGCACATGTCTCCCACATCCATGTTTTATTGAAAATATAGGAGCATTTTGCTTTATTTTAAACACGTTTTTGTTTTTTTATTTTCCCCAGATTCTACTACATGCATTTCAGTTTTTTGCTGTCAATAGGTCTCTTTTCTTAAAGACACAATTGTTTGGGGTCAGCCCTTGAAAACAAACCGAGATGCCCCATCAAAATGGTCATTTGATTTAAGGGCCTGTAGCGAGTCGGTGTGGCTCCCCTCCGGTCCAGCAGAGGGAGCTCCTTGCCAGATGCCCAAGTGGGCTGAGACACCACTTCCTGTCCCCGCCCCCCGGAAGTCAAGGGGCGGGACAGGAAGTATAAAAGGAAGACACCAGAGCTCAGTCAGGAGCCAGCAGCCGCCGGGAGCAGACGTGCCGGCGGGAGCTCCTGACCGGGAGCCTTCTAGGAACCAAGGCAGCTGCCCAGACTGGCCTCCGCTTCCCCGCGCCCACTACGAGGAGGAGGAGCCGCCCGAGTCGCCCCGTGACAGGTACTGGGACCACCCGCCGGACCGCCCCTGCGCCCCCCCCGAAGAGGAGCCGCCGGGGCTTCCCCGGCCCTGCTTCCCGGAGGAACCGCCGGAGCAGGCCTGGCTGGACTTTCCGGAGGCACTACCAGACCTCCCCCCAAGCCCAGACCCGGAGGAGCCGAGGACCTTTGGCTGGCCCGAACCGGATACAAGTGTGCAGGTAGGCCCCGAGGGGGATATGGAGTGTAGCCCGGGGATAGCCGACCCCTGTCAGGCTACGGACATTGAGGTGCCCATGTCGGTGTGTTTCGGTCAGGACCCCACCGACCAGTGGCCGTGAGAGCCGCTAATAGGGCCCCGGGCTGGAACACAGTGGAGTGGGCGGGCCTGTGTTCCCCCTGCCACCCCATTCACGGGTGGCAGTCTCCCCCTCACCCCAGCGCTCAGGCTTAGGCCTACCTGAACTACTGCTCAGCCCTGCCTAAGGGTCTGAGCCCTCTGTTTGTTGCTGCCCCGCCCTGAACTAGGGCCTGGGCTTATAAACTGAACTGCTGCTCAGCCCCTGCCTAAGGGTCTGAGCCCTCTGTTTGTTGCCGCCCAGCCCCTGCTCCAGAGGCCTGGGCCTATATTGACTGTGCTGTTGCCCAGCCCCTGCCCCAGAGGCCTGGGCCTATATTGACTGTGCTGTTGCCCAGCCCCTGCCCCAGAGGCCTGGGCCTATATTGACTGTGCTGTTGCCCAGCCCCTGCCCCAGAGGCCTGGGCCTATATTGACTGTGCTGTTGCCCAGCCCCTGCCCCAGAGGCCTGGGCCTATATTGACTGTGCTGTTGCCCAGCCCCTGCTCCAGAGGCCTGGGCCTATATTGACTGTGCTGTTGCCCAGCCCCTGCTCCAGAGGCCTGGGCCTATATTGACTGTGCTGTTGCCCAGCCCCTGCTCCAGAGGCCTGGGCCTATATTGACTGTGCTGTTGCCCAGCCCCTGCTCCAGAGGCCTGGGCCTATATTGACTGTGCGGTTGCCCAGCCCCTGCTCCAGAGGCCTGGGCCTATATTGACTCTGCGGTTGCCCAGCCCCTGCTCCAGAGGCTTGGGCCTATATTGACTCTGCGGTTGCCCAGCCCCTGCTCCAGAGGCTTGGGCTTATATTGACTCTGCGGTTGCCCAGCCCCTGCTCCAGAGGCTTGGGCTTATATTGACTCTGCGGTTGCCCAGCCCCTGCTCCAGAGGCTTGGGCTTATATTGACTTTGCTGTCGCCCCGCCCCTGCTCCAGAGGCTTGGGCTTATATTGACTTTGCTGTCGCCCCGCCCCTGCTCCAGAGGCCGGGGCTTACATTGCCCGTGCTATTGTCCAGCCCCTGCTAGAAGGGTCTGGGCCCAAGGACGGCTGTCCTGCTGCCCGCCCTGACCGAGGGTCGGGGCATATACTTATTGACTGTGTGCCTTGAGGTCAGCCCCTGCCTGAGGGTCTGAACCCCTGCGACCTTCATGAGACTGATTGCCGCCCGGCCCCTGCCCCAGAGGGCCCGAGGCGTAGGGTTGAGCTAACCCCGGACTCTTGTCGCCCACCTTTAGAGGGGACAAGGAGCGAGTCGGTGTGGCTCCCCTCCGGTCTGCAGGAGGGTTGAGCCCCGACTCGCCAGATTACAGGGCCACACAGGCCTTGTAACAGAAACAAAGACAGTCACAAAGACCTTTTTATTTTATTATAGTTTATATCACGTTTGTCCCTTCACCATTCTCTAACTTAATCCTTTTAGATTTCTTACAAATAGTCTTTTTTTCTAAGTAGGGGTCTATAACTTTTTGCACAGATCAGGTGGTCAACACAATGCATTAAGTGGGTATCCTTCAGTTTGGTAATTTTGCTTAAAACACTATTAGAGTCTTAAGTGCTTTACACAGCTTTTACCAAGGTCCTTCCTTGTGCTAAATTTTGGTTTAAGCACAGATATTGCATTGAATAACTGCAGTAAATGCATTTAGCAAGCTTTCCAAACACAGGTCAGCACACAGGACCTGGAGCTTGAAGTTGATATCCTCTGTCTAATTCACACAGTCATGATGTCAATGGCATGGTGTGTCTATAATCTTCAAAAAGCTTCTCCCTAAGACAGTGATTAAGGACAGCGGAAAAAGAAACGCATACATTAGACCACATAACTCTTTTATGCTCATGACATGGCAGTAGCTCAGTTAGTTCCATGCCAAGGGCGTTCCTTAATTCCATATACCCGTCATATTCTGAATGCTTAGTGTCCTCTTGAACAATTTGTCTCGATGTGGAGCAAAAACCAGATGGACCTGATTTATCTTTGCTCTTTGAGGCAACACTGCCCAGGGCCTCCAGTGACTCTAGAAAGGCATCATCAAGCTATTAAGAAATTTTCAGAAAAGAAACAGCTGTCAGTCCTCTGGTTTTAGATTAACACAATCCCAGGCCGGTGACTACTCCATTACACTTCATCCTTCACAGCCACTTTTTATAGTCTATTTACCTGAGCAACTTTCTTCATTCACCTCATCCAACAGACTCTCTGACGAGCTGTGGACACCTTTCTCCATGGAGGTGGATGATAAGTGGTCATGTTTGAGTCTTGGGGTCAGGTTCCTGGATATCCATCAATGGCTGAGCCAAAGGGCTCTTCTTGGCAGCTCCTTCCTCTTCCTCAGAACGGTCACTTATGTAGTGCTTTCTTCGCAGGTGACTGAGTACCTTCAGAGCTAAAATTAATTCTGCAGTTCTCACAGGGGTGGTGAAGGAGGCTGTGTTTCCTCTCAGCATTTCCATGACTTATGAAAAACATGGTCTCAAAACAAGGTTGTATCTTCCACACAATGATGGGGCTTCCAGCAGCAGTGCTACCAACTGGCCAACCACTGAGCTCAGAGTCTGGGGGTTCCAGCCTAGCCCCTAGTGTTCTAACTATTCAGATTGGTGCAAGTTTCACTTCTGGGAGGTCCTATGGAGGTGAAACCCACACTGATTGCTAGAAGAGGGTGGGAGGAGTTATTAGAGGGGTCACATGACCCTCTTCCAGATGGGTCACCCCACCCCATAACTTGCCTTGATTGGTTAAATCCACTCTTTGGGTGCGCCTATGGGGCTGAATCCCTCTCCAACTGGTAGAGGGTGGTGGTGGTGAAGTTCTTAGAGGAGTCACATGCCATCCCTTTCTTCCGGTCACATGTCAATCTCAACCCCAGAAATAATACTTTAGAGGGAGTGTCTTATAGTGACAGGTGGGTAGGGCCCTAAGGGTAAAGGACAAAATCAATATTTGATTGATGTTGTACTCCTAGACTCCTAATATGCCCCCATTTCATACCTTCATAATTTCAAAATGTTAGATCTGGTAAAACTGTACTAAGTGAAAGGTTATGGATTCAGACTAATACCCGTTTCAGGGTCCTACAGCAGCCAGTTCCAAACTGGGAGACTGGCTTTTCTGGGTAGATGCAGATGTCTCCCAAGGGAGCTTTAACACTCCCCATGGAAAGTGTTGACAGTTGGGGAGCAGAAGGAATTTTCTGCTTTTGGCATTTTTATCATTAAGATTTGGCAAAGCTAAAACTTTACTCCATACTGGATATTCAGAGATGGCTTAACACTTTAGACACCTTTCATCCTAAACAACCTCAAAACACTTTACAAATGATGGGGCAGATTCACTCCCATGGGCACAGGAGTATCTGTGCTGCAGAAGGACAGATTGAATCAGGGGTCTCCAACCTTTTTTGTCTGGCGGGCATCAGATGACGAGCTACAGAGGACCGTGGCGGCGGATGAGCATCCACTGAAATTCCGCCGACAAGTGGCAATGTCAATAGGCGTCGCCACCAAAATGCTGCCGACAAACAGCATCATCCAGAGGCAATGCCGCCGAAATGCGACGCCTCTGGATGACGCAGCTTGTTGGCGGCATTTCGGCGGATGCTCGTCCGCCTGCCAGTATGCGGGTGCACTTAGATGCCCCGGTGAGTGCCGCGGTGCCGCAGGCACCGCATTGGGGACCCTTGGCTTAAATTTTGGCCAGGGCTTCATAGGAGCCCCTCTGATAGAGGCTGTAGTAGGAAGAAAACTTGTGACATAAGCCCTTGTATTAGAGGCCTGGTATGAGGCAGGAGTTGCTTACAGAATTTGGCAAGAACAGGGCTGATACTGCAGAAATACATATTTTTAAGAAGTGCTAGTTACAGAGTACTTACGCAAACACATTTTGATATTAAGTGGTACCAGAACATTTCCCAAGGGTAGCAGGAACACACTGATCCCTTTTACAAGATGAGGTCAGGGTGGCAGTATATAATAGAGATGTTTTGATTGAACCAACACGTACAAGGTAATGGGTAATAACTAGCCCTGTTTGGGGGCAGGAACTAACTATGTCAGAGGGGCAGTACTAACTTGTTTGTGTTGGGGTATAAAGATGTATTTTAGACAAAGTATTTTTGTTTGGCCTAGGGAGGAAAGTTCCGTTGTTTACTGAGCTGGTTACGGGCATACATGTATCAGTGGTCTCGTAGAGTTTGCAGCACTGTGCCTTGTTGACAATAAACCTGGCTGGGTGCCTTGTTTTTTTTTTTAATGGATTTTGTGGTTATTGGTCAGTTTGCTTGAGGTCTGTTGTGCCAGTTGTTTGCACAGGGCTGAGGTGTCACACAGAGGGAACACACACACGCAGCCAAACATATATTAAGATTTAACAACACTGGTGACCCACAAAAGTCAACAAAAATCAATTTTATACCTTTTAAAAAATATAAGGGGTACCACATGATTTTAATATTATGGGTGGTATACAACCATCATAATATTATTAATACCATGTTTTTTAAAGTTCAAAAAGGTCTCAGTTATAAATACACATGCATCTATTTCTGCCTCAACAAATAATATAATTAAAAACAAAAAGAATGATCATTTATTAATCACAGTTTTGTTTTTTATTTTTATTTTTCATTAAAAGAAAAAAAAGGAGGAGAAACCTCAACATTAAGGTAAAGGTAATATTAACAAAATATTAATTTCTTGTTTGGGGTTTTATAAACTTGTTTGCACTTTTAAATATAATTATAAAAATGTCATAAATTAACAATTTATATATAAAGCTAACCAAACAATTTCAACAGGTTTCCACCTTTTAAACAAATTTCCACCTTTGTCTCAGAAACAATGCAAAATGTCATAGAAATTTAATACCATCAAAGTGTTTGCACAAACTTGCATTTAAAATTTATTTTGGTTTAATTTTGTACACTTTTCTTTTATGTTATATTAAACAAAACCAACAGTTGTTAATGTTTGTGCTTTTAAAGTGTTAACAAAAATAAAATTGGTATCACAAGCAAATTAATTCTAAAAGTTTAATAAAAATTCTGTTATTAACTCTTTCTAAAACAAAGTGCTTGGCAAGAAAAAGCAATACACCTTTTCATAAAAAAATGTAAGCATCTATTTTAGCAGTTAAGCATTACATTTAACATGGAATATTAGTAATGCGCCTCAAGTGAAAATCCAAGTAATCCACCAATATAATGCAACCAAGAAAAAGGCTATTGCAATCCTAGGATTCATTATGTGAGCTATTTCCTCTTGAGATAGGGAAATGTTATTATCACAATACAAGGCACTGGTGAGACCTCATCTGGAATACTGTGTGTAGTTCTGGTCTTGATTGTTTAAAAAAGATGAAATCAAACTGGAACAGGTTCAGAGACGATCTACTAAAATGATCAGAGGACTGGAAAACCTACCTTACGAGAGGAGACCAAAGGAAATCGGCTTGTTTAGCTTTAAAAAAAAGGAAGGCTTAGGGGAGATTTGATTGCTCCCTATAAATACATCAGAGGGATAAACACCAGGGAAGCAGAAGAGTTATTTAAATTAAGAGCCAATGCTGGCACAAGAACAAATGGATATAAATTGGCCATCAGTAAGTTTAGGCTTGAAATTGGATGAAGGTTTCTAACTATCAGATAAGTAAAATTCTGGAATAGCCTTCCAAGGAGAGCAGTGGGGGCAAAACACCTAACTTGTTTTAAGACAGAGCTTGATAAATTTATGGGATGGTATGACGAGATTGCTTATAATAGCCTATGGTCCATCCATTACTGCTATGAGCAAATATCTCCACTGGATTACAAGAAGGGAAAAAGGGCTTTTTCAGGCACATCTGTCTTAAAGAAAGCCCCCAGCTTGTGGAATCTCTGCACAGCTGGTGCCTTGGAGCACCCTTTCCAGCAGTATACGAAACACATCTGTATGGGCCTCAAAATATCATCTGCTAAATCCAGTGAGGACTCCTAACAGGCAAGATTAATTGTGGGGTCATAACTGTAGCTGTCCGTCACTTCCTCCCTTCCCCTATGCGGAGAGGCTCCGGACACCAGGGCAGCTCGGATCCTGGTTTTAATGTTCTTGTGAGAAGGCTAGATTAATTTCTATAATGAAAAGAATGAATGCAAAATTAAAATGGACACCTAGTGTGTATGACCTCTCTGGAGAACACAGCTCTGTGTGTCCTGATGAACAGAACTGCAATGAATACAATGGAAAACACAAAGTACTTTTGTAATAGATCCCCACGCTTGGGCCCTAGCCTCAGGCACTGAGCTGTGGGAGTCACTTGGCTAGCAAGCTTAAGGAAAGGAGAGCTGCTGGAAGACTCGTGGTTGCGACCGAGGGAGCGTGGGGGGAGAAGCTATGGAGCATTCCAGTTGTTTTTTTGTCAGTTCCTCTTCTGTCTTTGAAGACTGAGGGGCTTTGACTAGTTGCTCCTCCAAGGAGCTTGTGGGAGACTTACCTTTTCCTTTGGCTCCCTAGTACTAGAGTCTGCCTCCTGCTGGGGAAGGATAGAGACAATTGCACTTTTCAATTCATTTATTTTGTTTAAATCCCCTCGGTATATAAAAAGACAAAGCCAGAAAGGCAGATGTTTAACCCAATATTGTGTGTGATAAGTGTTCTGTCAGCAGCTGGGATTCCAGCAGTGACAGCAGCAGTTTTGTACCTCACCTTACAACCCTTAGCTGGGCTCCCTGTGGTATTTGCTGACTGGGACATGGCCTTGGCCAGGGAACATTGTGTCACCAGCTGAAGACAGATTCCTCCTCTCTCTGAGGATGAGCAAGGAAACACTTGCCCTCTGGAGGCGGATGGTAGCAAGAAGTGCAGATGGAGGTGTCAGTGTGACATTGGCTCCTTTACCTGGTCTCTCAAACACAGGTGTGTGCTACCTGGGCCCATGCTTGGCTTCATTTCTATGCCAGGAATGTATGTTAAATTCAGCTGTTGTCTTATAAGCCTCTGAAGCCCCAGTGCTTGGGCAATGCACAGCAATTCTACCTCCAAGGCTAAGAATCTTGTTCTCCATGGCCACCAAAGGTAGGACAAACAATAATGGGCTTAATCTGCAGCAAGGGAGATTTAGGTTAGATATTAGGAAAAGCTTTCCAACTTTTAAGGATAATCACACTCTTGAATAGGTCACCAAAGCAGGTTGTGGAATCTCCATCACTGGATGTTTTTAAGAACAGCTGAGCCAAACATCTGCCAGGGATGGTCTAGATTTACTTGGTCCTGCCTCAGCACATGGGAACGGACTAGATACCTCTCGAGGGCCCTTCAACCCTCACAGTGTCTATGATTCTGTCCCTAACAGGTATTTGTCTAACCTGTTCTTAAAAACACCATTGATGCGCATTCTACAACCTCCTTAGTAATCTGTTCCAGAGCTTAAATGTCCTTACAGTTAAAAAGTTTTTCGTGATATCTAACCTAAATCTCCCTTGCTGCAAACTAAGCTGATTACTTCTTTCCTACCCTCAGTGGAGGGTATCATCCTCTTGAACCTTTTACACATTTGAAGACTTTTACCATGTCTCCCCTCAATCTTTTCTTCTCTAGACAAAACTCACTCAATTCTTCCAATCCCTCCTCATAGGTCATGTTTTCTAAACCTCTTGTCATTTTTGTTGCTCCCCTCTGAACTCTGTCTAATTTGATCACATCTTTCCTGAAGCATGATTCCGAAAACTGGACACAACACACCAGCTGAGGCCTCACCAGTGCTAAGTAGAGAGGAAAAATTACATCCTGTGTCTTACATATGACACTGCTGTTAAATATCTCAGGATGACATTTGACTTTTTTGCAGCATCATAACACTGTTCACTCATATTCAATTTGTGATCTAAGCCCCAGATCCTTTTCTGCAGTTCTGATCCCTAGCCAGTTATACCCCATTTTGTATTCGTATATTTGATTTTTCCTTCCTAAGGGCTAGTCTACACTTACGAGCCGGGTCGACGCGGTGAGTTCGACTTCTCGGAGTTCGAACTATCGCGTCTAATCTGGACGCGATAGTTCGAACTCCGGAAGCGATAGTTCGAACTCCGGTACTCCACCACTGCAAAAGGCGGTGGCGGAGTCGACCATGGAGCCGCGGACTACGATTCCGCGCGCCTGACGGGTGAGTAGTTCGAACTAGGGTACTTCGAATTCAGCTACGCTATTCACGTAGCTGAATTTGCGTACCCTAGTTCGACCCCGCTTCTTAGTGTGGACCAGCCCTAAGTGTAGTAATTTGCACTTGTATTTATTGAATTTCATCTTATTGATTTCAGGCCACGCCTCAAATTATTCAAGATGATTCTTAATTCTAATCCCATCCTCCAAAGTGCTTGCAACACCCCCCAGCTTGGTGTCATCCACAAATGTTATAAGCATGCTCTCCACTACATCATCCAAGTCAACTAGTACTGGACCCATGAAAGATCTCTGCAGGACCCTCTGAGATATGTCCTCTCAGTTTGACAACTTGTAACGTTACACTGATCATGGATATGATCTCAGCATCTTGGAAGATTTGTCACTTATTCTCTGCTTTGCCCCATCTTCATGGCAACATTAAAAGACTGTTGATCATCTGTCAGTAACTGAGTCATGATTAGTGACTGAAGAAGCATTCCCTTTTCAATTCCATATGCTCACATCATTACAATCCCACTCCATGACTACAAGATCTGCTGTAAAAGTCTGTGCACTCATAGGGATTCTGTTTTTTCCAGATAGACAGATTGTCATTTTCTGGTGGGAAGTGGAAACCCTTTGCTTGGACATCTAGAGCCACTGAAGTATTACACAAGCAGAAGTGTTCACTGCTGGTGTGAATAGGAAAATAAAAGGCAGTGGTTCTTATCCATACGTCACTCACAGAATAAGCGCTGCACTCTTGACACCTACAATAAGACACTGTTCTCAGAAGATTGTGCCAGTGGCCATGAATACTCTGCTTGGGCTTGGCTTTCCATTCATAGAGTTTAAAGCCAGAAGAAATCACTGTGATCATCTAGTCTGACCTCCTGCACACCAGAGGCCATCAGGCTTCCCTGAATTAATTCTTGCTTCAAGTCTGATAGCTCTGGTTGAACTTGAGCAAATATTTTAGAAAAACATGCAACCCATTAAAATTTTTTCTAGTGATGGATAATCCACCGCAACCCTCAGTAAATCATTCCAATGGTTAATTATCCTCACTGTTAAAATGTACACCTTATTTCTAATTTATATCTAGGTATTAACTAGTGTTTGTGTGTAACTAAGTTCTGCACCTGTTCGGCTCTTACGCCTATTCTGGATCAGTTTGCTTAAAACTGTAGGTGTACAGTTATCAGCACTGCATGCACAAATTGGCTAATTGCACATGCAGATGATCAGAATTAACCATTTGTGCATGTAATTACCAGATCAGCATATGCAATCAGGTCATTGCAAATCAGGCACCCAGCTGTGAGCCAAACCCGTTAAAAATCTGACCCTCACTCTTATTTAGTTCTGATGCAAAATCAGTAACATTTTTATTAACAACTGTATTAGATCTTACGTTCAATAGCTCCTGCCATTCATCTCAAAAGATTCCAAACCACTTCACAAAGCTTACGGATTCTAGATACAGAAATTACTTCACCCACCACTAAAAAACTGGAATGAAATGGCATCAAAATTCACTGCTGATAACAAGTGAGCATGAATCCTAACTGTATTATATTCCTTACTCATGGGTATGCTTTGAACACAGCTGTGCTCCATCCATACTCACCAGCATAAATGTGTCACAGAAACTATTTTTTTAAACTGTGTTTAAAAATATTTTCCCCAAACAGATGCTACTACATTGTAAATGGGTCCTTAACCTGCCTAAGACTCAGCATGTTGTCCCTACCTCAGTTAAGAAAGAGCTGCATCTGAGCATTTGTCTTCAGTGCAAAGTTAATTTAAGTTATTACTCGAGTGTGGCCCCTAACTTGAGTTCCATCTACACACAAAAACCCTTAACTTGAGCTAAGGTGGTGGTACGTTTAACTTGAGTTGGCAGGCCTGAGAGGGAGTATGAGTTAAAACTTGAGTGTGCATAACTCATCAACTACTAACATGACTACTGTAGTGTGGACATGGGGTAGCAACATTCAAGTGGTGCTAGTCCTCCAGTGCCTTCCCACAATTCCCCTGTGTACCCAGAAAGGACAGACAAGTTCTCCCACAATTCACTGAGAAAGAATTCATAGAGCAGCTGTGCTTTCTGTGGCGCAAAAAACATGGGATGTGCCCCCAAAAAGTCTTAGCACCACAGGAGTGAATTCAGTAACAGTGTGGACACAGCAGCTCGAGTATTATTTTGCAATATGGCCACTCACCCTCAGGCTAAGCTAACTCAAGAGGAGTAACTTGAGTTAACTCTGCAGTGAAGATATACCCCAAGGCTTTAGTCTTGAATTCTGATGTTACTATTCAGGTCCTTCAGAGACTGGCCACATTCTCCAGATAAGCCAAGGCAGATATGTAGGATCTTTAGTATTTAGAGTGGGGGAAAAATAATTTAGGAAACAGATTTGAGCCCATCTTTCTAAAAAAGAACAAGTAAATTACACAAACAAATAAGACTTGCTCCTAGCAATACACCTATAAGAAGAGGTGACCTTTAACACATGTGCTCACCATTAGTTTAAATTATATGTTGGGAGGGGAAGTATCCATTCAGGAAGAGTCCACTTTCTTGCCTCTATAAAAATCCTAAATGGGCTATTGATGGATCCCAAATGTTCAGCAAAATGGAGGAATTTTTATTTGGAAAAATTAGTAAACAGAAAAGAAAATGAAAGATATTCCAGTTCACAAAGAGGCAGAGAGAAACCATTCCAATCCCCTTTCTTCTTGTAGTACTGCTCACCCTCCTCCCCAGTTGGCTGTCTCTTTCCACTTAGAGCGAAATGTAGGGGGACTGAAGTCTTGATTATTTTCTTTAGTAGTAGTTCTGAAGTAACAGTTATGGAATCTCAGACTCTAATCTCAGAGGATCAGTTTCAGCCAGATGCAATTAAAAAATGCTCAGATCACAGAAACTCCAAATTTAAAAGTAAATACAATAGAGAAATAACTTGTGACGGGGGGAGAAAGTGGTGTTGCTGATTTTTGCAATTTTATCATGAGACTTGCAATAGCTGGCTTTTTTTCTGGAAATAACTCGAGAATCCCAGCTTTCATTAAAACAAAAAATAAGGTTATAGCCCTCATAGTTGCAGAGAGAGCTTGAAAATGTGACTCCCCTAAAGACTCAAAAAGCCAAAGGCAAAAAAGAAATTAACTAAAACTAATGATTTTTAAGCCAGTCTCATGATTGTGGGGGGCCTGACTCAGGAGTTTTGAACAGGTGGGGTTGACTGTATTGAGAAAGAAAATCAAGGGGATTTTGGAAGGCTTCAGGACCTGATCCAAAGGTCAATGGGAATATTTCTATTAACTTGAATGGACTTTAGATCAAGCCCTTCATTCCTACAGATGATTAGTAAAACCTGAAGAAATCTGCACAGAAAGAACTGACCTTGCAATGAGGTATCTGAATGAACAGATACTCCCAATAATGCTTTACTCTTTATTGGGGATCCCTCCCACCTTGGCATGCAGCCTGTCCATAGACTTGTCTCCACTACAGTGTTAACTCGAGATATATCTCGGGTTTTTCTCCTAACTCGACTCCCGTTCAAACACAAAAATCTCTAGCTTGAGTTAAACAGCACTTTAAACTCCAGCTAGCCAGTGTGGGTAGGTGATGCTTGAGAGATGCTGATGCTGGAGTTTGTAATGCAGTGCGGATGTAACATCTCATGCATTCCAACCACACGCCTGATCCAATCACTCTGTGTTGTTTCACAGTGTGGTCTCTCTCACTTGAGCTAGGAGTCACTCCGTGATTTGAACTAAATCTGTGTTAGTGAAGAAAAGCCCAGGAACAGTTTTAGGTCTCAATCCTGCAAACACATGCTCAGATTTATTCACAGCACTGAAGTCAGTGGGACTACTCATTTGTGTAAAGTTCAATAGTAAGTGTTTGCAGAATCAGGCTCATGCTGGCATCTGGAGCACTCACAGGGAAAATGCAAATTCCACCTTACATGTAGAAAATGTGTATGGGTGACAGCCACCATTTCCGGGCTGACACCAAGAAATGAACCAAGGAGCACCCCCCCGCAGAACTAGAAAGTAAGCATCCTTATAGCTAACTCTGAAGAGGCAGGCTCTAAGGGCTAGCATCGACTCTCATCCTCTGTGGACTGGGCATAGGGGAGGGGGACATGTAACACACGATTACCAGTGGATTCCATATGCACCAAACCAGAGCTTTTGATCAATGTAAAAGACAAAAAGATGACAAGTTACAATGTCTCAGCATTGGGAATGTGGCCTGTGTTCTGTTTATCTTAATACAAAAAATACACAGCCTGGAAAAAAAAATAGACAGTTTAGCATTTCTTTGAACTTTTTAACATTCTAGGCCATTTTTACGTCGTCATTAGCCTTTGAAAAAAATGATTAGCAGTACATATTCATGCACATGAATTTTATTCCACCAGTTATCTGCATAGCCTGTGTAAAGTAAAGTTAACAGTGTTAATGTTCCATTACTGGATGTGTGTATAATGTGTATGAATATAGTTAGCTTCCTTAAAAATATATGCTTTACACTGATTACTAATGAGCCCCTGATCCTGCATTGAATTCTGAATGGGCAAAGCCTGGTGCCTGGGCAAAGCTCGTGGTTGGTGTCACAAGCTCTCTCTTAAATCAGTCCCTGACACCTCAGGGTTTGGTGTTCAACTTCAAGCAAAGAAACAGCAAGTCTCTCAGCTATGTGCTTAGACTGGGTGTGTTGGGGAAGGATTCTAGCTTTCTCTCCAGACAGGGGTCTGTGAAGAGTGTCCATTCCAAGTCAATGGCCTTGCCGGTAGACACCCCACTATTCGAGCAGGTGAAAGTCATTCAGTGTTGCTGGCCCTTGCTTGCTTTGTCACAAACTCCCTGACATAGGGATTGTCTACACAATCTACCCTGTGCTAGCCTGCCGTGGACTAACTTTCTGTGTGGACACTGTTGATATGTGTTAACAGTTGGTTAAGTATCAGAGGGGTAGCCGTGTTAGTCTGGATCTGTAGAAGCAGCAAAGAATCCTGTGGCACCTTATAGACTAACAGACATTTTGGAGCATGAGCTTTCGTGGGTGAATACCCACTTCGTTGGATGCAAGTAGTGGAAATTTCCAGGGGCAGGTATATATATACAAGCAAGAAGCAAACTAGAGATGACGAGGTTAGTTCAATCAGGGAGGATGAGGCCCTGTTCTAGCAGTTGAGGTGTGAAAACCAAGGGAAGAGAAACTGGTTCTGTAGTTGGCAAGCCATTCACAGTCTTTGTTTAATCCTGAGCTGATGGTGTCAAATTTGCAGATGAACTGAAGCTCAGCAGTTTCTCTCTGAAGTCTGGTCCTGAAGTTTTTTTGCTGCAGGATGGCCACCTTAAGATCTGCTATTGTGTGGCCAGCGAGGTTGAAGTGTTCTCCTACAGTTTTTTGTATATTGCCATTCCTAATATCTGATTTGTGTCCATTTATCCTTTTCCGTAGAGACTGTCCAGTTTGGCCGATGTACATAGCAGAGGGGCACTGCTGGCATATGATGGCGTATATTACATTGGTGGACGTGCAGGTGAATGAACCAGTGATGGTGTGGCTGATCTGGTTAGGTCCTGTGATGGTGTCGCTGGTGTAGATATGTGGGCAGAGTTGGCATCGAGGTTTGTTGCATGGATTGGTTCCTGAGCTAGAGTTACTATGGTGCGGTGTACAGTTACTGGTGAGAATATGCTTCAGATTGGCAGGTTGTCTGTGGGCGAGGACTGGCCTGCCACCCACTGTGAAAGTGTGGGATCACTGTCCAGGATGGGTTGTAGATCCCTGATGATGCATTGGAGGGGTTTTAGCTGGGGACTGTATGTGATGGCCAGTGGAGTCCTGTTGGTTTCTTTCTTGGGTTTGTCTTGCAGTAGGAGGCTTCTGGGTACATGTCTGGCTCTGTTGATCTGTTTCCTTATTTCTTCGTGCGGGTACTGTAGTTTTAACAATGCTTGGTGGAGATTTTGTAGGTGTTGGTCTCTGTCTGAGGGGTTAGAGCAGATGCGGTTGTACCTCAGTGCTTGGCTGTAGACAATGGATCGTGTGGTGTGCCCGGGATGGAAGCTGGAGGCATGATGGTAGGCATAGCGGTCAGTAGGTTTTCGGTATAGGGTGGTGGTAATGTGACCATCACTTATTTGCACCGTGGTGTCTAGGAAGTGGACCTCCCGTGTAGATTGGTCCAGGCTGAGGTTGATGGTGGGGTGGAAGCTGTTGAAATCGTGGTGGAATTTTTCCAGAGTCTCCATCCCAGGGGTCCAGATGATGAAGATGTCATCAATGTAGCGTAGGTAGAGAAGGGGCATGAGTGGACGAGAGCTGAGGAAGCGCTGTTCCAGGTCAGCCATAAAAATATTGGCATATTGTGGGGCCATGCGGGTGCCCATAGCGGTGCCACTGATCTGGAAATATATATTGTCATCAAATTTGAAATAGTTGTGTGTGAGGATAAAGGCACAGAGCTCAGCAACCAGTTGTGCTGTGGCATCATCAGGGATACTGTTCTTGACAGCTTGTATTCCATCTGTGTGGGGGATGTTTGTGTAGAGAGCCTCTACATCCATGGTGGCCAGGATGGTGTTTTCTGGAAGGTCACCAATGCGTTGTAGTTTCCTCAGGAAATCAGTGGTGTCACAGAGAAAGCTGGGAGTGCTGGTGGCATAGGGTCTGAGTAGAGAGTCCACATATCAAGACAGTCCTTCAGTGAGAGTGCCAATGCCCGAGATGATGGGGCGTCCAGGATTTCTGGGTTTGTGGATCTTGGGTAGTAGATAGAATAACCCTGGTCGGGGCTCTAAGGGTATGTTGATTTGTTCTGGTGTTAGTGTAGGGAGTGTCCTGAGTAGATGGTGCAGTTTCTTAGTGTATTCCTCAGTGGGATCTGAGGGAAGTGGCCTGTAGAATATGGTATTGGAGAGTTGTCTGGCAGCCTCCTTTTGGTAGTCAGACCTGTTCATGATGACAACAGCACCTCCTTTATCAGCCTCTTTGATTATAATGTCAGGATGGTTTCTGAGGCTGTGGATTGCATTGCGTTCTGCACGACTTAGGTTATGAGGCAAGCGATGTTTTTCCACAATTTCTGCCTGTGCACGTCGGCGGAAGCATTCAATGTATAGGTCCAGACTGTCATTTCGACCCTCAGGAGGCCTTCACAACATCCTCTGGCAAAAAGCTCCACAGGTTGACTGTGCATTGTGTGATGAAATACTTCCTTTTGTTTGTTTTTAACCTGCTGCCCATTAACCTGCTTACCTAATGTTATTCGGTGAGGTGATGTAGCTATGCTCACAGAACTCCTGTCAGCTTACCTTATGTCTCCACTAGGGGGTTCTGCCAGCATAGCTGTAAATGGAATAGCTATGCTGGCAAAGGTGCTGTAGTGTAAACAAGGTCTGCATTAACCACGTTTTTTGGGCAGTTCATTTCCCTTGTTTCTTGAAGAAGAGAAGTTAGTGTGTTATGCTTATACAAAGCACATGAGATTTTTTATAGGGGCGAAGGCAACACACCGCATTTATTGAAAATACAGCAATTAGCATATGCTTTTAAGTTATACACATTATGAACACTGTTTCGCCAGTCGATGTTATTGTTACCTGTTTGGCTCAACCTCGTGTAGGGAGGAGCCTGGTTTTGTTGGTCATGACACGATGCTCCGGGGAAGTTTTGGCAGGACGAACCCAAAGTTTTATGGCAAGGCACCCTGTTTATATAGTGATTTTTTTTGCATTGGGACCAAGGAGTTTTGCTTTATTATGCTGTAATTAATTGTTGTTTGAGTGCTTGTTTTTTTAAATTGCTTATTTTTTATTACAGCTCTTGTTTTTATTGATAGATGTTTGTTTTATTTTTAGAGTTTTTGATATTTCAGTAGGGTTGTGTTGCAGCCTTTTGGCGCTTTTGTTGTTGGTTTTTTTGGTATATTTGGTTTAGCTATGGCTTTTATATTTATTTTTTAATATATACATTTTTTATTCACACAGTTTTTTACAGAGACCTTCAAAAGGTAAAAAAAAATAGCATTGTTTTATGTTGAACAAAAAAGGCACTGTAAATTAGGCCTTATTAAATTTTGCAATTTTTTTTTTTTTTACATTGGGGCCTAGGCTTTTGAAATTTTTAAAATTTAATAAACATAGACACAGAAAAGATTTTGTTTGTTACTTGCAAGGCAAAAATAAATAGAAAATGGCTAAGACTAGTATTTATTTATTTTATTACCTTAATTTTTATTATAAAACATACACTATATATAGCCAAAACATAACCAATTATATAGTACAGTAGCTATGGTACAACATAATTCCCCTCTTGGTTTTTTTGAGAGGTTATATTTTATATAATTGTTTTATAACAATGTATTGGGAGGCAATTTATTCTTATGGTTGCAACTTAACGAAGATTGTTTTTATTTAGCAACACACACAGAACATTTCAATGAGGAAAGTACAGGATAGTACCAATACAATTAACAATGGATGAAGCATAATTGACAATATGCCTTTGGAAGTGAGTGACCAGCCTGTAAAATCATTATACCAATGATAAGCAGTGAGGGTTTTTTTTAGAATTAGCGATGTTAATCAGATTTTTATTTGCATGTGTTATTGAATAATTTGGGTTTTTTTATATTTTTGGGGAAAAACTGAGTTATTTTTGCTTTTAGAAGCAGATGATTAGCTAATTTTTGTTAGGTATTGGATAATAATGACAGTTAGTATTGTTTTTGTTTTAACAGGCTTATTTTACTGATATGGTAATTGTGGGTAGCTGGCACTTTCGGTGGTGTCCCCATAGGAACCCTTTATTTTACCCTCTATTACCCAGTGGTTTGGTATTTTTGTGATGTTTGTAATGTGAACCTTAAGTCCCACTTCCCCTTTCCAGGCATAGATATTGGTATTTTTTAGTGGCCTTAGGACTTGATCTGTATTTTTATTAGACCATTTTAAGAGGATTTTTGGTTTTTTTCATGGGGATTTATGATTGATTAGTTAGGGGGGGATTATTTTTGATCAGGGGAGAGATTGTGGTGGGCTCCCCCAAGATATTTTTGAATATTTGGGACATACAGGCCCCCAAGAACAGGGACTGCCAAACCTTATACTGAGGTTTTACGGATTTGGAGGTAGTAGTGGTTGATCAGCGTCTTATGTTCTGATTTTTAGGAGTTCTTTTTTGTAAAAAGTCCAAGACATTATTAATTATGCAAGGTTTAATTTGTGAGACATGTACTTATTTTAATTTTTATTATTTTTTAATATAGTATACCAGTGGGCTGGGGCGCTCCTCTATGGAATAGGGTTTTGTTTATTTTGATTTTAGGGAGTGGCCCTTTTTTAAAATTTGAGGTACATCATTTGATTGTCTGTTTTATATAGGGCTACTTTCGTATGCTTTTGTGCATGGATTTTTGTATTTATTTGTTTAATAGTTTGATTGACCCTATATTGGAGAGTGGTTTTGGTTTTTGGCAGCTGCTTAAGCCACTGCAAATGTTAACGCTGTGTTACATTAGGGGTTTTTCCCCAATTTTGTGTTAGGTGGCTAGGGTCAATCATAAGATGCACAGAGTGTTCAAACGTTATTTGGAATGGCTGAATTTTGTTTTTTAGTTTGTTGCTGCTGCGGAGAGCTGCTAGAATTAGAGGCAGCTTGTCTGGCCAATCTTTTCCGGTGTGGTTTATTACCTTTTGCAGCGCTTTTTTAATGGTGCGGTTTAAGCGCTAGACCTGACCTGAGGATTGTGGTCGATATGATATATGGAATTTTTGTTTAATTCTTAAAGCTTGTAACATTGATGTAAAAACTTTTTTTATAAAGGCCCTTTTATTATTGGAATTTATTATTTTAGCCATGCCATATTTACACACCACCTTATTACAAAACTTTTTAGCCACCACCTTGGTAGTGTTGGGTTTAAGAGGAAATGACTTTATTACTAGCAAGTATTGATTTTTATTTTTTGGTAATTTGTTAATAAAATTAATTTGGACCTTTGCTGGTGCATTATGGGCTGCTTTATTTTATGCTCACCGAATGCAATTTTTTACCCAGATTTTAACATGTTTTAACTTTTTTTAAATAGTTTTTTACTTTGTAATTTGTTTTACTGTATGTAGGTTTTTTTTTTAAATGTATGCATGAAGCGATGGGTTACATTAATTAGCTTTTGCTTTTTTATTTTTGGGGGGTTTGGTGCTTTGTATTAGCGCTCATTGGCTTGGGAGCCTTGGTGGGGTTGCTTTTAGTTTGGCTTTTAGTTACGATTGCTATACTGTGTTGTCGGGCTATTGTATTTACTCGACTATTTTAAATGGCCTTTTTGTCTGTCTTTTTGTTGTGGACTTTTGTTTGATTTTTAATATTTTGTAATAGTGCGGCAGCCACGGCCATGTTATTAGCTGCCAAACGAATAACAAAAGGCTGTGACTCATTAGGGACATGCAGGGTTTGGGCTGTGAGAGCCTTCTGTTTTAGCAGGGTTGAAGCAGAGTTTTGCTTTTTTTAATTTTTTTTAGTTTTTTTAGCAGTTTTTGCAATAGGTGAGTTATTTTAGCATATTTATGAATGTGTGGGCTAAGAAAATTGAATTTTTCCAGCAGTACTTTTAAAGAGTGGGCGTTGGTAGGGGCCGGCATTTTTATCAGTGCTCTTACTTTTTTAAAATTTATTTATCTATTTATTTTTATTTTGTTTTGTTTTTTGGTTTGATTTTTTTGTGCTGCCATTTATGGGCTGTTTTTTTTATTATTATTATTTAGGTAATTTGCATTAACACAGATGTTTCTGGCTTGCTTTTGGATTTAAAGCCACTAGCAGCTTAGAGACTGTCTTCAAAGGGACACAATTAACTTTTACCAGAGTGTTGATAATTTTTTATTTTTTATTTTTGCTTTTAAATACACAGTGATCTGAAAAAGAAAACACAACCTTTTGTGGCTCCCTTTGGAGCCCTAATAGGATTTTAATTAAGTAGTATGGTATGTTTTTGCAGTTTTTTTTAACCTTTTTTAAATATACACTGCAGAAGTTTTGGGGAAAATGCACATTTCTTTTATAGTTTAATTTTTATAACATTAGCCATATTAAATTTACATAAAGTGTAACTGTTTTTTTTTGTGCCTACCGAGTTTTTATGTACGCTTATTAAAGTGACCATTTAATTACATAGAGCCATCTTAAGGCTCAGTGTGGGGCAGTGGTTTTTTTAAAAAAAATTTTATTATAGCTTTTATTTGCTATTTTGTTACCAAAAAAATAAAATGCAGATTCTGCTCCCCCTCCCACACATTTTTTTTGGTTTTGACTGCTTTGCTGCAGCTATGATTTTGGTCTTTTAAAAATATTGAACTTATAAAGCATTAAGGTACTTTAAGGGATAAATGCTAAATACCAAAGCCAAACAACACTGTTTACCTGTGTTTGGCAAAAAAATTTTTTTGGTTTTGCAACTTTGAATGAAGATTCAAATGGATTTTAGTGGTATTATTTAAAAACAAAACCCATTTATTTTAAACCTGTAAAACAAGAGTTTTACAAACCAGGAGCGTTGCTTTAGGTCCTAAACACCCCACATATTTACACATTATATTTATACACATATTTTTTAACACCTCTTATACTGCTTTAATTTTTACACAGCTGTACATAGATTACATTTACATACATTTGCGGGCAGTTAAGTTCCAATAGAAACCCTTTATGTTCTTTTAGCAAATTTGACTACATTGTCCATAGTCAAATTATTTAAATTAGATTGTTTTTTTGCTTTGCTTATTTTACAAACATTTCTTTGGAAAAGGGCCCCTTTTCTTTCTAATAGCTGCAAAGAAACCAAGAATTTTTTTAACACTTTTAAAAAATATATTTTTACAAAGTTTAACTGCTTAATTCCCTTTAACCTCTGCAGAGTTCACTTTTTACTTTTGTTTAATTATTTGCTTCTTTTTTAAAATGACACCTTAATTAACTCAGATTTTACCATTTTAATTATTGTTTCAGGGATTTGAATTCCCCATGCCTGTACCCACTGCTTTCCTGACTTCTGCCACTACGCCCTTGGGGCTTTCAATTTGTTTTTTAATTTTTTTATTTGTTACCTGCCTGCTTGTTTGGGCCCGATTCTGCTTTTTTTCGCTGAACCGTCCCTTTTTATGGACACAGGCTTTGTTCCACTACCAATTTAGCAAGGCGGGTGGGCTCCTTAACTAGCCCTTCTGGTCCCTTTCCTTAAACATTTTTTTTAATTGTGAAATCACCACAATATTACTCACAAACAAACAAAAAACTAGACTGCCCAAACTCCTATATCCTTCAGAGTTTAGTTTAACGGAGCAAGATTTGTTATATGATCCAGTTTGAAGGCATAAAACAAGTCCTCTCCTTCTTGTGATCAGCACCACGCTGCCTTCAATTGAGATTAAACTGTGTTCTCATTTAGCAGAATTCTAGCATGGTTTCCCAGATTGGTTCAGGCAGGAATTTGTTCTGTGAAGTGTGCTAATGAAACCATGTTGTAGATGATATTGCTACCCTAAGCAAAGTTTTCTAACCCAGCTCACCTTCAAAAAATCCGTGTCTGTGTTGATCTGGGTAACCAGGCTACAATTCTGCTAGGAGCAACTGCATTTGTTAGAGAGGGTCTGATTCTGATCTTAGTGTGGACTGATCTCAGTGGAATGTGTAACAACTATTTTAACCCCAGATGCTGCAAGGACTTATACACGTGTTGAACTGTACACACTGCTTAATTGAAGTCAATGGGACAATTCAGATTGCATAAAATTAAGCATGTGTCTGAGGCTTTGCAGGATCAGGACTTTAGCTAATATCACTTGGATTTCCAGGCCCACTCCTGAAATTAGATCTGTGCAGACAGATCCCTGCAGCAATGCAAAACCCCAATGACTTCAATGGGATTTCTTCCAAATGGATCCTGTTACAGGATCGGGCCCAATATACTTAGCATGTGTATATTATCTGTCATTTATGGATTAAGCCGCACAATACCCCTGTGTGGTGGAGATGGTAAATATTTCATCCCTTTTATTGATGGGATGAATTGATTTGCCTGAGGAAAACTCAGACAGTGAAATGTGATGTTAGCCCCTTCCCTTCTGCTTCTCTCCCTCGGAATATTCCTTAACGATGGTTCTTGTTCACGTGAAAGTACTAAAGGACACCAGCAGCATTCAATAAGCTGCGATCAAATTTGCCTCTCTCACCAACAGAAGTTGGGCCAATAGAAGATATGACCTCACCCATCTTGTCTCTCTAATATGCTGGGACCAACATGGCAACAACCACAGCAAATGTCAAGTTATTTATGGGCTTCAGTCTCTTACAGAAAGGAGTATTTCAGAACAGATTCTGTTTCTAAACACACTAACGTAACTTTAAGAGGCGGAGTATGAAGTACAAATCACTAACTGTAATCAAAGTAACGTGATTATAGTAACTATGCCAGAGATTAATGCCATGAATTACCAGGTTGTAGCACACTCAGATGAGGTTCATAACTTTTGTCTGATAAAAGGATGTCTTTGAATCATGTGTGTTCAGGCTATATGCTTAGACAAGAAAATAAAATTTCACTTGAACTGAGATTTATTTAACTGTTACATAGCAAAGCTAAAATAGGGTTGTATATTATTGTAAAAGAAACAACCTACTTGCGGGGAGGGATAGCTCAGTGGTTTGAGCATTGGCCTTCTAAACCCAGGGTTGTGAGTTTAGCCCTTGAGGGGGCCACTTAGGGATCTGGGGCAAAATCAGTACTTGGTCCTGGTAGTGAAGGCAGGGGACTGGACTCAATGACCTTTCAGGGTCCCTTCCAGTTCTATGAGCTAGGTATATCTCCATCTCAGAAGCTCAAAGGCAAAGAGTCTATAAACAGTTCCAAAGCACCTGGTCCTATTAGCAGAAACAGCACCAGAGGGAAGATAAAGTTGTTTTTAAATGCTTGAAATATTCAAAGGACACTATTAATATCATTTAGTGTCATCATAGTCAGTTCTCTCTTGTGCAAAATAGTTTATTATTCAGAGCATGCCAGGTCTAAATTTTCCATTTCTTGTGAAAAGCTTGATCAATTGTTTGGGGCAGCAGCAATAAGCAATACATACGACAAGTTATTCGAGTCTGTGTTGAAACGTTCTTTTAACGTTGCCTGATATAACATGTGTTAGTTTCTAAATTGGTATAAGCAATTCTTATCTGAGCATAAGGAACAAGAATTTATAGTTCAGAATTATAGTTTGAATTGTTTCCCTATTGTGCTGTATCGACATTATAAATACAGAGTTAAATCCAGAAAACAGCACAGCAACATTTGGAGTGAATATGTGAAAATGCAACCACTGGCATTAATGCCACACAAAATGTCTCAAGGAAATAAGAATTTATATAATATATATATATATATATATATAATGATGAAAATTATATAGGAACATATATTATAATTCTTATATATAAGAATTCTAGAATTATCAAATATTTATTTGAGAATTCAAACAATTTTTTCAACTCACATCAAATTGCAAAAATGTGTAGCTCATTGAAGTAATTACAGATTCCATTTCCTTAGTGTGAAGAATACTGAAATATGAAACTGCACTGGCCTGCATATCATAAAGTAAGAACAGATATATCTTGTTCAGTGCTTTAAATATTATGTGATCATGTCTGAATTTTATTTTACATGTTCGTAGAATACAATTAGTCAAAGCTATTATGTGAAATATGAAGGAAAGAGGAGAAAAAATATTCACCCACAGATTTAAGAAAAGATCTCTTAATAGATTGTATATGAGATGGGAAGACCCAGTAAATTACATTTTAAAGTCTGTTTGAAATCTTCTATTAGATGTTTATAATTAGGATAAAATGCTATGATTACTGTGCTTTATTAAGGGCTTTTGAAATGATAGCTGTTATTAGAGCTCTATTTAAATAGCTCAAGCCCTTCCTTAATTATGAAGAGTTCTTATTTACTGCAATGAAATATTTGTCACTATGTAAAACAGAGTAAAAAAAAATCTTATAAAATGTGCTGTAAACATAAATTAGAACTATAAATGCCTTCTAACAATTTGTTTAAGTCAGACTATGGTCTTTAAAAGGGTTAATATACCCAGCGTGTATTCTCAGGCTTTGCTTAATAGGAAAAAAAGTCCATTACCAAATTAATCATTAAGAAGATCTTAATGTTTTTTAGAATAATGTTCTGGGACATTGCCTTCAATCACAAATTAGCCTCTATATGAAACTCTATATATTTGGAACACAACATGAATAAAATCAAGATATGTAGGTCATGGATTAGACATTTAGGCATTCATAAGGAAACTTCTTGTAAAGTGGCACATATTTTTATCAGACACTTAAAAGGTGTGTAACTGTTAGGCAGATTTATTTTCACAACGTGAAAACAGTGAGGTCATGAATGCATTATTTTATTTCTGTCTCTCTATATAGGGCGTATGTGCACAGATATACGTCCCTGGAAAATGGAAACAATTCTCCCTAAGATCCACTCCCAAAGAGCTCTGTAGAAATCAATAGACATTGATATAGCTGTAGATACATATAAATAGGACTTTATAATCCGCACAATCTATTGCCAGTGTCTCTGCACTGCACAGTAAGTGTTTATTAGCAGAGTGCTTTAAGGAAATCTGATTTCTAAGATGTTATTTTTTTCATACAATTTATTACCTGACATTTATTAGTCCTTTATGAAATATTACCGTGAATTTGTATTAAAGCAACATTACAGGATTGGTTAAGGGCAAGTTAGATATTTTTAAAATGTGTCAGCGATTCCCATTTCCGCAGCTATTTTATGTTACAGACAGCTTTATCGACATGTGTGTATGTGTTTTGTTCCTACACCTAAGTGTTGTTTGACATTTATTAAATACAGATATTGTTCACTCCCCATATCAGATGATTTTTTTTCATTCATGTCTACATACATTTAAAAAAAAGGAGATTGGGGCCCATTTTTCATATGGGAAATGTTTCTGTTTCTTTGAGCAATGAGGAAACACTCATAGTAATATTAATAATTTTCATACATGCACAGAATACATTGATTTTTATTTTCAAATCATTTCCCCAACATTCCCTCACAACACGGCTGTGAACAGAGTTGCCAACTGTCCCCTATGACAAGGGACAGCTCTTGTTTCTTCATCTCTGTACAACAGATCACGAGTTGCTGAGTGCTGCAAAAGGCAGCAAGGAATACTTTGGGTGAATGTAGGTGAGTACTGCTTATTATTATGTATTATTATTATTATCATTAATAATCATAACATCAGGAGGTAGGGGTAGGGGTGCTAAGAAAACAATCCCTTATTTTTGAAATGCAATGTTGGCAAATCTGCCTGTGACTAAAGTAGTGATTGCGAAATGCCTAAACAACTGCTGAAAAGAATCACATCCAAGGCTAATTTTTTTTCAGCCAATTTGTTTAATTAAAAATATCCCTGCAGGTGCTTTCTGATTATATTTTTAACTCTGTAAAGGGTCCTGCATGTGTTTGGTTAATTTAAAAAACAAACATAAATCTCCCTCCACCCCCCGCCCGCACACACTAATCTATCTAAAGAAAATAAGTGTAAAAGAGGCTATTCTTAAAAATTCAAAAATATGAAAAAGAGCAAGCATTTAATTTAAAGGTAAAACATGCCCAACGCATTGTAATGATCCTGCATTCTTTGTACTCCCATTTCAATCAGCTGGAGTTCTGTGTATGTTCTTGTGAATTTACTAGTCAATCAAAGAGAGATACTTTTACATTACTGTAAGTCATGTTGTGTGCTAGTTTGTTGTACAACCATATTTAAATATAAAAGCATTGTGTGTTATTTTCAAAAAGAATGTCCAGTAAAGGTATTAATTACAAAGAGAGAATTTAATCTCCAGGGCACTAACTGTACTGTGTGTGTATATATATATATATATATATGTATATATATATATATATATATATATATATGCCTACTGATCTTATACTCTAAAACGACTGTGTTTTAACAAGAGTTTCTTTCACCAAATTGTAAAGAAACAAAAGTAATTCTTCTTCAGCAAATAGAAAACGATTGTCTTTGATATTTTAAAAATTCCTCCTAAATTTTTCAGCATGAAGCCAAAGTAGTAATATGATTTCTTGAACATATCTAGGCATTTTCCTAGCCATATTAGTCTAGTACATTTTTGTCCATGTCTTTTCATTCCTCAAAATCATAGCAATCTGCAACAAAATGCATGCTATTTTTCAATCTTTTATGAATGATACATAATATCAGCAATGACAACTCAGACAAACCATTAGCCAACCAAACATATCCTGATATAATCTGTAGTGTTCCTTTCAGTAGTGCTACTTCAAACCAGGCTCCTATAGAAATATCACAACTAGCTATTTTCCATTAGAAAACCGTTTCCAACTTGTTACATTTTCAATTGGAAATAAAAATAAAAAGAGAAAAACAAATATACAGTCACTTGTAACATTAACAGAAGATAACATGCTCTGTAATAATACCAAGGGATCTGGAGGGAAGGATATAGAGTTATCAAAGCAGGATGGGGACAGAGAAAGGAATGCTTAATATTTCATTACATAAGGTAAGAATATATGTGAGAAGCTCTGTTCCTACCTGAAAAGAAAGCAGCTCTATTTATCCTATCTTGAAAACCTCAGATTCTCGCTAGGTAGCCGGATTAGCTTTACAACTTCTTAAAGAGGAAAGTTGACAGCAAGAGCAATCTGGCACCAACTTCCAATTAAAAGAAAGAATCAAACCTAATGTAGTAATGTAATGGTGGAAAAAAAAAAAGACATGGCCAGCACCTTAAATTCATCAGATCTCTCCCCGCCCCCAATCAGAAACCCATCACTCCCATCCCCAAATCCTAACTCATCTGAGAAAGAAAAATGCCGGCATAAGATCATATGAAAAGTTCTCTCTCCCCAAGATGCAAGCTCCATGTAGTCACAGAATAAAGCATAATTTAGTATATTTTTCCTGGTTCTAATTTGCAGTGAAATTCACAGACCCTTTCGATTAATTTCTGGTCCCTTAGAAATCAAGATACAGCTTTGCTCTTTACAGAAGTCCAGTGTTTCTGTTTAGAGCAGGAAGCCCATGTTTCCCCCTTTCCCCAGGTTTATCTGCCCTACACCCCAACAGCTTTTTGTTTTATAGAATTAGTCCTGCTGCCTCTGGGTGTGATCCTGCCAACATTACACCTCTGAGTAACTTAAGTGTTTCCAGGATCAGGCCCTTTGGTCTAGATCAGTGCCCTGAAGTCTGTGCAAAGAGGGGAACCTCAGTGTGTGAAAAATGTGGGGAATCCCCCACAGAGTAGGGCCAGCATGGCTAGTTCCTATGTGTCCCTCCTCACAGCCCCCGGGGCAGGAGGTAGAGAAGGAGATTGGCTGAGTTTACCCTGTGTGAGAGTGGGGAGCCACCCTTCACTAGTCCTAGGCTCAGCAGAGCTAATTGAGCTCTTTTCCTGATTTCCCTTGGGCTCCCATAACTCTTCAGGAAAGCAGGCAATGGAGCTGCACCAAAGCTATTCCTGAAGCTTCAGGGGTAGTGTTGGGAGGTAGCTAAGGAGGCAGGGGCACCCCCATATCCTCCCCATTGCCACAAACCTGATTCTGGTTTCAGTTTAACACTCACAGGATGTGGTGCAGGAAGCACATTTCCCACCATAATCAAATGCACGTGTTCTTCCTAACACTGTCACCTCCAAGGGCTGCAAGTTGGGGACCATTGCTCTGAAGGTACCACAGTGAATTGATTCCTACAGTTGGGTCTCAGGTCCCTGGCACAGCACAGGTCAGACACACCCACACCACAAAGATTTTGGGCCCTTGAGGCACAGGAAGGCCAGTGTCAAACTGGGACCAACTGCCTTGGTGCCCATTCCAGAACATTCTGTTCCAGTCTCTCTTGGCTCTCTGTCAGAGTTGGAACTGCAGCTTTTTAGGCCAGTTACAACTCTCCTTTGTCCCTATGGAATTTGGCTTTGGTTTGGATGGGGTTTCTGTATCCTTAGACTGATTTACCATCTTCCCCTTTACTCCCCCAGTGCCGTGGAGCAGATCCTTGCAGCACTGACGATTTGAGCTGTGAAGCTGAAGCCGCCTTGAAGTTGTTGGGGCTCCCTTGAAGCAAAACAAGTTTGGGGTCTGCTCTGTGAGTTATTGACCTTGTCATTTCCTTCTCCTGTTGACGTTTCTTCAGCTCCATGCAATGCTTCACTGTGTTGCTGATGCTGCAAGCCGTACTTCCATTCCTTCACTGCATACCCTGAAATGTTGAGTTCCTCATCTGCGGGTGCATCTACACTGGTGTCTGCACGTGTGCATGCTTGTGGCTGTGCCATAACCCCCTATTGTCCACACTTAAACCCAGAAGCATGCGTCTGAAGGTAAGAAGAGGGTGAGTCAGCTAGCACACCTGAGGTGGGAGTAGGTATGGGGCGTGTACCAGAGCTCACATTTCAAAAGTCCTCCAACCCCATTCCCACAGTGGTAGGAGTCAGGAAGAAAGGAGTTCAAACTACAAAGGTCCCTGCCCCCACATTTTCATCACTGATAGTAGCAAGCTGCTCTGACCATATCAGAACAGTTTTCTGCTGCATGCTTTAGATCAATAGAGGGGAACACGGATCCTGCTCTGAGAGCAGCCACCTGGCCCACTGATCACACCCAGGTGCTGATGAGGGTGTGGACAGAGTATGCCATTTTCCAAGACTTCTCCCAGAGCAGCAGGAACATACTCCCATACCGGGAAATTTCACAAAGGCTGGAGCAGGCGGACGACGTGACAGTGCAAATAGAACTCAAAGTGGGACAGTAAGAATGTTTCAAATACAACAATTATGGGTATGGGGGGGAGAAGAAGGATGCATGCCAGTATATCTGCCTTATTTCAGGATACAAAATAAGTCAAAGAAGGCTGTTCTAATGACAAAAGGCCCAAGTCCCAGATTAATGCCAGATCTCACCAAAGACAGGGGAGTGGAAACAGCTTTATATGTTTAGAGCCTAATTCTGTTCTTGGTTACATGGGCGTAACTCTAAAGGGAGTTGCGCCCACATAACTGATGCAGGTGGTTGGAATATTTTTGCCAAAGTGAAATTTGGGCGAAATATGCTCCTTCAAAGCGATGCATTGGTTTCAATAAAAATGTCATTAGGAAGGTTTCTAGGTCAGCAACAGACAAACTCTACAGCTGTGGTTTGCGACTGGCTGGGATGTAGGCATGGTAGATTCAAGTCCCTATTTTGTAACTTAGAGTGATGTGGGATGAAAAACTCTTCTCTGAATTAGGCAGAACAAGAACTGAATCTAGGGGTATCCCTGCACTATGAAATTAGGTTGATTTTATAGAAGTCTATCTTTAGAAAGCAATTTTATACAGTCGATTGTGTATGTCCCCAGTAAGTGTATTAAGTCGGTGGAGTGCGTCCTCAATACGGTGACTAGCATCGAATCACGGAGCGGTGCACTGTGGGTAGCTATCCCACAGTTCCCGCAGTCTCCACTGCCCATTGGAATTCTGGGTTAAGCTCCCAATGCCTGAGGGAGCAAAAACATTGTTGCAGGTGGTTTTGGGTACGTCGTCAGTTAGGGTGACCAGACAGCAAGTGTGAAAAATTGGGACAGGAGGTGGGGGGTAATAGGAGCCTATATAAGAAAAGCCCCCAAAATCAGGACTGTCCTTATAAAATCGGGACATCTGGGCACCCTATCGTCAGTCTCCCCTCTCTCCCTCTATCCCTCCCTCCCTTCGTGAAAGCAACAGCAGAGAATTGTTTCACACCTTTTTTCCTGGGTTACCCATGCAGACGCCATAGCATGGCAAGCATGGAGCCTGCTCAGCTCACTGCTGCTGTTGTGAGCATTGTAAACACCTCGCGCATTATCCTGCAGTATGTGCAGAACCTGGCTAGGCGACGCCAGCACAAGACGATTGTGAGGAGAACATGGACACAGACATTCCTGAAAACACGGGATCTAGCAATGTGAACATCATGGTGGTAATGGGGCAGGTTCATGCCGTGGAACGCTGATTCTGGGCCCAGCAAACAAGCACAGACTGGTGGGACTGCATAGTGTTGCAGGTATAAGATGATTCCCAGTAGCTGGGAAATTTTCGCATGCGTAAGGCCACTTTCCTGGAACTTTGTGAGTTGCTTTCCCCTACCCTGAAGCACAGGAATACCAAGATGAGAGCTGCCCTGACAGTTGAATAGCGAATGGCGATAGCCCTGTGGAAGCTTGCAACACCTGACTGCTATCGGTCAGTCGGGAATCAATTTGGAGTGGGCAAATCTACTGTGGGGGCTGCTGTGATCCAAGTAGCCAATACAATCACTGACCTTCTGCTAGCAAGGGTAGTGACTCTGGGAAATATGCAGGTCATAGTGGATGGTTTTGCTGCAATGGGGTTACCTACCTGTGGCGGAGCGATAAACGGAACACATATCCCTATCTTGGCACTGGACCACCTTGACAACCAGTACATAAACCTCAAGGGGTACTTCTCAATGGTGTTGCAAGCACTGGTGGATCACAAGGGATGTTTCACTGACATCAGCGTGGGATGGCTGGGAAAGGTGCATGACGCTCGCAACTTTAGGAACTTTAGGGCTGTTTGAGCAGCTGCAGGAAGGAACTTACTTCCCAGACCAAAAAATTACCATTGGGGATGTTGAAATGCCAGTAGTTAACCTTGGGGACCCAGCCTACCCCTTGCTCCTATGGCTCATGAAGCTGTACACAGGCAGTCTGGACAGAAGTAAGGAGCAGTTCAGCTATAGGCTGAGCAAGTGCAGAATGGTGGTAGAATGTTCCTTTGGACATTTAAAAGCTCACTGGCATTGTTTGCTGATTAGGTTAGACCTTAACGCAACCATTATTCCCATTGTTATTGCTGCTTGCTGTGTGCTCCATAATATCTGTGAGAGTAAGTGGGGAGACGTTTATGGCGGGGTGGGAGTTTGAGGCAAATCACCTGGCTGCCAATTTTGAGCAGCCAGACACCAGGGCAATTAGAAGAGCACAGCTAGGTGCGCTGCACATCAGAAAGGCTTTGAAACCCAGTTCAATGACTGGCCAGGCTATGGTGTGACAGTTGTGTGTGTTTCTCCTTGATGCAAACCCACCACCTTTGTTGATTTTAATTCCCTGTAAGCCACCCACCCCCCACCCCCCTTTGATCACAGCTGGCAAAGGAAATAAAGTCACAATTGTTTGAAACCATGCATTCTTTCTTTATTAATTAAAAAAAGGGAGATAACTGATAAGGTGTCCTGGGTGGGGTAGGGAGAGGGGAGGAGGGAAGGACAAGGCCACATTGCTTATTGTAGCCACAGTACAAATCAAAGCTGTTTGAATGACAGCCTTCTGTTGCTTGGGCCATCCTCTGGAGTGGAGTGGCTGGGTGCCCAGAGCCTTCCCCCGTCCCATTCTTGGCCGTCTGGGTGAGGAGGATATGGAACTTGGGGAGGAGGGCAGGTGGTTGTACAGTGGATGCAGCAGTGGTCTGTGTTCTTGTTGGCTTTCCCGCAGCTCCACCAGATGCCTGAGCATGTCTGTTTGCTCCCCCATTAGCCTCAGCATCACCTCCTGCCTCTTCTCATCATGCTCACTTAATGCTTTCCTGGACTCTGCCACTGAATGCCTCCATGCATTCAGCTGTGCCCTATCAGTGCAGGAGGACTGCATGAGCTTGGGAAACACGTCATCACAAGTGGGTTTTTTTTTTTGCCTTCTAATTTGAAATACCCTCAGGGACGGAGATGATAGGGGGAGCATAGAAATATTTGCACCTGCGGCGGGGATAAAAAGGGAGAGTAAAATTTAAGACGATACATTTCTGAGAACAAAAGGGAGACTCTTTCACAGTGGATCAAACAATTCACAGCAGACAGCACATGTGCTTTAGGTACAAGGTCACATTTTGCCTTTTATATTGAGCGCCTGCTGGTATGGTGACACATCACACATGGCTGGGCAACAGAATTCGGTTTCCAGGCAGCCATGGTAAGCCAAAGGGTACGCGGGGTTGGCTTCTTCTGCCTTCATAACATGTGGGAATGATTTAAAACTGAAGCGCCCTCCTTTCCCATAGCAAGCCATGCCAGTTGGGTTTGCCATTTAAAAGGAGGGGCTGCGGTTTTTGGGTGGATGTGCAGCACACACTGCCTCCCACTCCACCGCGTGGCTATTCTCTGGGATGATCCCTTTTAGCCAAGCGCAAACAGCCCAGCATGAACGGTGTCCTTTTACTGTTCCCTTACAAAAATTCCCCTATTTCAACCAGGTGACCATGAATGATATCACTCTCCTGAGGCTAACACAGGAAGATATAAACCGAATGTGCTTGAATGCGACCAAAACCCAGGACCGTTCGCTGCCATTCTTTGTGCTGCAATCATTCCAGACTATTTGCTGAGGGCTTGGCGCGGTAAAGTGTCCTACTGTGGAGGACAAAATAAGGCAGCCCTCCCCAAAAAAACTTCTGCAAAGGCTTTCAGAGTACCTCCAGGAGAGCTTCATGGAGATGTCCCTGGAGGATTCCTGCTCCATCTCCAGACACGTTAACAGACTTCCAGTAGCTGTACTGGCTGCGAATGCATCCCAAGTCTTCAGGGCAAATCAAATGTTAAACACTATTGCTTTTAAACCCTGTACTATAGTTACAAATGTGCACTCACCAGAGGTGCCTTCTCCAGCTTCAGGGTCCAGGATCCCACCTTGGGAGGGTAATGGCTCCAGGGTGATGAAAATGTCCTGGCTGCCTGGGAGAATGGATTCACTGCTTGCCTGCTGTGCATTCTTCTCCTCCTCCTCTTCCTCATCCACAAAATCCTTCTCCCTGTTGCATGAGACTGCCCCCTTGCAGGTGTCCACAGACAGTGGTGGGGTCCCCCCCGTAGAATGCCATACAGCTGATCATAGAAGCGGTATGTATGGGGCTCTGACCTGGAGTGACCATTTGCCTCCTTCGTCTTTTAGTAGGCCTGCCTGAGCTCCTTAACTTTAAGCAGCACTGCTGTGTGTCCCTGTTGTAGCCTCTGTCCATCATGCCCGGTGCAATTTTGGAATATATATTAGCATTTCTTATTTTTGATTGGAGTTTGGCCTGCACAGATTCTTCTCCCCATACAGCAATCAGATCCAGTGTCTCCCGTTTGCTCCATGCTGGAGCTCATTTGTGATTCTGGGAGGACTGCAGGGTCACCTGTGCTGCTGAGCTCACCACACTGACCAAACAGGAAATGAAAATCAAAAGTTCCTGGGGCTTTTCCTGTGTACCTGGATAGTGCATTGGAGTTGAAAGTGCTGTCCAGAGCAGTCACATTGGAGCACTCTGGGATAGCTCCCGAAGGCCAATACCGCCGAATTGCGTCTGCACTACCCCAAATTTGACCAGACAAGGTCGATTTTAGAGCTACTCCCCTTGCCGGGGAGGAGTACAGAAATCGATTTTAAGAGCCCTTTAGGTCGACGGAACGGGGTTGGTTATGTAGACGCATTGCTTATCAAATCAACCTAATGCGGCTAAATTTGACCTAACCTTGCATTGTAGATCAGGGCTAGGTCTCCCACACAGCAGGCTGGTACTATAGCCTCCATGGTCTAGAGTGACAGACACACACATTTTTGCTTTCATGAAAATGTTCAAAAGGCTTCATTTTCATCCCAATGGAGAATGAAAACAAATTTCAAAATCTCAAAATTGCCATGAAATGGAATTGACGTCCTCTGGTCCACTCTAATAACAGAGTAGATATTGGCTTTCTGGCATTAATTTGCACCTTGTCATGAAGATTCCATTTAAAAATAATTAGAGGCCGAATGCTTCAAATTTTATTCTCAGTAATAATTTCTTACATGAGTAGTCTCACAGGAGCTAATGGAATTATTTAGGTGAGTAAGTGCTACTCCAAGTGAGTAAGCAACACAATGAAACCTTTTATTTTGCTGCTTGAGGGAATGAAAATAGATTTAAATAGACGGACTGTCTTCTCATTCTCTGTTGAAAAGAACAATGGGGATTAAGATGAATGTTTAACCCACATTCCTTTCCTTGCTTCAGTATTTACTGCCTCCAATCCCACTCTGGAAGGAAACTCAAGAACAACTGGTCTTATATTAATAGCTCAATATGGTTGTGAAATTAATATCTACTACTATCTTGCTGAAGTTAAAAAAAATAGGTGACACAGTTTCTGTGCCATTTGTCTCAGATGAACCAGCTGATTCACAAGATAACTATGAACCTGATTTAGCAAGGTACTAACTCATGTGTGTAATTTTATGCATGAATAGTTCCACTACTTTAGTGAATGAACAGGGACAAAGCAGGATATAGGGGCCTGTTTGTTAGGATAATACTGCACCTATAGTAAACTTGATGCTTCAGCTTCCACAGTGAATGGTTTAGTAGGATCTGGATAGGTGCTGTGGTGAATGCCCTTTTTAGTTGATCGAAGTCAGACTGGAATTCTGAGGACCAGATGAACCGGGATTTTCTTCACAAGAGCGCCATCATCGGAGTGACCAGGCTAGAAAAACCCCTGATAAATCTTCAGTAAAAGATAGTGAAACCCAGGAATTGCTTTACCCCTAACACATCATTTGGAGTGGCCCAGTCGAATATAGCTACCACCTCACATCGGTCCATAGTTAGTGCCTTGCGTGAAGATAATATATACAAGAAATTTGACAGTGTCCTGGTCAAGTTCACACATCTCAAGCTTTGCATACAGGTGATTTTGGTAGAGTTTCTCTAAGACATGGTGTGCATATTGACTGTAGAGAACTGGATCCTCAGACATGGATGTCACTGAGGTAAATAACCTCAAATGTGTCCAGCATGTCCCTAGAGCTATAATTAATTAAGTGTTGGAAAGTTGCTGGAGCGTTGCACAAGCTGAACAGCATAACCAAATACTGGAAGTGTCTGCACCATGTGCAGAATGCAGTCTTCCATTTGTTTCCTTTTCAAATCCAAACCAAACTATAAGCCTCGAATACAGCCTTTGCTCAGGTAATTGAAAATCCCCACAATGGCTTCCCAGTCAGCATTCTGGGTCTGCAGGATGGCATCCTGAGTCTTCAGGTTCTGCCAGATGCCCACTATCCCCTATATGGAGATGTTGGCAATAGCAGGATACATCATAGTAGAGGAATATGTTCCGTCTTCCTTTTTAGGTGAACTGTTCACCTAAAGTGGGTGATCCAGCCTCTTGTGGGTGGTCCGGCCTTTTGTTAGATGCAGTAGTGGTCAGGCCTAGTGGTTGATGCTGGAGTCAGGAACCAGGAATCAAGAACCAGGAAAAGGAGAAGGGTTAGAGTGAACTAGAGAAGGACAGTGGTAGTGTGGGAACAGGGCAGCACAGGAGCAATTTCAGCTGTGGTCATAAGGAATGGTGTCCCTAGCCTCTGTTTGTCAGAGGGTGGAGATGGATGGCAGGAGAGAGATCACTTGATCATTACCTGTTAGGTTCACTCCCTCTGGGGCACCTGGCATTGGCCACTGTTGGTAGACAGGATACTGGGCTAGATGGACCTTTCGTCTGACCCAGTGTGACGTTATTGATATAAATGGGGACCATATAGAACATGGGTTGCAACCAAGGTCCTGTAGTGGCACCAAATCCTAAGTAAAGGGGGTCATATAAGGTGTCTAAGACCAGGTTCCGGGTTGCTGGTTATAATTATGCTGTCTGTGTGTCTGTATCATTTTTAGTTGAAGTTATGAATGTTGGCTCTATGCTGTCAGTATTTCAAGTTTGTGCTGTGCTTCTGGGGGAAGCCTCCCAGACAAGCTGGTGTTAGCTCTGCCTAGCCTGTTTGATGGCCCATTAAGGACCATTAAGGACACAATGGACCCATGGAGAGAAGGCAGACACGCCTTGTGACTCAGCAAAGTATGCAGGGACTGGCTCATGTGACTCAAGGCTCCATTTTGTTGTAAAATTCCACAGTGAAGACAAAGGGATTCTTACACCTGGAAAAGTCTATATAAGGCCAATGCCTCATCTCCATCTTGTCTTCAATCCTGCTTCTGACCTCTGGAGGGACTTTGCTACAAACTGAAGCTTTACACAAGGGACTGAGGACCCATCCCAGCGGGGGATGTTCCAGAGACTTAATCTAAACCTGCAGTTTACTCCAGCACTGCTGCAAGCCTGAACTAAGAACTTTGCCATTACTGTATGTAATTGATTGCATTTAACCAATTCTACCTCTCATCTCTACCTTTTTCCCTTTGTAAATAAACCTTTAGATTTTAGATTCTAAAGGATTGGCAACAGCGTGATTTGTGGGTAAGATCTGATGTGCATATTGACCTGGGTCTGGGGCTTGGTCCTTTGGGATTGAGAGAACCTTTTTCTTTTATTGGGGTGTTGGTTTTCATAACCATTTATCCCCAGGACGAGTGCACTGGTGGTGATACTGGGAGACTGGAGTGTCTAAGGAAATTGCTTGTGTGACTTGTGGTAAGCCAGTGGGGTGAGACCAAAGTCCTTTTTGTCTGGCTGGTTTGGTTTGCCTTAGAGGTGGAAAAACCCCAGCCTAGGGCTGTAACTGCCCTGTTTGAGCAATTGGTCCTGATTTGGCACTCTCAGTTGGGTCCCACCAGAATCGCTCCGTCACAGTGGCGTAGTCGTGCTTGGATCCACAGAACCAGGTCAATTAAGCTTTGGGTCAGAACCCCACGCTATCCAAAATTTAAATGTGGGATTGAGAGTTTGGTTGGTTAAAGATCAGTGACCATGAGACAGAAAGCATCAGGAAAAGCAAGGAAACTGCAAGCCTTGAGAGACAGCCTGCAGTTTGATTATGAGCAAGAACTGGCAAAAATTCGAATGGAAGAGAAGCAAGTCTTGGCCCAGCTGGAGAAAGAGGCGGCTGAGAGAAAGAGAGAGGCGGCTGAGAGAAAGAGAGAGGCAGCTGAGAGAGAAGAAAAAGCTCTTAAGGGACGTCTGGAGGTGCTGGCTGCTGAGGAGGAGACTCACAAAATACAACAAGAAACTGCTAGACTCCAGCTCCAAGTCAAAAAAGCAAGGGAAGAACGGCAGAAACTGTATCCTCTTGAAAATCCAGTTTATAACTGTGTTGATATATGGGGTTACTCTGGGCAGTTTTCTGTGTTTAACCAGTTTTGCTATGGCTGGGGAGATGGGAGTTCTAACCTGGGGAGAAATATCTGTTTGTCTGTGCAAGAAAGCAGTTTGTCTGGGAATGAAGTTTCTGAATGTCTGTCTAATGTCTCAGAAGTGAATCTGGAGTTAAATCAAGAGCAGAAAGATCTCATTGGGGAGGAAAATGTTTCTCAGGTTAAATCCCTAACTGAGGAGGGAGAGGGTAAATTTGTAATGGGTAATGGATTGTTGGCTAGTGCAGCTTGTAGAAGTAAACCTGAAATGGGTAACTGTGATTTGCTAAAAGTAGCTCAGTGTAGTGAAAAGAGCAGCAGCTTATCTGTTGGGAGAGGCAATGTGCCTGGTAGGCAAAGTTTGCAGGAGCCTAGGCAGCCTGTGATGGTTGAGGGTAATTCAGTTGTCTCGAAGTTGGTTGTAAATACAGCTAAAGCCCAGGAAGGGAATGGTCCTGAGTTTGGGTCTGCTGGGGAGAATGGCACTGTGACTAGGTTGCATCCAGTTAGTGTCTTAGCAAAATCCCAGAGAACAGACAATTCTGGTGCTTGTAGTTTGCCAGTTGCTAATGTGTGGTTGGAAAAGGGTGCAGCAACTCTGTCTGATCAGGGTGATACCCCAGCCAGGGCACAAGGAGAGCATAAAGGTGATTTAATTGTGTTACCAACTGACAGTTTGACAACTTGTAGCAAGAAGGAAAAGATTCCTGAACTTGTTCATGGCCAAGGGAAGGAGACTACTTCTGACCTGTTATCTAGAAAGTCTGTAGCATCTGTGGTTGCTCAGGGAAGTGTTCCTTTAGAGCAAGCCCTAGGTGAAGAGGGGAAGGGCAGAATTTCTGAGAGGGGTGAATTGCTGCTTAGAGAAGCTCCTAGGAAAGGAATCCTCATGGTAGCCTGTGCAAGCAGTTTACTGCAACTGAAGGGTGTAAAGTGATTTAATCAAGAAAGTTTCAGTTCCTAACAGCCAGAAATTTTCTGTTGTGAATGGATCCACTGACTTTCCTTTTGAGAGATCCAGTGTGGGCAGCTTTGAAAAGGTCTCAGGTGGAGTAGAAGCTGTTAAGGAAGTTGAGCAGCCCTATAACCACCTGGCTGTGTGTGGCCAGCTTGTTGGTGGGGAGACAATGCTGTTGGGACAGGAATGTCTCCATGCTGAATCTGTAAGTGAGCAGTCTGTGCTTCAGGATCTGAGGACAGATTCAGTTACTGGTGTTTCAGAGCAGAACAGTTGTATGGCTAAATGCTTGAGGAGGCAGGGGAGAGCAAGCCAGCTCTCACCCTCAGACTCTTTGGATTTGTGTGGTATCTCTGTGAGACAAAGTCCAGCCTTGGAATCCATAGCAGCTGAAGAGTTAAAAGCTAGTGTCTGTGTTGATGCGAATTACTTGGCTGGCAGGGAGAAGACAGAATTGCTAATAGCTGTTAGCACAGAGGGCCCGCCCCATCAGCCAGTGAATTCTGTTAAGCAAGAGAAATCAGGATTTAATCCTGAAGAACAAGAAGGAAAGAGAAGACTGAATTTTGCAAAGGGAACCCACAGGTTAACCCTAAAAGGCCCAAACTCCAATGGTATTGAGCCAAGGGTGTGGCATGACAAACATGTTTGTAGATGGACACTTGCAATCAATTTGTTGTTATTGCTAATGCTAACTGTAACAATGTATAATGTGCCTAATCTTTTGGAAAATCCCTTGAACATGTTGAAAGGAATACATAAAAACACACTTTATGTTAAAGGGCCTTGCTATACTGATGTTTCACAGTTAATGCATGTAAACAGTGTTGGAACTTTTCACAGGGGAAAATACATTCCAGACCTGATGTGCTGTATGAAAGGGGAAACTGAGGCACACTACCATATTGCTTTCATGGCTAAATGCCAAGATTCCTGTACTATGAACAACCTCAATATCTACATTGGTTTAATGTTATTTGGGTTCAAAACATTGGCCAAAACTGGTATGGATAAAGTAGCTATTTTCTTTAGCTCTTGGCAAGATCACATGAAACATACAGGAACCATGCTGCAAAAGCTAACCAAGTTATACCTTGAGTTTGTAAAGAGATCCATTCATGTTATTGAACATGACTTTGATAAACCATTTCGGTTATACACTGGTGCGGCCTCTAGCCCAACACTAGCTGTAGTGAGACAGACCCAAGGAAAGGGGGCTCTTGGGATGCAGTCAGCGATGTTTTGTCATCCCTTCCTGCATCAATTTTGCGTTGGGGGTGTGACGTTATTGATATAAATGGGGACCATATAGAACATGGGTTGCAACCAAGGTCCTGTAGTGGCACCAAATCCTAAGTAAAGGGGGTCATATAAGGTGTCTAAGACCAGGTTTCGGGTTGCTGGTTATAATTATGCTGTCTGTGTGTCTGTATCATTTTTAGTTGAAGTTATGAATGTTGGCTCTATGCTGTCAGTATTTCAAGTTTGTGCTGTGCTTCTGGGGGAAGCCTCCCAGACAAGCTGGTGTTAGCTCTGCCTAGCCTGTTTGATGGCCCATTAAGGACCATTAAGGACACAATGGACCCATGGAGAGAAGGCAGACACGCCTTGTGACTCAGCAAAGTATGCAGGGACTGGCTCATGTGACTCAAGGCTCCATTTTGCTGTAAAATTCCACAGTGAAGACAAAGGGATTCTTACACCTGGAAAAGTCTATATAAGGCCAATGCCTCATCTCCATCTTGTCTTCAATCCTGCTTCTGACCTCTGGAGGGACTTTGCTACAAACTGAAGCTTTACACAAGGGACTGAGGACCCATCCCAGCGGGGGATGTTCCAGAGACTTAATCTAAACCTGCAGTTTACTCCAGCACTGCTGCAAGCCTGAACTAAGAACTTTGCCATTACTGTATGTAATTGATTGCATTTAACCAATTCTACCTCTCATCTCTACCTTTTTCCCTTTGTAAATAAACCTTTAGATTTTAGATTCTAAAGGATTGGCAACAGCGTGATTTGTGGGTAAGATCTGATGTGCATATTGACCTGGGTCTGGGGCTTGGTCCTTTGGGATTGAGAGAACCTTTTTCTTTTATTGGGGTGTTGGTTTTCATAACCATTTATCCCCAGGACGAGTGCACTGGTGGTGATACTGGGAGACTGGAGTGTCTAAGGAAATTGCTTGTGTGACTTGTGGTAAGCCAGTGGGGTGAGACCAAAGTCCTTTTTGTCTGGCTGGTTTGGTTTGCCTTAGAGGTGGAAAAACCCCAGCCTAGGGCTGTAACTGCCCTGTTTGAGCAATTGGTCCTGATTTGGCACTCTCAGTTGGGTCCCACCAGAATCGCTCCGTCACACCCAGTACGGCCGTTCTTATGTTCTTATGTAAGCACTGAGCAACCACTGGCCTAGTCCTGCTTCTGGGTTTATGTGCTGGCCTGTGACACCTCTCAGCCAATCAGGGAGTCTGGCTGATCAGGACATTCAGCTGCAGGTCAGCTAACTGGTCCCAGGCTTAGCTTCAGGCCCTTACTCCTGATTCCTTTGGTTAGGAGTCTGGTGGCACCTTAAAGACTAAGATTTATTTGGGCATAAACTTTCATGGGTAAAAAACCACTTCTTCAGATGCATCAGATGAAGAAGTGCATGCTTCAGATGAAGAAGTGGTTTTTTACCCACTAAAGCTTATGTCCAAATAAATCTGTTAGTTTTTAAGGTGCCACCGGACTCCCTGTTGTTTTTGTGGAGACAGACTAACACAGCTACCCCCTGATACTTAACACCATCCTTTGGTTAGGTCACTCAGCTGGGATGAGATGAATCAGGCAGACAAGAAACTTGAATTTGGTTCTCCGACATCAGAGTCAAGTGCACTAACCACCAAGGTATTAGCTATTCTGGGGATAATCTCTCTTTGGACCTGAGAAACCTTCCCAATTAAAGTTTAGTTGAAACCAATATGTTCTGGTGTCAATATTTTTCCAATGAAAACACATTTAGTCAAAAAATTCATGATAGGACAATTACGATAGGACAAGCTAGAATTAAGGTTGCTTGTCCCAGTCACCCCCATGACTCCCAGTCTCTTTGGCCAGCCATTCCCAGCTCCTTCCCCAGCAACTTGTTCCAAGTCTCCTTGCCCAGCCAGTCCCACTTCTTCCATCCCACCTCTGATCTGTGTCTCTCTCCCCTGACCTCCAGTTCTTCTCCATCCCTATTGGCTCCCAATTCAGTCTATCTCCTTAGGCTTCTCATCCAATCTCATTGTCACCTGCTCCTTCAGCTCCTTGTCTCATCTTTTTGCCCAGCCAGCCCCAGTTTTCTCCTTTAACCCTATCTCACCAGATCTGTTCCCCTTCCTCCCACTTCCTTCTCCCTTCCTAACTGGTTCCTAGTTCCAGTCTCCTTGACCAGCCAGTCCTAGTTTCACCTTTAGCTCCTCATCAGATCTCAATCTCTTTCCCCATCCACTGACTCTCAGTCCCCCCATTCCCCTCCCTTGCTCCCAGACTTAATTTCCATCCTCTGACTTCCAGCCTCCAGTCTCAGTATTCCCCCCACAGGCTCCTTGCTCCAATCTATTCCCTCCCCACCATCCTTACCCACAACTCCCCTCATCTGATTCATGTCCCCTCTGTGTTTAAGGTGGCTTCCTCCTCCATGCTGCCTGAGCACCAGCAGATGGCCATTGAGGGTACAACAGAGACAGACTCCCTGCTCTCAGTTCCAGGGTATATCTACACTGCAGCTGGCACCATAACTCCCAGCCTGGGTAGACAGACATGCACTAGCTCTACTCAAGCTAGCATGTTAAAAATAACAGTGTGGACATTAGAGTAGTATAAGGGCCCTACCATCAATCAAACCCTAACCCCGCCCCTAACCCCGCCCCTTGACCCCTGTAGTCCCTCCCACCTGTCACCGGAAGTCCCACCCTATGGGGTATTACTTCCGGGTCAAGATGGCCGCATGACCGGAAGTGAGGTGGGTCATGTGACCCCTCTACGAACTCCTCCCACCCCCCTCTACCAATCAGGAGGGGTTTTGTCCCGGAAGGACCACCCCCAAGAAGAGATTTGCCCAATCAGGGTGACTTCCGGGGCGGGTGACCGGAAGCGAAGTGGGTCATGTGACCCCTCTAAGAACTCCTCCCACCCCCCTCTACCAATCAGGAGGGGTTTCGTCCCAGAAGGACCACCCCGAGAAGAGATTTGCCCAATCAGGGTGACTTCCGGGGGTGGCCACATGACCGGAAGCGAGGTGTGTCATGTGACCCCTCTAACAACTCCTCCCACCCCCCTCTACCAATCAGGAGGGGTTTCGTCCCGGAAGGACCACCCCAAGAGGAAATTTTGCCCAATGAGGGTGACTTCTGGGTTGGGGTGAGCGGTCCGGAAGTGGGTCGTGTGACCCCTCTAAGAACTCCTCCCACCACCCTCTACCAATCAGGAGGCGTTTTGTCCCGACAGGACCACCCCGAGAGGAGATTTTGACCAATCGGGGTGACCCCTCTAAGAGCTCCTCCCAAGGCCCTCCGCCAATCCGAGTGCAGCACCATTACCCCATAAGTCCCAGCGCCGGACAGAGGAGGCCATTTCTTACCAAGCACACGTGTTTTAGAAAAGCGTGGAAAGGCTGCCGAGAGGAAACATGGACTCCTTCACCACCCCGGCAGAACTTGGACTTTGTTTTAGCCCCGAGGGTCTTTGACCATCCACGGAAAAGACGTTACATCAGCGACAGTTCTGAGGAGGAGGGTGTGACTTTGGGGAGCCCTTTGGCCCAGCCGTTGTTGGATACGCCGGACCCCAACCCCAAAACCCTCGTGAGACACCCCGAGGAGCCTGATGGTCTCTCTTTGTCCACCCCCTCAGATTGCCACTTGGGAGAGTCACCAGTGGACAAGGCAAACGGAAATGAAGGCGCTCAGGTAAATGAATGATTAAGAAACGGCGGCGGCGGTGGTGGGGGTAACGAGGCTAGGAACCGGGGTTTGTGTAAAAATTAAAGAAAACCAACCAAGCAGCTGGAGTACTTACACTGTTTCTTCTTTTTTTTTGAAAATTTTTAGCAGCTCGACGATGCCTTTCTAGAGGACCCAGAGCCCCTGGACAGCATTGCATCAAGCAGCGAAGATGAACCGGGCCCACCATGTTTTTGCTCAACACCAATACAAATTGTTGAAGAGGGCTCCGAGGATGATGGGTTTGAGGAATTTAGGAGGAGGCTTGGCATAGAACTATCCGAGCCAGTGCCACGTCGTGAGCGTAAAAAAGTTATGCGGACTATTATGCAGCGTTGCTGTTTATGCTGTTCTTAAACACTGCCTTAGGGAAAAGCTTTTTGAAGATTGTGAGGGCTTTGCTATAGATGCGCCAGCCCAACGACACCATGACTGTGTGACTTGGACTTCAGTGGATATAAACTGCAAGCTCCGGGCCCTGTGTGCTGAGCTGTGTTTGGAAAGCTTATTAAACACTGTTATTGCCATAGGTTATGCTATGCAATGTCTGTACCTAACCCAAGAACATTTAGCACAAGGGGTGACTTTGATAAATGCTGTGCAATTCAGTGAAGACCCTGACCGTGTTTTAAAGAAAATGACCAAGCCGGAAGATGCCTGCTTACAACGTTATATTGATCGTCTAGTTCGCACAAAAAGTTACAGAACCCTGCTTAAGAAAAAGACTATTTGTAAGAAATCTAAAAGGCTTAAGTTAGAGAATGGTGAGGAGGCAAACATGCGATATAAAACTTGGTAGCTGTAAATTTAAAAAAAAAAAGGGGGTTGTGATTATTGTGTTTTGTTAGAAGGCCTTTTGCCCTTAAGTTTTAATGAAGCATCTTGGTTTGTTTTGAAGGAGTTGTATGTCTTTTTAAAATAAAATAGTTTGTGAGAATTAGCTTTTGTGTTTTTGTGCTTGTGTGTGAAATGTATGTTGTGGGAGGGGGGGAAATATCCTTAAAAAAAAATGTGCTTACAATAAAAAAAAAAAGAGTCAGGACTAGTTCAGACATGTTTGAGTATGATACAGTTAATATGGAGATATACTTATCTCATAAGACCTGCCTTTTTACTAGCAGGACCAAATATTCATTTTTACCCCAGATCAAGGATTGAACTTACAATCCTGGGTTTACCAAACCATTACTCAAACCACTGAGCTATCCAAGCTCTGTTGAAATGAATGGATTTAAGCATACACAACCCTCACCCCCACAACCCAGCTCACAAAAGGGTGTGTTGCAGTTTACCTGTGGTGATTAAATTAACCTTTTAGCAACTATTTGAAAAACAATGGGCATGAGAGGCTATAAAAATCTTAGGTGTGCTGGAGTTTGTCCTTTTTAACAGAAAACCTTCTTGGAGAGCTGCTGGACTCAAAAAGAGGTAAGACCTTGTGCCTTTAACTCTGAAACTATAAAGCCACTTTTTGCCCATGCTGTCTTAGTAAATAATGGTGCCTGTATGTATTTCAGGGGTAGATCTGTTTAGCATGGAACCAGGCCAAGGTAAAACCCATTTTAACTATAGTTGTGCTTAATACTGTTAAAAAAAAAGAAAACTATTACCCAGGTTGTATAGGGATTTGGTGGTAATACTAACATGTTTCTGCTTGCTCTATAACCTGAAGGCCCAAGCACACATGGGGGGGAACAGAACAACCATGTCCCTGCAACACTTTATCCCATAGTAAAAGGTAACTTTTTTTTTGTGCAACTGCCTTTTAAATGCATGGTTTGGGGCTTTTTTTTGTTTGTTTGAAAAGTAACATGTGGCTTTTTGAAAAAAGTGTGTGTGGCTGCAAGCATGATTTGGTGTGTGTGTGTGTTATAAAGCGGGGGCATAGGTTTTTTAAAAAGTATTTGGTTTTTTACTGTACATAATGTGGGGGGTTTATGGGGAAGGCCCAAACACACATGGGTTTTTAAATGCACGGTTTGGGGCTTTTTTTTGTTTGTTTGTTTGAAAAGTAACATGTGGCTTTTTGAAAAAAGTGTGTGGCTGCAAGCATGATTTGGTGTGTGTGTGTGTTATAAAGCGGGGGCATAGGTTTTTTAAAAAGTATTTGGTTTTTTACTGTACATAATGTGGGGGGTTTATGGGGAAGGCCCAAACACACATGGGTTTTTAAATGCACGGTTTGGGGCTTTTTTTTGTTTGTTTGTTTGTTTGAAAAGTAACATGTGGCTTTTTGAAAAAAGTGTGTGGCTGCAAGCATGATTTGTTGTGTTTGTGTGTTATAAAGCGGGGGCATAGGTTTTTTAAAAAGTATTTGGTTTTTTACTGTGCATAATGGATTTTTTTAAAAAGCAGTTTTGGTTTTTATTTTGCAAAATAAGATGTTTTTAAAAAATTGTTTGTTGTAGGGCCAAAAATGGATTATTTTGTGGTAAAGCTATGATTTTTTTAAAATAGAAAAACACCCTACTGAATGAAATATATAATTTTTAAGTTTTACAAGATGGTTTTATGTGTTTGCTCCACAGTACAGTCAAACCATGAGAAATCCTTAGACCAGAGGGAAAACAAACTCAAAAGAAAAAGGAAGGAGACGGCTGAAAAGGAAAATTCACCAGCATCAGTTACTGAAGGATGCATGAAGCCCTGTAAATATACTTTGCTTATTGGTTTAGTTGTTCTATGAGCTTTTGTATTTTAAGTAAATACATAGGTATGGGTGAGAGAGTAGATGGTAAAGTTCAGTTTTTGTAAAATATTATGTTTTTTTCTCCCTCATAGGCAGGGGCAACCTTTCTGAAAATGCTGTTGTCAGCGCTACAAGGACAAGGACACCTCCTCCAGAACCACTAAAGAACCAGGAATCTGCTTTGAGACCTTTAACAACGCAAAACAGCCCAGACCTCATATACGTGAAACCCAAGGACAAAACAAAAGACTCTGGTAAAAAACCACCACACAAACACAACTCCAGTTCCTCAGCGGTCACCGCCACACCAAGCCCTGAGAAAACTGAGTGAAAATGCCCACGTTCACAAACCCGGAGCATGCGCTCTAGGGGTTGTGAATAAAACACCGAGCATTGCAGAAGCTTCTAGTCCATGGTTTTTTATATGGAGCCCATACACTACATGCTCCAGGTCTGCGCACCTTCAGAACCCCTAGAGTGCGTGCTCTGGGGTTGTGAACGTGGGCATTTTCGCTCACAGTTTCCTCAGGGCTTGGTGTGGCGGTGACCGCTGAGGAACTGGAGTTGTGTTTGTGTGGTGGTTTACCAGAGTCTTTTGTTTTGTCCTTGGTTCACGTATATGTATGAGGCTGGGCTGTTTGTTTGTTGTGGTTAAAAAGCAGATTCCTGGTTCTTTAGTGGTTCTGGGAGAGGTGTCCTTGTCCTTGTAGCGTTTGACAACAGCATTTTCAGAAAGGTTTCCTGCCCTATGAGGAGAAAAACCATAACATTTTACAAAAACTGAACTTTACCATCTACTCTCTCACCCATACCTATGTATTTACTTAAAATACAAAAGCTCATAGAACAACTAAACCAATAAGCAAAGTATATTTACAGGGCTTCATGCATCCTTCAGTCACTGATGCTGGTGAATTTTCCTTTTCAGCTGTCACCTTCCTTTTTCTTTTGAGTTTGTTTTCCCTCTGGTCTAAGGATTTCTCATGTTTTGACTGTACTGTGGAGCAAACACATAAAACCATCTTGTAAAACTTAAAAATTATATATTTCATTTAGTAGGGTGGTTTTCTATTTTAAAAAATCATAGCTTTACCACAAAATAATCCATTTTTGGCCCCACAACAAACAATTTTTTAAAAACATCTTATTTTGCAAAATAAAAACCAAAACTGCTTTTTAAAAAATCCATTATGCACAGTAAACCCTAATACTTTTTAAAAACCCTATGCCCCAGCTTTATAACACACACACACACACACACACACACACACACACACACACACACACCCACACCAAATCATGCTTGCAGCCACACACACTTTTTTCAAAAAGCCACATGTTACTTTTCAAACAAACAAAAAAAAAAAAGCCCCAAACCATGCATTTAAAAGGCAGTTGCAAAAAAAAAAAGTTACCTTTTACTATGGGATAAAGTGTTGCAGGGACATGGTTGTTCTGTTCCCCCCCATGTGTGCTTGGGCCTTCAGGTTATAGAGCAAGCAGAAACATGTTAGTATTACCACCAAATCCCTATACAACCTGGGTAATACTTTTCTTTTTTTTTAACAGTATTAAGCACAACTATAGTTAAAATGGGTTTTACCTTGGCCTGGTTCCATGCTAAACAGATCCACCCCTGAAATACATACAGGCACCATTATTTACTAAGACAGCATGGGCAAAAAGTGGCATTATAGTTTCAGAGTTAAAGGCACAAGGTCTTACCTCTTTTTGAGTCCAGCAGCTCTCCAAGAAGGTTTTCTGTTAAAAAGGACAAACTTCAGCACACCTAAGATTTTTATAGCCTCTCATGCCCATTGTTTTTCAAATAGTTGCTAAAAGGTTAATTTAATCACCACAGGTAAACTGCAACACACCCTTTTGTGAGCTGGGTTGTGGGGGTGGGGTTGTGTATGCTTAAATCCATTCATTTCAACAGAGCTTGGATAGCTCAGTGGTTTGAGTAATGGTTTGGTAAACCCAGGGTTGTAAGTTCAATCCTTGATCTGGGGTAAAAATGAATATTTGGTCCTGCTAGTAAAAAGGCAGGTCTTATGAGGTAAGTATATCTCCATATTAACTGTATCATACTCAAACATGTCTGAACTAGTCCTGACTATTTTTTTTTTATTGTAAGCACATTTTTTTAAGGATATTTCCCCGACAACATACAGTTCACACACAAGCCCAAAAACACAAAAGCTAATTCTCACAAACTATTTTATTTTAAAAAGACATACAACTCCTTCAAAACAAACCAAGATGCTTCATTAAAACTTAAGGGCAAAAGGCCTTCTAACAAAACACAATAATCACAAAACCCTTTTTTTTTTTAAATTTACAGCTACCAAGTTTTATATCGCATGTTTGCCTCCTCACCATTCTCTAACTTAAGCCTTTTAGATTTCTTACAAATAGTCTTTTTCTTAAGCAGGGTTCTGTAACTTTTTGTGCGAACTAGACGATCAATATAACGTTGTAAGCAGGCATCTTCCGGCTTGGTCATTTTCTTTAAAACACGGTCAGGGTCTTCACTGAATTGCACAGCATTTATCAAAGTCACCCCTTGTGCTAAATGTTCTTGGGTTAGGTACAGACATTGCATAGCATAACCTATGGCAATAACAGTGTTTAATAAGCTTTCCAAACACAGCTCAGCACACAGGGCCCGGAGCTTGCAGTTTATATCCACTGAAGTCCAAGTCACACAGTCATGGTGTCGTTGGGCTGGCGCATCTATAGCAAAGCCCTCACAATCTTCAAAAAGCTTTTCCCTAAGGCAGTGTTTAAGAACATCATAAACAGCAACGCGTACAATAGTCCGCATAACTTTTTTACGCTCACGACGTGGCACTGGCTCGGATAGTTCTATGCCAAGCCTCCTCCTAAATTCCTCAAACCCATCATCCTCGGAGCCCTCTTCAACAATTTGTATTGGTGTTGAGCAAAAACATGGTGGGCCCGGTTCATCTTCGCTGCTTGATGCAACGCTGTCCAGGGGCTCTGGGTCCTCTAGAAAGGCATCGTCGAGCTGCTAAAAATTTTCAACAAAAAGAAGAAACAGTGTAAGTACTCCAGCTGCTTGGTTGGTTTTCTTTAATTTTTACACAAACCCCAGTTCCTAGCCTCGTTACCCCCACCACCGCCGCCGCCGTTTCTTAATCATTCATTTACCTGAGTGCCGTCTTTTCCGTTTGCCTTGTCCACCGGTGACTCCTCCGAGCGGCGATCAGGCTCTGAGGGGGTGGACAAAGAGAGGCCATCAGGCTCCTCTGGGTGCCTCACGAGGGTGTCGGGTTTGGGTTCCGACGTATCCATCAACGGCTGGGCCAAAGGGCTCCCCAAAGTCACACCCTCCTCCTCAGAACTGTCGCTGATGTAACGTCTTTTCCGTGGACGGTCAAAGACCCTCGGGGCTAAAACAAAGTCCGAAGTTCTGCCGGGGGTGGTGAAGGAGTCCATGTTTCCTCTCGGCAGCCTTTCCACGCTTTTCTAAAACACGTGTGCTTGGTAAGAAATGGCCTCCTCTGTCCGGCGCTGGGACTTATGGGGTAATGGTGCTGCACTCGGATTGGCGGAGGGCCTTGGGAGGAGCTCTTAGAGGGGTCACCCCGATTGGTCAAAATCTCCTCTCGGGGTGGTCCTGTCGGGACAAAACGCCTCCTGATTGGTAGAGGGTGGTGGGAGGAGTTCTTAGAGGGGTCACACGACCCACTTCCGGACCGCTCACCCCAACCCAGAAGTCACCCTCATTGGGCAAAATTTCCTCTCGGGGTGGTCCTTCCGGGACGAAACCCCTCCTGATTGGTAGAGGGGGGTGGGAGGAGTTGTTAGAGGGGTCACATGACACACCTCGCTTCCGGTCATGTGGCCACCCCCGGAAGTCACCCTGATTGGGCAAATCTCTTCTCGGGGTGGTCCTTCCGGGACGAAACCCCTCCTGATTGGTAGAGGGGGGTGGGAGGAGTTCTTAGAGGGGTCACATGACCCACTTCGCTTCCGGTCACCCGCCCCGGAAGTCACCCTGATTGGGCAAATCTCTTCTTGGGGGTGGTCCTTCCGGGACAAAACCCCTCCTGATTGGTAGAGGGGGGTGGGAGGAGTTCTTAGAGGGGTCACATGACCCACCTCACTTCCGGTCATGCGGCCATCTTGACCCCGGAACTAATACCCCCATAGGGTGGGACTTCCGGTGACAGATGGGAGGGACTACAGGGGTCAAGGGGCGGGGTTAGGGGCGGGGTTAGGGTTTGATTGATGGTAGGGCCCTTATACTACTCATTAGGGCACTGGTGGCAGCTTGGACTAAGCTGCCAGAGCTCAGACCCAGTGGGTTTAGACTTGGTTGGTTAGCCTAAGCCACTTGCAGTGCCTCAGAATCCACACTGGTATTTTTAGTGTGCTACCTTGAGCAGAGTTAGTACTCATCTTTCTACCCATGCTGGGAATCACACCTTTCACTGCAGTGCAGACAAACTTCCAGGGCCCAGCCCCAGCCCCTGGCCAGGAGCAGCCACTTAAGGAAAGTGAAGCTTCACCCCAGTAGCCCAGGGATGGAGGTAATATGCTCAGCCCCTCTGTGGGGATGGCATATGTGCAGTCTGATCACACGTAGGATCTGTGAGGAGATGGAGCATACACAGTGAAGATGGAATCTTCAGAGCTTTTAACTGCAAAAAAATCTCTGAAGTCTCCACTGAACATGTATGAACTGCGATTTTTCAAAGGTTTAGAACTTGGCCAAATTTGGGTGGATTTGCACCGGAACAACAAAAGGCACACCCCTGTCACAAAGTTCACCACCTGCCAAATTTTAAACTCATGTGCCATAGCATGGGGGCACTAGAGCTTTTCAAAGACAAACTTGACAATTTTTGTAAACCTTGTTTTGCAATGTATTCTTCATTAGCCTTGTTTATGGAAATGGCTGAACAGATTTGGCTGAATTTTTTCCAGAGGTATCCAGCCTCAGGCACACGCTCAGCATGTAAAATTTCAGCCCAAATAGTTTGGCAAAGTTATAAGCAACTGATAACAGAGTCTTACAGTGGGAAGTATCAGACAGCCTTAATAGGAGGCCCTAATAAGGTAAGGTCTCTTGCAGTTTAATAAAAGCAAGTGACATGATAGGGTGACCAGACAGCAAGTGTGAAAAATCAGGACGGGGGTGGGGGGGTAATAGGCGCCAATATAAGAAAAAGACACAAAAATTGGGACTGTCCCTATAAAATTGGGACATCTGGTCACCCTATGATGTGATGATGTAAATATCTGTTCTGAAGGAGGGTGGTGACTGTTAGTGGGACTCACCTATAGCACTTGATCTTGAGGATTAAGTTTGCAGCAGCATATAAGAAAAAACTATACTTCATGTGAACATGAGCTCTTAAAGATTCCAGCCGCTTCCATTAAGAAAACAAACAAAATCTGTCCTTTTTCTGTAATAATAAAAGCGTCTTATAAAAATGTGCTCAATTCCTTACATTTCTCCCTTTAGATACTACAAGCGTGCTCCATGTTTTCAATTCTGGCAGTTCATTAAACCCCTAGCCTTTGCAATAAGAGCAGCATCTGGATCTCTGCTTGGTCTTCCTGTCTAGCTTCCTGTAAGGGCTGCTCTTTTGCCCTGCCTTCATTGCTGGAGGCTTGTTAGGTTCAGCTAGAGATATGCATAATAGAAAGGGCCACCTCAGGAGCCACTGCCTTGCATGATCTCCTTTCCTGATTATCCCTTTGATCCCACATTGGCTGGTGTGGTTTGTTGTTGCTGGGTTTTGCCTTTAAGAGGCTGCATTATCGCAAGTTATTCCAGCTTCTCCACTCCACGGAAGGAAATAGCCCGTGGACCTGTGTATCTAAGGTACGTATCTATGTTTTTTCTAGAGTTAGCAGGGAAACAGGGAAATTTCTATCCCAGAATGAGTTTTCTTGGGGGCGAGGGGGAGGGAAGGGGGAATTCTGAATTGGGACAAAAAGTAAACTCTCAACATTTTCCATGGGACTGAAGTGTTCCTGCTGCCTGGATGGGGACCCAGCCTCTCAGGAGGCTGGGCTCTTGAGGAGCCAAGAAAGCCAATCTGCTGGTCAGCCAGCCTGGAAGCTTGCTGAGCTGGGAGACCAGGAAGCCAGACACTCAAGAAGCTGGGCAGCCTGGGGGCCAGATGGCATTGCAGGGGATTGCAGAGGCAGACTAAGGGCACTCAGGGAGCCACCGATCCTGCCCCTTCCCCCAACCCTCACAGCAGAATTGTAGTGGTGACTCTGCATCTGGAGATGGCCTTCAAGTGCAGAGGAGACATGATTTAGCTCCTGAAATCCATCTTTCCCCAAAGTACATTCATAAGACAGAAAAGCTCATGTTGCACAATTTGGGTGAGAACAACTCCAAAGCTAATAATGCCTTGCACCAGTGGTGACTATGGAGGGTAGGCTGGTATCAAACACCGCCTGGGCACAGTTTGTAGCAATATCAGCCTTATATCCTTGAAAATTAGTCTCTCCTGTCTGCTTCCTGAGGAAGTTTTCCTCCTTTATAGATCTTACCTGAAAGGGGAGGGGGCAGTTATGCGACACAACTGTGTAAAGATTGGGAATGATGGTTACGGTCTACACACTGCCAGCTCTGTGCATCTTCAGATGGCACTCGCACTCTGGCTTGCACTAACAACACACTGGGTCTCAAGCCGTCAGCACTTGGACCGATCGTTGCTACACTCAGCTTGGTTGGCCATCTTGGCTCACACACTGCGGATTGAACTAGGGAACCTACAGACCTAAAAGCACAGCCAGGCTCTGTAGCTGGAGATGTAAAAGACTCACATTTTCTATGGCTCAGGCACAGACAAAAGGATGCATAATACTCACTGACGAGTCATTAACAGGAGCACAGGGGAGAGAGGGCTCAAGGATCCTCTCCTCTTGTGTCTCTGTGCAGAAGGGATTAGAAGGAAAGCAGCTCATTGTACAATGGTATGACTGCAATATCTGAAAGTAGTAAGCAAGCCAAGGGAGACTTTCATTGTACAACGATTCCTTCATAATGAAACAACTGGCCCTAATATTTTAACACAGGGCTTCACAGGGTGAGCACAGAATTGTTCCAGTTCTTGGATTCAGATGTGCTCTCTCTATAAGGTGCAGGGCCTCTCTGCAGCAGCAGAACCCAAAGGGACTCTGGATGGTTAAACATTAACATAGAACTATAACTTTCCATGGTATTTTACAGAAATTAAAAGAGAAATGACAGTGTCTGTTCCAAAGAGTTTACACTCTGAATTAGACAAATATGTAGCAATCTGAACTCTTTTAATGAACGTTTCTGTATGTATAAATAGTATAAAAGTTCATTAAAAACCATTAAGATTGTGTTAGGCAAGAAGATTTGTTTCCCCAAGAATCAGGCAAGCACAGACAATACTGAAGGGGGTTTATTTACGGTACCAGGAAGACTGACAAGCAGCTTCAAAAATATGGTGCCACCATGGCCAGTTATATACATTCTCTTATCAAGTTATTTGCATTTATCTGTACATACAGAGACAGACATTGTTACAAGTCGAGAAAGAACCCTGAACAAAGATAAAAATAAGAACAGTACATACATATACAGGTCATCCTAATTGCATCAAACATCTATGACTACCTTGCAGGGGCACGGGGGGAGGTAGGGATGAATGCTTACAGATATCCAGTGGGCTGTGAAGGGAGGGTTTATTCTGTTCTAAGAACTAAGTTACTGGGAGGGCATTGACCATATAAGCTTATCATTTGTTTACAGTTGTCAGTACCATTTGTGCTACTGAAATATTCCTGCTTGCTTGTCTGGGCCCATGTAGCAGGGTGGTCACCCACTCCCGGCCTGAAAGGGTTAAAACCAGCCCTGGGAGAGGGCTGTGGCAGGGGAAAAGCTGGGCTGATTGGGGGAAGCAGCCTCAGCTGTGGGCCATGCCCCAATCAGGGTCCAGCTGGCCCTATAAAGGCCAGTGAAGCCAGGAGCTGACACAGTCTCCTCTAGCTGTGGAGGGAGATAGGCCTGGCTGCTGGGGAGCCAGATAAGGTACCTGGGGTGGAGCAGGGCTGGGAGAAGGCCAAGGGAGCTGGGGAGCTCCGGCCTGGAAATCCCCCAGGCTGAGGCCTAGTATAAGGCCAAATAGGTACTGGGGTTGCAGGGGACAGCCCAAGGCTAGGCTGAGGCAGCAGGTCCAAGCCCCTCCTTGCCTGTGATGAGTAGGCTTATACTGCAGTCTACCCCAGGGAGCGGGGGCTAGTTGATGACTGGCAGTAGCCTATGACTGAGGTGAGGTGGGGATAGGGGATGGTGGCTCCCTGTGGAGAGGAGACCCAGTGAGACTGTGGGGTTCTGCAAGGGGAAGCACCCCAATCTGAAAGAGGCACTGGGATCCAAGAGGGACTTGGGACCTGGCGGGAAGCGGGACATCGGCCAGAAGAGGGTACTCTTGGGTCGAAGAGCTAATTCCCAGGATGACCGACAGGAGGCGCCGCAGGGGTGAGTCCTGCCTTGTTACAGCCTGATCCTGTTTTCCTCGCTGAACTGTCTCTTTCCATGGGCACAAGCTTTGTTCCTTCTTACCGATAAGCTGAACTAAGTTATCATGTATTGACAGAAAGTATGTCATTGCTTCTCAGCAGTTTCTGTCTTTTCTGCTGGCTGAATTTTAATGCCTTCCTGACAATTCCCTCCTTTTGACAATCGAACTTTTAAGTGAGATAAAGTCAATACTTTAAATACTTTGATATACATGATCTGTTTTAGGGTTGCCGGAGGGAGGGAGAGGTGAATTGTTGGAAGGGGTAAAGGTAGGAAACATAGTAAGATTTTTAAGCATGTGTATAAGTACCCACACACGACAAGAGAGGTTAGTAGCACAAATATAAAAGGACAATTGTCCATCAGGAGATGGGGCTGTAAGATGCATTACGAACAGGATCTTTCAGTCAGGTGATGGTTTGATTGGAGAGCTGGACTTGAATGCAACCTTTGGTGACGTGGTTATGAATGGTGGTAGATGCAGCAGCCAGGACCACTCTGAGAAGTAGCTCCTTGGCTAGTTGAACCGATGTGTTGTCTAGGTATAGATCAGGTGTCGGCAGCCTTTCAGAAGCGGTGTGCCGAGTCTTCATTTATTCACTCTAATTTAAGATTTTGTGTGCCAGTTATACGTTTTAATGTTTTTAGAAGGTCTCTTTCTTTGTTACCTAAAAGGATACAATATAAACAAAATTAATGTATTTATACATTTTAATTCAGGTTTTCTGAACCCATGTTGGAATTCCTTGCACTTTCACAGAGCTATTTGTATGGGCCAATACCATGACCTGATTTTCCTCCTGTACGTCCGCCCAAGAGGGGGTCTCTGGAGGGTCCTGGGCTTACGAGGGTGCACTTCTACAAGGAACCAGTATGCCTTGCTGAAGTAAAGAGTAAATAATATTATCTATCATGTCCATGGCCTCAGATTTGAGGGGGTATTGGTTGGTAGGTGGAGGAAATTGACTGGTAACCTGGAAGGGTGGGCAAAGATGAGCAGGCATCAAACTGCAAGACAGCTTATTTTCTGCCCAAACAGAGGGGAACCTGGAACACAATTCTTGAAAAAGGGTTAGATGTATCCTAAGTAAGAGCCACAGATTTGGCAGTGCAGCAGAAGAGAGAAATGTGTTATTGCAGAGGGGGATGATATGAGTACACACAAGTTTATCAGTAACTGTACTCTGAGAGAGGTTAAGAATTGCTGCAAGGTTGCAGAGGATGTCCATGCCCAAAATAGTCCCCTCTGAATTTGGAGCTACATTTAAAAAAAAAAAAGACTGAGTCCAGAAGAATAGATTAGATTTTACAAGAACAGGGTAGCTTTTATAAGCCATGAGTTGTGCACCTCCTACCCCTGAAATAGTAATATACTGTTTAGTAGTGGGGAGGGGGAGGTCAGTAATGGAAACAGATGCTTCCATGTCCACGAGAATTGTACATGGCTGGACCCTTATCCATGCTGTAAGTGTGGCCTTGAGGGATTTATATCTGCATCAGCAGTACTGACAGGCAAGGGGGTGGGGGCGCTGGATCCTAGTGGGCCATGGAATTTAAAAGCCCGGCCATTTCCTCTTTACTCAGGTGTGAGTCAGGCCTGGTCTACACTACGCGTTTAAACCGAATTTAGCAGCGTTAAACTGATTTAACCCTGCACCCGTCCACACAATGAGGCCCTTTATATCGATATAAAGGGCTCTTTAAACCGATTTCTGTACTCCTCCCCGAGAGGAGTAGCTCTGAAATCGGTATTGCCATGTTGGATTAGGATTAGTGTGGCCGCAAATCGATGGTATTGGCCTCCGGGCGGTATCCCACAGTGCACCATTGTAACCTCTCTGGAAAGCAATCTGAACTCAGATGCACTGGCCAGGTAGACAGGAAAAGCCCTGCGAACTTTTGAATTTCATTTCCTGTTTGCCCAGCATGGAGCTCTGATCAACACGGGTGGCGATGCAGTCCCAAATCCAAAAAAAGCTCCAGCATGGACCATACAGGAGATACTAGATCTGATTGCTGTATGGGGAGACAAATCTGTTCTATCAGAGCTCCGTTACAGAAGATGAAATGACAAAGCATTTGAAAAAATCTCCAGGCTATGATAGACAGAGGCCACAGCAGGGACTCAGCACAGTGCTGCGTGAGAAGCATAACGGAAAGCCAAAGAATCAAATGGATGCTCATGGAGGGAGGGAGGGGGTACTGAGGACTCGAGCTATCCCGCAGTCTCTGAAAAGCATTTACATTCTTGGCTGAGCTCCAAATGCCTGAAGGGTCAAAAACATTTTCCCGAGTGTTTCAGGGTGTATGTCATCAATTTACACCCTTCCCCCCCACCGAAAGAAAAGGGAAAAAAATAGTTTCTCACCTTTTTTCAATGTCACCCTATATCTACTGCATGCTGCTGGTAGATGGGGTGCTGCAGTGCTGAACACCAGCATCCCCTTCCCGGTGGCAGATAGTACAATATGACTGCTACCCATTGTCATCATCAGCCCATGAGTGCTCCTGGCTGGCCTTGCTGAGGTTGGCCGGGGGTGCCTGGGTAAAAATAGGAATGACTCCCGGTCATTCCCGGCAGATGGTATAAAAGGCTTGGTAACCGTCCTCATCATAGCAGCTGGAGGCTGAGCTCTATGAGCCCCCCCCCCTTTCATGTCTAAAGAAAAGATTCTGTACTGCCTAGACTATCATAGCAGCTGGAGGCTGCCTCCCCCTCGTTTTATCTCACTAAAAGTCAGTGTTTCTTATTCCTGCATTCTTTATTACTTCATCACACAAATGGGGGGACACTGCCATGGTAGCCCAGGAGGGTTGGGGGAGGAGGGAAGCAATGGCTGGGGTTGTTGCAGGGGCAGCCCCTAGAATGGCATGCAGCTCATCATTTCTGCGGGATCTCTGGGGCTCTGACACGGAGCGGTTGTGCTCTCTGGTTCTCTAGTACACTTGCCCCATATTCTAGGCAGGACTGACTCTATTTTTAGACAAAGCATAAAGAATGGAATGACCCAGGGAGTCATTCCCATTTTTGTCCATGTGCCCCCAGCTGACCTCAGCAAGGCCACCCAGGAACACCCATGACAGCAGCAGACGGTACAAAAGGATTGATAACCGTCATTGCCAATTTCCAAATGCAGATGGTGCAAAATGACTGATAACCATCATCTCATTGCCAATTTACAATGGCAGACAGTGCAATAGGGATGGTAATCGTCTCTGCTACCTTGCAAAGGCAAATAAATGCTGCTGTGTAGCACTGCAGTACCGCCTCTGTCAGCAGCATTCAGTACACATATGGTGACAGTGACAAAAGGCAAAACAGGCTCCATGGTTGCCATGCTATGGCATCTGCCAGGGCAATCCAGGTGAAAAAGGGCGCGAAATGATTGTCTGCCATTGCTTTCACGGAGGAAGGATTGAGTGATGACTTTTACCCAGAATCACCTGCGACACTGTTTTTGCACCATCATGCATTGGGATCTTAACCCAGAATTCCAATGGGCGGGGGAGACTGCGGGAACTATGGGATAGCTATGGGATAGCTACCCACAGTGCAACGCTCCGGAAATCGACGCTAGCCTTGGTACATGGATGCACACCACCGAATTAATGTGCTTAGTGTGGCCGCGTGCACTTGATTTTATACAATCTGTTTTACTAAACCGGTTTCTGTAAAATCGGAATAATCCCGTAGTGTAGACATACCCTAAGTGTTGGCAGTCGGTTGAGACACCGGGTGGGGCTGTTGCTGGTTACCCAGGGTTATTCGGCTTGGACACCCGGCTGCCCAATGTCCGGTCTCTCTGCACACAAAACACTGGGAGGTAGCGGGGGCAGGACCAGGACCAGGTCGAAAAGGCAGTGAAGTACTGCAGAGATTCAACTGGCCGTGATTCTGTCCCTGACTAGGCTTTTGGGTTTTGTGCCTGCAGTTTTGGAATACATCTCCCACATTCTTTCACAATATCGAGCCGCAGCCCACAATCACTCCCCAACTACCAGCTCTGTTTCCCAAGGCTTCTTGGATGGCTTCCTCAAACTCAGTGCAGGCAAAAGTCATATCATTTTCAGATTCAAATTTAACCAAGTCCCAAACGCCGTTTTGGTGTCCTTCTATAGGGATCTTGGCCTGTGATAGATTGGGGCATTTAGCTTTCTTTAAGATATAAAGATCCCTGGGATGTAACGTATACATGATAACCATCTGGTTTATTCTTTTCCAGAATATCAAATTTGGATCTTTGGGCTTTAGTAAGTCCCTCATTTCCTCTGTGCTGAGAGGAGTGTACTTATAAGTATTATGACCCACTCTGTTTTCACCTGTCCCTGACCACTGAGTGGTCACTTGGAGAGGGGCCAAGGGAGCACTGGCGCTTAATTTGGGGTTAAAAGGGGAAGGAGGAGGAGGGGGCCAAGTATCTTGATCTTCCCCCATGTGTGCCAGGTTCCAATTTTGAATTTGTTTCTCAAGGTATTTCCAATTAATTTTAATTTTGGTCTTTATCAGTATCGCTGCTTGAGTCAGAGTCAGTAAAATTACCCTTCTGTTGTAAGCTAGTAACAATACGACATGCAGAGAAGGGTTTTTTGCTTTTAGAGCCTTGTTTTCTAGTTCAATATGACTTTTGATTCAGCTCTGATGTAGGAGCCTTTTGGAGTGTTTCCAACTCTTGTAACTTCCCTTCATATTCACAATACATTATTACGATCTCTTTCCCTAATCTTTCTTTTGTCTGACCAGACCACCACAACACACTGTCCATCGTACTTATACTCTCATTACATCCATCGTTTGCCATTATCTTTTGAACCTTCTCTTGTTTCCCTTTCATAAAATCAATGAGTCTCCCTCCCGTGGAGGGCATCACTAATGTTCTCCGGGACCAGTCAATGAGTATCCCTTCTGTAGAGGGTATCATTGGTGCACCCTGGGGCCTCTCCCCCCTCCATGGAGGGTATCATTGACACATTCTGGGGCAATTCATAAGACATTGTATCCCAGCTTCCTGAAACCCACTTAAGCAGGGCTTCAGGGGAGACCGACTGAGCACACCCTTGTACTCAGTTTACTGCAGCACATACCCTGGTGCTCAGTACCTGGCAGTGCAGCCTTCGCCTCCAGCAATCCCAGCACCCCAACAACCTTGGCCACAAACACAGTCCCTTTCGGTCCTCTTGCCTGTGCCCCGCAGTTTGAAAACCGGGCATTTGTCCAATTTGCTTTTGCCAGACGATCAGTTGTCAAGAGCAAACAGGACAAATGCCCAGTTTTGCCAAAAAGTCATGACGTCCAGGACAGAGCTTAGAAAGGGGACTGTCCCAACCAAAACAGGAGGTACGATCACCCTATATAGGGTCTATGTGTCCCATCACAGGGGGGGTCTGATGAAGACGGGAGGGTAACACTGGAGGTTGATTGCTTTGAATTTACCATGTCTCCTTCTACCACACAGAACAGCAGCAATACAGCTAGACTAGTTAGAAGCACAGAGCAGCAAAACCTAAGCATATAAACTCCAAAGAGCACTCCAGCCTCAGCAGCACCATACTACGCAGTGCAGAACTCCTTGTCCACGATGTTTGTGGTGCCCTGTGGCAGCTTGAAGTTATCTTGGGGATTGTTCTGAATGTTGCCACTAGCTAGAAGCCTGCTCTACTGTATATTATAGACACATGTTAAAGATACTGAGGAAGGCAGATTCTTTTGGTGGCAGCATTTTAAGGATACTGAAGGGACCATAGTTCAGAGGGGTTGGATAAAAGGATCTTGTCCCGGCTCATCTCGAATCCTAACCCAGACAAGACCAGACTACTGAACTGCAAGTGACCCCAGGAAACTCATATAAAGTCCTAATCAGCAGAGGCAACCCCAGCCCAGCTATGGAGTTGTTACTTGAGGGCAAAAATGGGCAGGAAATAATGTAAATTGAAAACAGAAATGCTTTTTTTCTTATGCTGAGAGCTATGTGAAGTGGCCTAGAGGCAGGATGGGATGAGCCAAGAACCAGATGGTAGGCTCCAGTGATTAGGAGTGGGGTTGAGAAATCTTCAAGAAGTTTAGGGGGAAGCAAAACTTTTACCACAGGATTTTTTCTCCTTGCCTTTGTCTCAAGCACTCTGTGAAAACATGGGTCGTCAGATGTCACCAGTGTGGTGCTCTGCTCTGTTCAATGAGAACAGTTGGCTGTGTGTGTATGTTCTCCCTGTGTGCTGTCCCTGCTCTGAGCAGATCTCTGGCGCAGCAGATCTCGAGCGAACTGCCCAGTGACCACAGACTCTAAGGTGCGAAGGCACCTGGCCAGGTTTATTGTCAAATGAAACACAGTCTCTAGCTCCCCGGGTCAGACGTCTACAGTTCTGCTAGTACATATGTGCTCCCTGACAATGGACCAGCTCAGTCAGGATTTGCCACTGCCTCCTAGGCCAGACAAAGACATCCACTCAGGGATTCATTCTTCTACAGGTACAAACAGGTTACGCATCATTGAACGCATTGAGGTATAGCCCCTCTTCGCATTAGGGTGCTGCCTTTCTCCTGGTATAGGTTGGTTCAAACAAAGTCTATCCATTGTATTGTCCTTTTGACCCGGTCTTTGGGCTGGGTCTGCCTGTTCCTTGTTATCTCTGTGGGATGTGTCCGTACTAGGCTGTCCTGGTGCCGTCCTGGCACACGTTCTCTTAGCAGCCTTCCTCTTGCCAACTTCTGTGAGCAGGGCCTGCCTCTGGTTTACAGCCTAACTTTGCTTTATGTTGGCAAAATCTTGACCATTATTTCAGTTCAGGCCTCATCCCGGGCCTCTGATACCAAGGGTTTATGTCTCAGGGCTTCATCTTACTATTTTATAGCCCTTAGTAGATGTCCAGAGAAAAATATTATGATAGAGTCAAGCCATAGAATTCAGAACCTGTTCCACAATTCAGCACACTAACACTCAAGGATGGATTAGGTCTAGGGTAATATTGGAGCCCATTATAAAGAGAACCATTTGCAAAAAGTGGTCTAGAACCAGTTCCAGGCTTTCAGGGGTGTTCTGATGCCTGTCTTTGGTTTGGCCCATACCTCTGTCTTGGCAACTCTGCGCAGAAGCATGAAATTTGTTAGAAACTACATGTCTGTTCCTTTCCTGGCTCTTTCTTTCTTTCTCTTTTCTCACCTCTCCACCCCCATACCTTATCTTCACTGTTCTCCTATCTGTGTCCTCTTCAGTTTCCCTCCCCTGTAGGCTTTCTGATTAAACACATATTTCAGGCTGATTGAATAATTTACATGCTGAATTTTAGGGTTTAATCCTCAGCTAGTATAAATCAGCATAGATCTGTTGATTTCAGCAGAGCTGTACCATTTCACACCAGTTGAGAATCTGGCCCTGGGCCTTTTTATTCCTGCTAAGAGCTGTTTGAATGAGTGGCAGAATTCTCAGTTAGGTTCATTTTTCATGAATTGCTTCAGGAAATGGTTCAGATCATTCAAAGGGCAGGCACGGCAGCTGAATATAAGGTTTGCAGTTTTCACTGCAGAGTTTCTAATTAACTTACCCAAGCGTTCCCTTCAGTGGGGATGGCACCTAACTCCCTTAGGCTCCTTTGAAAACCTCAGTCCATATATAACATTACCTCTGTAACTGTAATACATATACCTCTGCTTACTGAAGGGAATAGCTCGGGTATCCAGCAAACACTGGGTAATGCTGTTTAGTTATCTAAGGCAACTGAAAAGTGTATAAAGGCCACCATGTGTATAACATACCTTGATATTTAAGATAGGCCAGAAGGAGCATTTAAGGCTTTCCTGGGAGCATGCATGATGTTTAGTAGTTGAGCTAATTGTAAGAAGTGGAATTTTGTTGAGCAGTCATTTTTGCCGTATTTTTAAAACTGCTGTAACAGATATTGTAGCAGGAGAAAATAAACTAAGAGAATAAGTGTGTGCCAGAAAGGAGGAAATAGATAAAGGTTAAAGTGATACTCTTTGATGCCAACTGTGATTATCATTACTGTAAGACATCATGAGACAGTAAGACCATCTGCACATTGGATGTAGGCTGTCGGAGAACTACAGGGGAGGTCTGCTGCTGCTGTGGGT